>NW_009952704.1:153210-179138 GCF_000747805.2 Chaetura pelagica
GAGTGATAAAAGAGATGTTTGCCAATTAAACCCACCAAGTTTTTGTGAAGCAAAGGAACATTATTTCTCCTATATCCTGCCTAGAAGCCCAGCGATGCTGATTAATGCGATGTTTGCATAGCACACACAGCCATTTTTAATCAGTTATACTTTTCTGTCCTACAGAATTTACTATATAGAATCTAAAGACTGTCTGTTTCCTCAGTTTTGGTCCTCATATATTTTGTTGGTGGAAAAATTTAAAGATGGGTGGCCCTCTAATTCACATGCATAAGTATTTGAAGGTTTGAGGAATTAATTACATTTAGGTGTAAACTTCCCACACTGTCTTTTAGGCAAAGAAACACTAAAGGATTGCACATAAATTCAGTGACATTATTTGTATTAGTTTCAACAAGCTTCGACTCAATCTCCAAGCTGTTTAGTTTGGATGTTGAACTTGATGTTTGAGGGTAGATCAGGTGAAATTTTGTTGCCATCAAGGGAGTTGGGCTTAAGCCTGAGGCTCTGTGAGACTCATCAAGATCAGGGTAGTTAATTAAAAATCAGGAACACTGATAACAGGGCTTACAGTTGTTAAGAAAAAAAAACAAAAAACACAACAACAAAGACAAACCATGGATCTAACTGCATGCTTTTCCTTGGTGTTTGATATAATTTGTTTCATAAATATTAAAAAAGGTAAATTAGTATTTTTTTAAATCAATATACAACTATACATGGTTATAGCTCAACTTTTGTTTTTTGGGACTATCATGTAATTCATAGAAAACATCTTGTTAAACTGCCATCCTGGTAGGGCTGCTGAAGATTGCACTCCCATGTTTGCAGCTGCAATGCTCCTAGATATAGGAAGACAGATGATTCCACATCTCTTTGCCAGTATCCAAAAAAGGAAGATTGTGCTTTAATACTTGATTAAAATGCTATGGCAAAAATAGCCTTTATCTAGCGCACTTGGATTTTAAAGCTGTATAGTTCTGTTACACCCTAGGGATAAGATTTGAACCATCCCTCCAGTAGAAATTGTGTTGTGGAAGAATTGCATGTGTGTGTTATTTTGCATGCTGTATTAGTGTGCACATGTGAAAAAGGAGAGAGACAAAGAGAAGTAGATTCCAATTTCATCCCCCAGTTCCTGTGCCTGTTCACAGCAGTTAGCCAGGTACACTGTTTCAGCATGGCTAAAGCTACAGCTGCTAGTAAGGTGCTTTTACACATTACCCCTCTGTGTTAATTTAATGCTGTTGTTTTCTCTGTCTACTCCTGTAACACAACAGAAGTACTCTGCTGTCTCTCTCTGCAACATATCTACAGAGGTCCTGAAAGTCATCAATGCCACTGAAGAACTGATAGCAGAATCCACCAGTCCCAGCGATTTCCCAGCTGACACTCAGGACAGAGAAAGAGGGACGTTCCCTCTGGGGACAGACCCAGTCAGACTGGATGAGCAGCTCACAACACTGGAAGAAAACGTAAGAACATGTATCAGTATGTGAAAGTGTCATGTATGTGAATGAGTGCAACTCTGTGTGTGCCAACTGGAAAGGGAAAGCATGTAGGCAGCATCAGTGGATGTTCAGAATTAATTCTGGGTTAAACAGACAAATGGAACAAGTCCTATTTCAGAGGGGTGCTCAGCTGTGGTGCTTGGTGGGTTTTTTTAATGTGTACTTTGAACCCTGTGGAGGAGGAGGAGAGCTGGATGTGTTGGGTTTTACAGTTTTTTAATCTCTATCTCTAGAAGTAACTTAAGCCATGCAAACCTCTGATACTTTGAGACCACCCGGTTGCTTGCTGACACCACAACTCTCCAAGTCCCACTGCAGCCTTATTTTTTTCAGGACAGGTAGGGAAAGCATGTCCCCAGTTCCACAGAGAAGTGAAGGAGCTCTTTCTCCACCCACATTTCCCCAGCACACCACGTTGGGCACTTAGGGAGCTGGAGCTGCCTGCTGCACTGTTAAAATGAGCAGGCTGGAGAAGCCGAATGAAACAAAAGTTTCTGTTTGGCCATGTCTGTATCACCTGTCCTTTTTCATGAGTAATTGTCATCTGCAAAGAAAAGTGTCACGCTGAATCATAGAGGGAAGTCACTACTCATTGGAAAGTTTTATGCACCCACCTAATGGAGTTGGTACACTTGGAACTTTCGATTTTCTCTTCTTCCCACATTTAACTGAATATATTTCAGTGATTCTTCCCTTCATTAGGAGCTTTTAAAGATCTCATAGGTCTCTGGGCTGTCCCATTATAACATCCTAATCAATTAAAAAAATAGATAATTGGTTTTCTTTAGCCACTGGAAAATTTTTAAAGATGGAATCTCTTCTTGGGGGATAAAATCAGTTTTCTTAACAGAAATGCATTTCCATAACAGCACCAGGCGAGGAACTGAGGAGGAGGTAATTCATGGCAATGCCAGCCACTCCTGCCACTGAGTCTGTCCTACTCCAGAGCCTTCATACCAGTCCTACAACTCACCAGTCCCTCTCATCACACTTCTGAGTTCAAACCTCCCAGCCCTGCTTTGGTTCAGAGGTTCCCAAGCTAAATCCTATCCCTCCTAACCACAGCTTCTCCAAAACCTTTTCCATCTCAGACATTTTCCTCCTGCCCACACCAACAGGGTGCCCTCCAAACCACCCCAGAGCACCTTCACCCCTCCTTATCCAGCTCCCAGTCATAAACTAATCTCCAAACCTCTACTTCCCACCTCTGCTCAGCCTTCACAGACATCCCACTGTTCCAGCTTCTCTCAATTCCCTGAATAATCTTTAAGGTACTTAGCTCAGCCTTGCTGTGTCACCACACTATATCTTTCTCTGCCCCACGTGGGATTTTAAATAGATGGCAGAACTTCATTGTTTCAAGATTTCACCACCATACTCCATAGCAGAGCCTTTAGAAATCCAGGAATCTGTAATTTTCCCAATGCAGCTGGGGGCATATCTGCATGCAGCAAATTTTGGAAGAGGATCTTGGTATATCTAGACATTTTGTTCATTTTTTGCTTTGTTCATTTTGTAGCATTTTGAGGACTGTGCACATATCCGTAGGGAGAATGTAAGGCCACCTGTACCAGCACAGATCGGGAGGGTTTTAGCAGACGTGTGTACCCAAATGGTAGTAAAATAAGTCTCTATAATCCAAATGTGAGCATATGCATAAGGCTATAATTTAGTGGAGACCTGCAAGTACTTCAGTGCTGTTTGGAAGCACAACAGTGTTCAGGTAATGAGAATATTCTTTAGAAAAAAATATTTTATTTGGATTTAGCTGAAAAATGTTCAAAAAAACTGAAATTCAGCAAATGTAGGGGCTGATTAAGTTACAAAAACATTGATGTCCCACATTTTTTTATCAGTCCTGTTTTCTTTAGATTTGTTTTCCCCCTCTTGAAAAGTACAGCTTCTTGTGCAGCAAATTTTGGCACAGCACTTAAATGCATCTTTTCTTTCATTTTCTAAAGATGCTTCTGTTTATAACATCCCTTTTCTTCTTTCTCCCATGATAGGGAAATTTTTTTTAAATCACCTTTTAATCTGAAGTGCCTCTGGTGTGTCGCACCAGAGGGATGTATCATTTAAATGAATTAAAAGAGCAATTAAAACCCACAAAAGCAGAGGCATTTCTATTTAAAACAGCATGTTGACTTCATGGTCCACCTGTGCCTCCAAGTACTTCAGCTGTTAAAGGGATCACTTATTTGTTCTAGGTGCATTTTTCAAAGATTTGATGCCTGCAGTCAATAATAGAATTAAAAAATAAAGTAAAGGAGGCGGGAAGAGTTTTGGCTGCTGTATATTTGGTTGAGAGCATAATGGGATAAAAAACTGTTGCACATGTAAGCACAGTTACTCTATAAGAAGTAAACAACCATGTGCTGCTGAACAGTTATTTTCACAGTTTTGTTTGCCAGAAGGCATTAGGTGTGTTTCAATAAACACAGTATTATACGAGGTGTGATCTGTTGACTTCACTTTGTAGATTTCAGAGTTTTTGTTGTGCAATAGCATATCAAAAATTTAAAAGCCAACTTGTCCACTTCCTTTGTTGTGCTGGTGAATCTGGAACAAATCTCTTCTGCAACACCATTGTAACGCCTATGAAATCTGGAGTGCAGCCACCTCACACCTCCCTTCTCTTTGTGGATGTGTGTTTTCGGGTTATTTTTTCAGATTATTCCCTCATGACTTTCCTCTGCCAGGTAAGTCTCCCTACAGTGGGTTAGCAAGGAGGGAAGCTCAAAGGCATCATGAAAGATGCAGTCTGTTCAAACATCCATCCCAAAAAGCAGCAGTGACAGCTCTCCCTGCCTTGGCCCTGCAGGTGTACCTGACCGCCGGCACAGTGTACGGGCTGGAGGGGCAGCTCACCAACCTGGAGGACGCCGCGCGCAAGATCAACAGTGTTACTGCAGAGTCTGAGCTGGCCGATCTGGAGGATCAGGTGGCAACAGCAGCCGCCCAGGTTCACCATGCAGAGCTTCAGGTGAGGACAGCCACTCCTCCCCACCTGCAGCTTTCACACCGCCTTGCCCAGCGCTTGCCTTTTGCCTATGCACACTTACTTTTCATATTCTTTTGTGCCGCAGTGGATCGATGAGCCGAGGATGCTGCCTGCATCGCAGGAGCTGAGCACAGCCTAACTGAGATGCGTTAACTCAGCCCAGCCAGATGTGCTGTGCTTTTTTGCCTCTTCCTCCAGCTCATTTTCAGACATGGGACTGCAGCAGCCCAGCAGTGCAGTGCTAATCCTGAACCTGCTCTTGGTGCCAGGCAGCTCACATGGTGCTTCCCATGCCATGCACGTGGCTCTGGCCGGACTGCAAATACAGTCTTAGGCAGTTTATCTAATCAGCAGGTTGTACAGCACTTTCTAAAAGAAGCCAGTGTTGCTATTGTTCTGCCCAAAGAGGCCAAGGGCAGCCAGCCACCTGCAAGGCTGCGCTGGGATCTAACTGGACACGTCCCAGCCAAAAGGCAATTGCTCTTGTGGACTGCGATCTAGTGTCTCTCCGGTGGGTTCCAGAAAGTCTGGAGCTCAGAAAAGAACATCATGATCTGGTGCTAAATGCTGAATGAGGTAACGCTGCCAAACCTCGAGGGGATAATGCTGCCAAACCTCAAGGCAGTTACACTGCCAGCAACTCACTGCCAGTGATTTCACTGACTGCTCAGTTCCAAAGGAGGCACCCTGACTTTCCCATGCCAGGCTTTAATGGGAAGAACCTAGTCATTTTACTGAGCAGTAGCATGCTCAATGTAGGACTGAGCAAAGATCCAAGAGTCTGACATCTTGCTGATGTCAGAAGTGCACTGCTGCACTAGATGGCAAACAGCAGTGACCTTTTGTTGGCTTCAGTCATTATTTTACGGTGAATATGTTAATGGGGGTGAGACGTGAGGAGGAGAGAGGCCTAAACTATGCAAGGAGGATGGCAAAGAGGCTTATAAAGGTCTTCTGTAGAGTTCACAGTCTCAGGTGTCATCATGAATCAGGAGCTGGGTTATGTCTGACTTCTCTGATGCTTGTTTCCCTTCTGTTTTTCCTAGCAATTTGGTTTCCATTCAGTGTTTTATATACTCTGTACCTGCATTTATGTATGTTTGTGTTTAACACACAAATACACTTAACTTATGAATATTTAAGAACAAATGTTTAAATTGTGTAATAGAGGATGTACTTTGCATGTGCATGAAATTAATTTTGAATTAGGAAATGTCTCCCACAAAGTCATTCTTCAAATGTCCCCTTTGAAAATCACAGCTTGAATGAACTTGGGCTTTTGCAGCTAAAGGTAACTGGGAGATGGCAGATGAGGTTTTTCTCTCCTCCTTTCTTTTTTTCCTCAAAAGGAGTAAAATGCCTGTTCCTTGGAGTCACATGGTAGGTTGGATTGTTCTTTTACTCCATGTTTACTAACAAATTAAGCCTTTTTTAACATCAGGACTAAAGAATACAGGCAAATGTCAGAATTGCTGAAGAAGTTAGCTATCTGTTAATAGTTTTTGGTTGAAGAGAATTTGACTGGGGGAGGGATATATTTTAGTAGTGGCATCCACAGTAATTTTAAAACTTCTTTTTCCCCCTCCCCATCTGTCTGTCTCTTTCTTTTATTTTCTTTGAAGATTTCAGATATTGAGAGCAGAATATCAGCTCTCACTGTTGCAGGCTTGAACGTGGCTCCATGTGTTCACCTGACAAGGAAACGGAATCAAAAGCAAACAAACCAGGTGCCAGAACATTATGTAGTATTCAAAAATACATTGGGGAAATATTGCCTCTTTTTCTGTAATGGAGTTGAGTAACACCTATGTGTTGTTTACAGATGCATACAATAGACACATCAAGACAGCAGAGGAGAAAACTTCCAGCTCCACCAGTAAAAGGTGCACTTCAGTTGTTACATACACGATAGTCTCCCTTGATAAGGTTCAATGACATGTATAGTTCAGCAAAGTAGGGGAAAGATTAATTTATACCATGAGCAGAGAAAGCCAAAATATGTCCATTCTTCTCATTTTCCTTTGTACTTGCACTGTATAAAATAACCATTTGTCACATTAAAAAGCATCACCACTTTCTCTTTCCGTGGAAGCTGTGACAGTGGCAAACTAATAGGAGCAGAAACAAAAGGCTGGGAAAACAAATGAAAAATGTCCTGCAGCAGGGATGCTGCTACTCTGGCATGCCTGGGACTAACCTGTGAGACCCAAACAGTCACAGAGTTTACTTACCAAAAGCCAGTTGTCACTCTCCACAACCTGCATTTCTTTCTTTAAGTCTATGTCTGCTGGTTTCAGTCCATATGATGTGGCTCAGCAATGTGCTGAACATGCTAGGGTGTGGCTGTGAATTGGCTTTATAAAATAAAGTGCTTTACTCTTTTG
The DNA here is from genome assembly GCF_000747805.2 of Chaetura pelagica. Taxonomy (NCBI): domain Eukaryota; kingdom Metazoa; phylum Chordata; class Aves; order Apodiformes; family Apodidae; genus Chaetura; species Chaetura pelagica. The sequence goes on from NW_009952704.1 coordinate 160,107, forward strand.
TGTTTTCTCTGGTTTTTTAGCCCTACAGTGTATTATCTCTGATGATCCTAGGGCCTGCTTCACCTTGCATTACTCTTGTTTTACTCTTGTGTAATTCCAGTGATTGACATCTCCTCAAAATTTAATACATTTGGAGTATTGCACCCTGCTAGTTTCCATTTAAATTAAATCCAGTTTTCCTCATAAATCTTAGGGGAAAACACATCTCTCTAGAAGTTTTTACTCTTCAGGAGTATTCTTGCATCTGCTTCAGTCTGTTATGTGAAAACTCTCCCTTTTTGTATTTTTCCTAGATGAAAAAATAGATGGTTCTCCAGTTACCACTGTCAGAACGTTTAACAGAAACTTCATGCTTCAAGGATCTCTAACACAAAGAGCTAAAGAGAGGAAAAGCACTGCCAAGGACTTAATGGTAAACTCATAACAAATGTTTTTAAGACTGCTGTCAAAGCAGTAAATAGAGAGATAGTGGTATCTGTGTAGGCAGCTATATTTCAGCATCTTCACAAAACTTCTCTTAATATTTTGAGGTAAAAGCACAGAGACCACTGAGGCAGCTCTGAACAAATAGGACCAGTGTTCTCGTAGTGCTCTACCAGTGTAGAGCTACCAAGCTTGTGAAGGGTCTAGAGAACAAGTCATAGGAGGAGCTGCTGAGGGAACTAGGGGTGTTTAGTTTGGAGAAGAGGAGGCTGAGGGGAGACCTCATTGATCTCTACAACTACCTGAAAGGAGGCTGTAGTAAGGTGGGGGTTGGCCTCTTCTCCCAAGTAAATGACAAGACCAGAGGAAATGGCCTGAACTTGCAGCAGTGAAAGTTCAGATTGGGCATTAGGAAGAATTCCTTTACTGAAGGAGTGTTCAGGCACTGAAACAGCCTGCCCTGGGAGGTGGCTGAGTCACCATCCTTGGAGGTGTTCAAGAAACATGTAGATCTGGCACTGCGGGGCCTGCTCTAGTGGCCAAGGTTGTGATGTTTTCTGTGGGTGTCATTTGGTGGTGTTTGTGTTTGTTTGAGGTTTTGTTCTGTGAGCGGTTTTTGTGGGAGTTTTTTTTGTTGGGTTTGTTTTTGTTTGTTTTTTTTATGATGGCTGGAGTCATTGACCACAGAGGTCCTTTCCAACAGCAACTATTCTGTGGTTCTTGGAAGCATATGACTATATGCCATAGTACAGCAGCTGTGCAGTCCTGAATGTCAGCCTGTATGAATGTGTACTGGCTGTCAGGTCTCCAGGAATGTGCTACCTGTAGTTAAAAAACCAAACCAAACCAAAATACAAAAAAAAAACAAACCACAAAACCAAGCAAAGACAAGTAAATGTGTGGTCCCCTGCAATTCTGACTTCTGAACTAGACCCTCACAGAAATAGCTGCAGGCTGTAAGTCAGCAGGTGAGAGTCACCTGGAATCTTGCTAATGTTTGAGAAATGTTCAAAGGTTACCTAAGTGGAATTTAAGGGGCAGACAGGCCATGCATTGGCTCTGCAGGGTTTGAACAAATAGGCTTCACCATGCAGCTGTCAGTCATTGTTTCTAGAGCAGCTGTGGAAAGATAAGGAAAAAAGCTCACTCTCCCAAAGCAGTCTGCCACTAGATAAGTGGAAAATCAGCAAGGGAGTGAGAAGAGGAAGGATGTGGCTTCCTAGAAGCTTCAGAAAGCTTGTGTTTTGCTCATTCTCTTTTCTTTCCTGTCCCTCTCTGTTCTAGGAACCTGCTATAGGATCTGCTGTGATGTACTAAACTTACACTTCCCTACTGCCAATAACACACTGCCTAAGGCTGTACACTCGAGTGCCTTTACTTAACAGCCATTGTGTATGTCCAGCTGAAAATGGACCCTCAAGAACCCACAATGCCTCAGTTATAGGGCTTCGTTTGGATACCTCACTGAGAAAGCTGTACAAGTCTTCAGCATTGTGGTCTGCTACAGGAAACTCTGCCTTAAAGTTCTCATTAGACTCTAGAAAGGATGCTGAGTTTCAAAAGCAAGGCTCCACATTTTAAGATGCACTTTTTCTCCCCATTGATTGTACTAAAGTATGTCGTCTTTAAACTGCAGTATGTTTTTGTAGACTCAGTCAATCAATTCTAGGCCAATATTTGGTAACGAAAGAAAGAAAGAAAGAACAAAGCAGACCTGTGATCTATATTTCCTGGCCTCTTACTATTCATATAGGCATCCACCTTGTCGAGCAATAAGAAAAACTCCATGCTGTGTGTGCTGTTTTTCAGCTGCATGGTGGGAATGGAGAATCAGCACACCTAGCTCTGCTCCCAGCAAGTCAGGGGAAGTTTTGACAGGGGTTTGTAGAGGGAGATATGATGTGCCAAGGCTTCTCTGTTCACTGAGGGTACTTTTGGCAGAGTTAATGTTCTAGATCTACAGCTAGGTATTTTGCTTCTGGAAGCAGGGGGAGCATGGATGTCATGTTGAACCATGAATTGGTGGCATCACATGTGGACCAGGTGTCTGCTGAGTTACAATCCTGGCAGCTGAAAATAGCTGAACACTGCTGTGAAACCCACAGCTTTGTATGTCTCATTCTTCTTGGTAGCATTGTCCGCTTGGTGGTGTCCAACCACAAAGTAGTTCAGAGTAAATTCTGACAAAATCTTTCAGATTGGAAAAGGAAAATAAAAGCTTGGGGATGGGGATGAGTTCTCTGCTGACTGGTTCGTGGTTGTCGGGAGGCTGCAACCTGTAAGAGACTTCCTCCTGCAGTTTCCTGGCTTTTCTGAGGAGGGAGAAAATGTAGCCCGGATGTCTCTTTCTTTACTAGTCTGTAGACAAGGTGGAGTATCTGGGGCTTGTCACTGGTAACATGTGCACCCCACTATCATTGGACCACTCTGAATTGGACAGTGAACAGTAAAATTGATTATTTCATTTCTTGAGACCTTTGAAAGGTGAGTCAAACTGGAAGTCCCATGAGTAGATGCCCAGGAGGGAAGATGCTGCTTACAGGGTGTCCCTCTTGCCCTTTTAAGGGAGGACCTTGCCTGCTTCTTCTCCTGTGCTCCCAGTGAACACCCATTAGCAGAGGGCTGCACATTTCCTGCCATGTGGCAGGAAAGCAGTCCTCTGGGACACTAGGCCACGCAATATCTATGATTGGGCAAATAAGAGCAAAACTGGGCAAATTTCCTGGCTAGGCTGCGTTTCCAGGGCCAGGTGAGGAAGGTAAGGAATGTCTGGATGGGATGGTTGGAAAATTAGTTCCAGTTGCAAATCTGCACCCACATTTGACATTGAGCTTGTGAGTAAACTGATGACCAGCTGCATGTAAGGAACCCTCAGAATAAATGCAATCATCTTCCTACGTAGAATACATAAACATCATTCAGTCCCAACAGGGAATTGCCGTCTGGCCAAGATCTGATCCCATGTGTTTATTCTGGGTGAAATTATGCCACCTTTTACTCTCACACAATACTAGTTCTCTGGAATTAGTTTGCACAGATGTGAGGGTAGAATTTGGCCCACTCTGTTTAATATACACACATACGTAGAAAACAAATAGATTTTATTTATATATGCAATCCAGTAAAGGAAATTAAACAGAGTAGGATGCCTAGTAATTTTTTTTTTTTCTTATCCAGTCTCCTCTCCCTCCCTTGACTGTCCTTGTGTATGTTCAGCACATTCCCAGGTTCTGGTTTATGCAGGTTTGCGTGTTATGAAATGTCATTAATGGTGGTTGGTCTAGATATTCGTCTAATAAATAATAACTAATATTGTGTATGTAATATCAATACAGAAATGACTAATTTTAATAGGCTTTTGTTCTGTTAGTGTGATTTAAACAAGCCAACAAAGTTTGGAATAGGTTGTTTTCCTTAAGAGGCATGAAAAGCAACTATTATCGTGTTATCGTTAAAATATTCCGTCTTCTTTGACAGAAAACTGTGTATTGTGTAGGCATTGAAAAAAAAAAAAAAAGAAAGAAAAAAAAAATCCCACCTGCTATAAGGCATTTGAATTTTTACAAATGTTTATTGTGCCAAATACATGCAGAGATATAATTTACTGTTTTAAAAAAATCATAAACCCATATGTTATAGCACACAAAGAATTATTTTGTCATCGAGTGATTTCAATCTTTAGTGTTAATATTTATATTTAGATTAATTTTTATAAATGAAGATATTTTAATGGGTAAAATGAAGACTATATGATCTATTTGATTAAGTCTGAGTGAATATTAAGCTTGCCTTGTTGTTGTTATCTGCATACTCACCGAGAATTATTGTCAAGAGAAATTATAGAAGAGTAAAATCAATTTATGAAAAGAATGCCTTTTAAGGACTCGTTTCATAAAGAAAAACCAAAATCCCTTCTCTGTTGTTTGCATTTATGTGCACGTCGGTCAGGAAGCGTGCAGAGCCTGCTGCTGCACACAGATCTCGGGTCCTGCCCTAAACCCAGGAGACTTGCAGCTCTGCAGGATTACCTTGGTTAGCTGAGGGGAGGAATACATGTTAACCCACTCGGTTTAGATTTTTTTTCCACTGGGCTGTGGGTGGGATCCTGTCCGGAATATCTGATGGTTAGTTTTCTCCAAACTGTCCGGCCAGCTGGGCAAAATACTGTCTCTAACGGAACTTCACGGGCTGAATTTCTGTAACTCTCACTTGGATTTGCTACAAAATTACAAAGTGAGCAAGAACCCTGCTGGTTATCTTAGTTCGGTATTTCCAAAGTCAAAGTGTGTTGAATGCCAATCAAAATATGTTTTATCACTGTATTTTCTCCACTATGAGGGCGTTCATTTAAACTAGCATGTTTTAAGGAACAATTTGTGTGTTATAGGTTTTATTATAAAAAGGAGTAACTACCTTATTATAGTAAAAATCCACTCCTTGCTGACAGACCATTGCAAAGAAAAAAAAAAAGGTTAAATTATCTGCAATGACTAATTCCACCCAACTATGAAATATTGGTAGTAATTCTAACAAAGCACAACTAGAAATGCAAGTTCATTATACTTTCTCTTTTGCAGAATGATTCATGGCCTGGATTTACCCATCAGTCATTAGCTAAATTGTAAACTCTTTTCTGGCTATAAGCCATAGATTAAACTGCATTCAAATGTTATTGCTGGTAGTAGTTATTAAGATTAAACATACTGTAAATAATACTTCTAATAAAAAGAATATAACAAAGTTAATTACCATGGCAACATGAGTGTTGGGCCACAATCCCAGGCTTATTGATGGGGACTAATGGAGTAGATACTGCTTGTCATCCTCAAAGAGGGACTTTAGCTTGATCAGACAACGTACTTCCCAACAACTACATTGTTTTAAAGGCAATCAACCAGTTTAGGCCCCTATCCCTTTTAGATAATGGTGCATGATTACACGTAGTAGGCACAAAACTACTCCAGAAAGTTTAATTAGCCATTTTTTTTAATTATTTTTTTTCTTCAGCTGGGAGAAAATACTTCTCTTTCCTCTTTGTTCATTAATAAGCTCTCTCTAGCAGTGCAGGAAGAATCACAAAGAGGCGCAGTGGGTAATTCAGGGCTACATTCTTATGAGTGGATGTTAACGATCTATATGAAAACTACACACAGAGCACCAGCATTTCATGCCATTAATGCAGATACATTAACAATTCGTGAGAGCCTTTTTCTTCCAACCATTGCTTTTTATTTTTACATGTTAACAGCCATTGATTTTGAAATATGACAGGAAGCCTTTGTGATATGTTTAACACTGCAGAGTTGAAATCCCAGCAGAAAGGCTGTGCAGTTTTGGAATAAACTTAACATTACAGTGAACATCATCAAGGGATTGGTGGGGACAGAGAAACATTTTTATAAGCTATGGTTGCACTTAGCACTAGTGTCCATGCATTGTCTTTTGCCTGCACCCTGTATATGTGTCTTTCTGGAGGAACTTGCACAAGGACCAGAAGGAAGAGCAGCATGGGATTTCTAGGCAAAAGCAGAATTGGCAGCCTGAGGTGCAGGGAAGGGCAAAACAAAAAGAGCAGAGGTTGGGTCACCACCTCGGGAAATGGGGATCACCAGTCATTATCTTCTGTCTCTGAGACTTTTTCCTTCCATAAAGCATTCAAGATAAAATCCAGCTGCTTGCTCACAGGCCTCAGGCTGCCGTGGCTGCTTCTCAGCTGCCTCTTTCCAAACCGACCGATGGGGCGAACACCACGGCCCACGTACCAAAAAGGATCAATCTCAGGACCTGGAATTCAAAACAGTCAGCAAAGTTATCTATCCATCACTGTACTTAAAGGCAGCATTTCCTGAACAACTTGAAGGTGTTAGATGGCCTATTTGTAGCCCTCCTGAAAACAAAAACGCAAGGGGAAAAGCTGCACCTAGACAGCACAAGTTTCTGGTGCCTCTGAGGGTCACCTGTCATGAGTAGAGCCCAAAGGAAGGGGAGGGCTCAGATGCTCAGATCTGGGCTGCAACCTGAACATATGCCAAAGTACCCAGCAACTCAAGAGGGCACAGTGTGCTTTAAAACTGATCAGAACCTTGGAAGAGGTTACAATGCAGCCTGTGTCCAGAAAGGCCAAAGTAGCTCCCTGTACCACCACTTTTAGGCTGTTCTCAGTGAAAGACCTAAAGGTCCCACTGTCCAGCCTCCATTTCTGCTGTATGCACCAGGTGTGTTATCTCTACAGGCTAACAAATCCACTCGACTGCAGAGAGGGTTCTTACATGACAGTCAAAGATAAAAAGCTAATTGTTGTTCACTGAGGAATTTGTTTTCATGGATGACTTTTTTTCTTGTGATGCATCTGAAGGACACTTGACTTATTTTTATATTCTAGTTTTAGAGCAGGTCTGGAGAGGGGTACAGTTCTATTAAAAGACAAAGATAAAACATCAGGAAAAATCTACAGAGTGCTGGAGGTGATGCCACGTCAAGGAAATGCCAAATCATTCCAAAGCTGGATGAATGTCAGGAGCCAGAATAAATTTCAATTTAAGTGCATTATGTAGCATCCAAGCCTTGGGCAAGGCAACAGGATTTTCCCCTCTGCATTTTCATGCTTGAACAGAGAAAATAAAAAATCCCCTTTGTCTGTGAATTTCTCCATCAATACATCTGGTAAGTCTTTCCACACAGTATTTAACAGTTCTCCAGCCCATCAAAACCCAAGTACTTTCATTGTTTTTCACCTGGGTTCCTAAAAACGGAGGCTCCACACCTCCCTAGTTCTCCTTGAGAGGGGAAAGGTGTGCCACTGAGAGCCCACCTACCTTACTCCCCACACCCACCTCTCTCCCACTCCACATACAAGTATCAGCCTTTGTTCTTTGGGGGAAGATGAGATTTCTTGATAAAGATTTTCTCAAATATCTTTTGGACCATGTGTTAGCTTTTACTTGGAATATATGACATTGTCCTTTAACTGGCCAGCCTCAGTTCCACACAGCCTCTGAATGGAGACACTTCAACAACTTAAATTTGCCTTTCAGGAAATTCATGGTTCCAGACAGAAATGAAGACATCTGTAAAAAAACAATTTTCTGCCCCTTGCTTTCTTTTTACTCTACAGAAGTGATTGTGAGCTACCCTAGGTCTCCAAAACACAGCTGAAAATCTGATGCTTAAATATTCCAAGTACACTGTCTTGCACTTTCTTTATCAGTCTTTTGTACATAAGTGTCTATCTCCTCTGATCTTTATCAAAAGTTACACTATTTCTCTTAGCTAATTAAAGGCTGTGAGAAAGAGATTCTGTACGTGCTCTTACAAGTGTAAATGGAAGAACAGGATCCCACACCCCCATTTTACCACAGAAACACCCGCATGGATTTGCTGCTGAGCTTTGTCCGACAGTCTGACCCCGATCCCTTGGTGCACCTGAGACCGCAGGGTCACCATATGGGAGCCCAGCGCATCACATCAGGTGAGCCTCATACTTACTTCTGTTGTCTATCTGATGTTTAAATGGCCTGCTCTGTCCTGAAGCAAAGCTGAGTGACACCAAGAGCACCAGCACGTAGACAGTGACCAGCTTTAAGTGCTTGGGTGACCACTGGGCACGTGGTGTCCATGAGATCGGATGCCACATGGTGGAGCGGTGGTGGGAATGCTGTGAGGAGGAAAGTGAACATGGGGAACACATATTAGTTAAAGCTCTCAAGATGGAGGAAGGTGTCAATTGTAACAGCATGTTCATGACTAACTTCTGTGAAGCACTGATGCTGGGGATGTGCTATGGATTTGAAGGCAAAGGCTCTGCAGTGAGCCACCTTACTGAGGTAAGGCTTGCAACTTGAGTATTTTCTCACAGCGAAAGCCCCTTGTACAGCTTCAGAGAACACATGAATCCTGGTCCTGAGCTTGCTGCTGACTTTCTGTGTGGCCCTCTGTGTGAACATAGGCATTGGCCAAAAGAGTGTGTTTTAGCCACTACTTTCATCATCCTTTGCTCACTTGTAAAATATATCTAACATTTGCATTTTACACAATTATAAAAAATAGAGACCTGTTGGAGAGGGTCTGGAGAAGGGCCACCAAGATGATCAAAGGCCTGGAGCTCCTCTGCTATGAAGAAAGGCTAAGAAAATTGGGGCTGTTCAGCCTAAAACAGGGAAGGCTCTCCTGTAGGCCCCCTTCAGGTACTTAACCCTGAGTATTCAGTGAAGGTTTCTCTTTTCTTTTTTACTTTTTTTTGAACACCAACAGTCACTCAGCAGACAGCTTAAGAGGAAAGTGATTTTAACCCATAATTTCAGCAAAACTGAGAATTAACTTTTTCTAACTTGAATATCTCATAAGAATCAGGACTAAATGACCCTCACATGTAAAGCCAAGTGGGATGAGCTCTGCCTCCAGTTTCAGCTGGTGTATATCTGTTGTTGCTCCATGTTTGGCAAAAAAACAAAAAAGGAATCTCTCCAGTGTGCTTGCAGGGTTGGTGACAGGTTTTCCAGATTAGCTGCTGTCTGGTTCTGTGTCTTGTTTTTTCTGGGAACTGAGTGACAGAAAGGAAGTGCTTGCCTTGAGCCCATTGTTGATGAAAGAAAAAAAAAAATAATAAAGGGAAAAGCTTTTAACACAAGTTTTTTCCTAAGCAGTGCTGTGTCTAAATCTCCTCCTGATTCTGTGCCTTCATCAGCCATTCTGGCCACCTTCCAGAGTGACAGTATTTCATAAAAACACAGAATGGTTGGGGTTGAAAGGGACCTTAAAGATCATCTAATTCTAACCCCTCTGCATGAATAGGGACACCTCCCACTAGACCAGGTTGCTCAAAGCCCCATCTAATCTAGCATTGATTATACGACCAGATTATTAGAATGTATTGAACCTGTGCTTATACTTTTGACCTGGCTAGGATTTCTGTGAATCACACAGCTCCCGCTGCTCCTCAGTAAGTGACATGCTACCCCTAAATAATCAGGGGGCTCAGCACCTCCAGTCCTCTCTCATTTTTCATCCTAGTTGTCCCACCCATATGCATGGGGAGAAACGGAGGCACAGATAATGCCACAAACTTGACCCTGCGTGATGCTGAGCATTTCTAACTCCAGAATAAGCACAGAATCCCACTAACAGCCCTCTCATGAGTAATGGGGCTGGGCGATGGTCTGTGATCTCCTCAGGTCCAGACCTACCTTAGCCCACAGCCCTGCAGCTTTTGTCCAAAGGGAAAATTAAAAAAACCCAAGACCTTATACAGTCAACCTGCATTTGCCCTTTGTTTCCAACATGATCACCAAAAAATTAAAAAACCTTTTAAAACCACAAAATAGGACACAATTAAAAGCTTCAGAAGTATTTTTCTCCTGGAGCTGCCAACTTTGTCAACTTCCCACTTCTGTTTGGTCCCTAAGCAGAAAGAGCCTTTCAATTTTGGCCGAGTAACATTTGTGACAGTGGTCTGGCAATTTTCATCAGCATGAGAGGAGAAAGTTACAGCACATTAAAGCCACTGCTAAAGTTACAGTGAAGCAGTGCTATCACAGCTTGCTGTGGATCTTCCTCACACAGGCAGTGGGACACCAGCCTGGCCCTCCCTCTGGGCACACAGGGGCTCTCAGCACACCGAACTCTAGCTCTGCTGCACATCTATCAGGTCTAAACCTACCGTGGATGTCCTCAGAAAGACAAGGTGCTAGTAACTCTTTAAACCCTAAGATAGCATCTTGAGATCAGTGGCTGTGTACCCCCCCTCCAAAGCAAATGTGAATGGCTTTCACATTTGAAAGCAGCATTAGAACTCCCCACAAAGGATCAAACCCCAGGTGAATCCAGGCCTGGGACCGTGGCTCATTTCAGGGCTAAGCAGCACAAAAGGTGCACTTTTTGTGCAGGTGATCTCCCTGCAGGGGGAGATCTCACTGCAGCTGGGGTACAGCCTGGCCTGTGGGTTCAACCATGTTGCCTTAACATGGTTTCCTTCACTGCAAGAACTGGGGAAAAGTTACTGAGCACAGAGCACAGCTGTGTACATTAATGTAGAAAAGCTAAAGCCCAAAAAAGAAATTCAGCAAGAGCCAGGACAAGTGCTGAAGTATCTAGAGGGAGGCACTCACCTGCTTCCACCAAAGCTGTTCCTCGGGTAGCCACTGCTCCAAGCAGAAGCAGGGCAGAGCTGGGGGCTTGTGCCTTTTATATTGGAGAGAAGTGGGCTTGAGAGGGAGGGGGAGTCAAGAGGTGGGCCAGAAGGACGTCAGCACTAGTAGTGAGCAAAATTTAAATCTACAATGGGAGGGGAAGAGGACTGTGGCTCTTAGAGAAAGCCACTCATCAGGGCAGGGAGCAGGATCTGAGGACAGCACCAGGGGATTGAAGGGGGGGGGCTTGCAGGACACCTGGATGAGGTCCCCTGGTCCACCAGGAGGGGAGGGGGCTGCTGCCATGTCCCTATGGATGGGGGGATACAGGCAAACCAGAGCAGCACCACCTGCCACACTCTCCGCACAGGAGAGCCCAGGTCTCCACGCCATCTGGCTGAGATGCTCTGTAGGATCTGCTGGGGATGAGGTGTGGGGTGAGAGAGGAGATGGACAGTGGGAAGCTCTCAGTGCCACGAAGCTCTCAGTGCCAGCAAGCTGCGGCAGCCAGAATACATGCCCACTCCCCACCCCTTCTGATCTTGCTGTCATTCTGCCTGTTTTTTGCTTAGGATCTCACCTGACTGCAGCTGTGGTCCCATTAAGCCCCTACCTCATGGCTGGGGTCAGCTCACCTATGCATAAGTTTTAGGCCATCCTGCAGCACAGCATCTAAGTATTTTATGAAATCAGTTGTGATTCAGTGCGTAATCAGGTGCTTACTGGTTTTGTGGCAAAGAAAATTTCATCTCGGTGAGACTAGTATCTCGAGCAGTGTAGTATTTTACCACAGGCATCTCTTCTGTGCAGCTATTTTTAACACTGTCTCTTGACTAATGTGTCATGCACTCTTGCTGTTACAGCTCTTGCTGCTTTAAGAGCCAAGACTGTTCTTACCATGAAGGCTTACAGAGCAGCAGCAGTCCGACTGGCAAGGTGTTCCACTCCTTCAGCACCATCCTGCAGACAGGCTGAGATGTGAAGCATTGCTGGGCTGCCCAGGGACCACAGGCTCTCCTGCAGACATCTTTGCAGACACAGGTTTCTGCTCCAGCCATGGTAAGACTGATTACTTGAAGAAACAATTTTTAAAGCTGTGCTTAGAAGAGGCAGCTCTGAGGTTGGACATGATGATCTTAAGGTTCTCTTCCAACCAAAACAATTTTATGATTCTGTGAAATGCTGTAATCCCATTAGAACGAAGCGGAAATTCAATAGCAAATCTGTTGTTTAGTTGTCCTATAAAGGTGTTTTAAACTGGGGAACCTTGAAGTATTAGTAACATTATTTCACTGCAACTACCTTCCAAAAGAAATCAGACCTTCCCCCACACCCCAGGGCAACTTGTGGTGTACTTGTATAAGGAAGTATGATTGAAATTTTGCCTGACTCTGCCCTTACTCAGTATCCAGATGACACCACCACTACTAGTAAGGCATGAGCACTAATTGTGATGATTAAAATAAATTTCTCATTTATGTGTAATAGTTTGCTCTATGGGGACACACATGAACACAAATGGTAAAGAAGCCTGAGAAATACTCTTCCAATTTCCACCTCGTAACAGCTAAAAGTGTCTTGCTCATCCAAGTCTTCAAGAGTTTGCTCAGACTACTCAGGATTACAATTGCAAAATATGAAGAGCACTTCAAGTCCAGGATAGCACAAAAGGTCTTTCTACAGCCAACATAATCAATAATGTATATACACGCTTTCTTCAGCAACCTCCTTGTAGCGTGTTCCCTTTGAACCTTGCAAATGCTCCCTACCTAAAAATCAATCTGCATCCAAGAACCAGGCAGTGGCTGTGCTTCTGCTGTGCTAATTTTGTTTGCATGCGTGGAGAGGGTATCTTCTTAGTAAATACAACCTTTCGTGTTTTTGCATCACAGATCCTTGCCCTTGATTTTGACCAGCAAATGGGGTATCCTTTCTTGATTTCTAATGAACAATCACTGGAGTGAGGGCGTTTTCTCTTCAGAATATGTAGGATCCTGTCTTGTTTTGCTGTTTTTCTAAGTGATCTCAACATCCTACAACAGAAGTAATAGCCATCTTCACCCCATTTAGTCTTTCTAGTCTTGCTGGCACTGCAACATGAGCCTCTCAGTAGCACAGCCCATTTTCACCAACTGACATCTACAGGGAAGTTACCGGATAAAATAAAAATGTGCAATGTTTTCACGTTAACATGGTTTGCCTATTGGTGAATGCTGCCTGCAAAATGATATGCCATAAAGATAAAAATACAAAAGATAAAAATTAGGACAGCCAACATTTAAAATGTTGTAGCATGATCAGCTGCCTCCACTCAGGCTCAAGGTCCATCTAATACAGTATCTTGGTTTTGATGGCAAAGAAGTAAAGAAATGTGTATAAACAGGACAGCATATTTTGACATTCCCCACATAGATATTCTCCCAGGCCCCTGAGATTTGTGGTCCAGAGGCTTCCAAGCCAAATTGATCTTTGCTATAGGAACCCCTTAATGGATTTCTTTTTCTTCACATTTTCTTCTTTAACCCATGTAAATTCTCAGCATCCACAAAACAATGTGGCAAGGACTTCACAGTTCTCTCCCTGCTGCAAGAAGGATCATGTCTGTGTGACTGTTCTGGACATATCACTCATCAGTTTCAAGAACTTATTTTGTCATTTTTGCTTTCAGTAGAGTAGGGTTAATGGTTGGACTCTATGATCTTGCAGATCTTTTCCAACCTAAGTGATTCTGTGATTCAGTCATTCTGCCTTCATGAAAGGCTACTATAAAATGTTCTAAGCAATGAAGATTATCAAACTATGTGACACTGTTTAAATGAGCCTCATCAGGCATTTCTCTTAATAAAGCACTATTTTACTCCATCCTAATTGACTGTAAGTTATAACTTCTTTCCACCAGAGACCACTGAACTATCCCAGTGCTATATACAGTACTCGGAAGCTTCACAGAAATCATCCTGACATCTCAGAGTCTTTTCAGGCAGTTGTGATTTTGTTTTGTTATCCCATTCACAGCAGGACTTACTGGCTGAGGAAAACTAGGCAGCTCATGCAGCACAGAGAAGTGAAAGCCACTCAGACTTGGGAGGTAACTGTGAAAGAGCTGTCAGGAGGTCATGAAAGAGTGAATTGGGAACATCATCTGGAGGACACCTTGGTAAAGGGGCTGAAGTTTACATGTTAAAACCTTCATCCTTTTTCTGTGGTTAAGTGAGAGGCTGGGCACGTGGTCTCTTCTTTGTGGATGGCCCACGAGGAGGTCTCAGGCTTCCATTGTTTCCCTGTTCACACATGACCAAGGACTCCTGCATGCAAATTCCTGTGAAGGTTATGGGAACCCGAAGTGGGGCTGAGCTTGCTGTTAGCTGGAGTGTCTCAGTGTCTTGGTGGGATAGCTGACCAGGGAGAAACTGTGGGATGCAACTTAACAGAAAGGCAGCAGATAGGTATACAGGTGTGAAGGGCCATGGGAAGGAAAGCAATTTGCAAAAGCTAAAGAAAGGCTAAAGGCTGAGTTCCTGGGCAGGAAATGGTGAGAAGAATGAATGGTGGCAATAGGAAGGTACCTCCTGGAGGCTGGAGTGACCTGAGAGGATGAGGTTTCAGGAGCCTGACACAGAGAAATATTCTTTGGGAAGACAGCACTAGAGACAGACAGCAAACTACAGTTTTGATCTCAAATTCTATCACTTAGTCTGCTCTAAGAACAGATCTGAAACTTCTTTTTTCTGTATTTCTTTTGCTGGGAGGAATCCTCAAAAAAAAAAAAAAAAAAAAAAAAAGAAGGTAGAAATGACCAAAGCAAAGGTATTTGATGCAGCCGGAGGGTGAGACCTTAATTTTTATTTTTTTTTCCCAGCCCACCACTCCCATGCTTTCACATACCACCATGAGCCATGGTGTTGAACCTCTGCCTGAGCTGTGAATCTGCCCAGCCTTCTGCACTGGGGTAAAGCACAACTTCTGTGTGTGAACAGAAATAAACACTGCCATTCTGGTTTTACCTGTCCTTGAACAAGAGGGAGTGATAACACTGACGTTTGTGCTGTCTGGAGCTGTAAAGTCTTAACTGGTAGTAACTAGGAAACATTTTATTCATGATTGATAAGACGTCCAGTTGCACTAATTGAGTTTGGAGAACTGATGAAGCGTTGTATCGAATCTATTCAGAAAACCAAGTCAATTCAAGCAACTAGATGAGACTTAATTACACATAGCTTTACACTGAAGTTGTTCTCTACTAAAATTCAGGTTCCGAGAAAAGCCAGGACTGCCTTCAATTTGGAGCTACTTTTTTCTTTGAGACACAGGACCATCTAGTGGTTAACAAAGAAAATATCTTCTTGCTTTTAATCCTGTTGAGCAAGCAATGAACCCCCATAGTTTTAGAACAAAAGCATATGTATCTTGAAATCTTACCATGTAGTGAAGCTAAACCAAACTCCATATAGCCCAGAATTTGGTAAGTTAGACAGGATATCGAGGTGTTTAGCACCAGCACAATTCCAGATTTGCCCAGTTCTTCCAGTTAGCACATGCTTACTGGAAGAACTTGTTAGCAGCTGGTCAGCTCAGCCATGGGCTCCAGCTCAGGACATCAGGCAGTCTCCCCAAGCCCCTTCTCAGCACAACATGGAAGCTCTGCACCAGCATTAGGGCTTGGATGGAAAAATACAAGTCAGGCTTGGAATGGTTACAGTCACCTTCAAAACTACTCTTACGACAATGCAGACAGAGGGAATAAGTTCTTCTTAAACTTCTGCTGTTCTTCCTCCCTGCTAGAAAGCCATGAGTCTTCTGTACAGTGGTTTAGGATGCAGAGTTTCCAAATGCAGCTGGATATTGTTGGTATCATGGAGCAAGGCCAGGGAAGATTACAGTTCAAGAAAAAAAAATCAATGGTGGAAATACTTTTTCCTGTCTCTCAAGCATCCAGCATTTTGACATTATTTTCAGGACAACACTAGGCCACTGAAGATGTATGGGAGTGGTGCAGCATTTGTGTAGAGAGTAGCTACATTGCTGGAATGCAATATGGAAATGAGCACTGCTACATGCCATTTGCATATTTTGTGCACAATTACCTTCGCAGGCAATTTAACCTGCTCTGAATCCAGCAGGTTTCAAGCAGGAGCTGCCTGGGTTTCCAGACTGTTGCAGAGAACAGGTTGGCATGCAAGTTGCCATTTTTTTGGCAAGGCAGACAGCAGGACCAGGTACAGGGGATTTGTCTACAGGAGCAATCCTTAATTAAATGGACAGACTTTTTGGCTTTGTAAAAGCCCCCCTTTAAAAAAAACTTAAAATGTTAGAGTGCTGCAAATGAAAATAATAGTATATATTAGAACTAGGTCTGTAGGAAATGAAAAACAGTATTGCTCATTCTGGTTATTACAGAGGGGAGAGAAGGCAGCTGAAGGTAAGGGCAGCCTTGTGTATCACACATGCAAAGACAGATGTCATACAGAGTTCATAATTAAAGCAGACCTTTAGCCCTGTGAGAGTGACTGGTGGCTTGTTTTTTCTTCCTGACACAAGGCTTTCTCATGGCATTTCCAGCCCATGTTTCCAACATAGCAATTCTCTGAAAGAACACAGTTTCTCCCACTGGTTTGGGTAACTTGTTGCTTCTAAAGGACAGCAAAGTACTTCCAGGGTACTCAGTGAAGGTGCTGTCCTGCCCTAGGGTGACAATTTTTACAGAAGTGTACTTTATGGCTTCATTATGTCGCATTTTTCATCTGTCTGCCAGTGAGTCCCTGGTTTTAATCCCTGCAGTTATCCAGTCATGAATAACCTCTAATGATTCATATACAGCTTGACAGATGAACTGAAATACAGTAAAAGGCAAGCAAGGGGATCTCTAATTGCTATTCATAACCAGGTCTTGTAACTATTACACTTAAATAGCTTGAGGCCATGCTCAAGATAATTAGAGATGTTCTTCTTTTCCAGCACAACAGTTGCCAGGTTATACTTTAGTCATGGAAAAGCAGAAGTCTCATTCCCAATCCATCACTTAAACCATGATACCAAATAGATATTAGCCAATGAGATTAACCCCAACCTCAGCTCTACAGGGATTAGCTGTAATCTGAAATTTAACAGCAACACCACCTCTTGCTTCCACTTAGGTTTTAAAACTATTTTAATTTCTTCTGCCTTTTTTTTTTTTTTTTTTTCTGAGCCATGTCTGCTTAGCCCACCTTCCTGCAGTTTGGTGTGGCTGGAAACCCTCACAGCCAGGACTTCCACAGGTCTATTGCCAGGAGTGGCTGCTCAAGAGGAATGGGAAAGACTCAGGACAAAGGACCTCAGGACAGCTGTCAAACAGGAGAAAAACATCTCCAGCAAAATGCCACTTGTTTCTGCCCACAGTGACCAAAGTTTGTTCAAGGTGCTGGCACAGAATATGTTTGTTTCAGACCTAAGTAACGGAGGTGACAGAGGCCTTCAGCTCCCTCTGAGGAGGACAGCAGAAAGGTCTTTGCATTGACCTCACAGAAACCTCATGCCAATGCACACAGCCATTGTGGCAGCCTGTCAAGGGAACAACACAGGTGCCTTTGTTTTCCTTGCTGCCCAGTGCACGCCAAGCTCTGCAATCAGGATTTGTTTCCATTCTCTCTGCAGTTGTCAAGGTTTGCACTTAGGAACTGTTCATTGTGGTTCTGTCTTAAGGACAAAAAAAAATTCACATCTTCTTGGCCTGTGCAGGAGCCTTGTTTTCCAAGCTCCAAATCTCATTTTTAAACTGTATGCTGGATCCTACAGAAGCCAAATGAGCCCACAGGGCCAGGTTAACCCTACAGTAAGTACTAGAAGTGCAGAACTATTTTAAATGAATGAGTATGCTCACTTTGAATGAGTATTCAAAGTGAGCAAAAGAACTTGCCTAAACCTGCAGACTCAGACTTGGGTTTTGTGTCTGAAGACCCAGTGTCCTCTCATCCATGGCCAGGCCTGTCCCCAGCCCCTGTCCTCACCAGTTGTCCCAGCACAACTGTTGCAGGCTTATGCAAGTGGAGTAGTTCTAAGGTTTAAACCTTTAGTTTTAGACCTTTATATTAGCCTGCTGATCTGGCTCATCATAGTGCCTCACAGACAGGGGTACTGGCCCAGCCAAGGTAACAAAAAAACAGTGGCTGAAAAAAAAAAATAAAATTAATGGGATGATGATGGGAGAGCAAAAGATAAAATTTTGCACAGACATGTCGTGTTTGCAAGAATGCATCTGAAGCAAAAATTCCCCACATTAGTAGTAAACTGGCAGAGGTGCTGGAGACATCCTCGGGACATGCTTCTGGGAATCAGTGTCCTCAGCTTGCTGAACTTGTCCAGAAGGTCTGTCAGTGTCTAGCTCTGCAACCTTGATCCACAGACATGATTGAGATTGTGGCATTCCTCTGTGACTGGAGCAGGCACCTCAAGCTCTGTAATTAGCATCTCCCTATCCTCCCATTTCTGTCTCAATAGTGCCACTTGTAGCTGCTTGGTAAAGCATTAGGCCACTCTTCTCTGCAGACCATGCAGCAATGAAAGGCTTCATCAGCAATGGTAGCAAAGGGTAAGCAGAGGTTTTGTGTCATGGCAAAAGGATTTGCTTTCCCCAAAGGAAAGAAAAACAAAGCTTCACTGGAAAAAAATACCAGGACCAGAAATTTTCTTAGACCAACGCACACTGGCACTTGTAAAACTACTTCAGTGCTGGTCCAGGCCTTGGGTCACAGCAGAGAATGCCCTTCAAGAGGGCATTCAAGAGAACTCAGGCCTAGCGTAAAACCCCCCAAAATAAGAGGTTCTGGCAGCTGTGCCAACGCAACCACGTTACTGTACATCTGCAAAGCCATTAATCGCTTCCAGAGGACTGGCAAGCTGTGTAACACAAGCGCATCTCTTTTTAAAGGCAAACCCCCAGCACTGCAGCCCCACCATCACTTCTGTCCTCCTCACACATGGCATGGTGAAGCCAGTCAGCTGGGGGGGGGGAAGCGAGGCCTGTGGGGCCACACAGCCAGCCAGGGCGGTCCCCAGGGCTGTGGGGACACAGCAGCCCCGTCCCAGCGATGCCCCCACCTGGAAGTGGACACAGAGGAGACACAGGCGGTGCTACCTGGGTCCCCCGACCTGTTCCTGCTCGAGCAGGAGCTGCCCCTGCCCATGCAAGGGGGGTTGGAACTACGTGATCTTTCAGGTGCCTTCCAACCCAAACCGTTCTAGGAGTCAGTGCTTCCTGCCCTGTTGAGCGGTGGTTTATCCAGTGGGGCAGGCCCGAGGGACGCGAGTTTCCCAGCCCGTTCCAATGGGGAAGAGGGAAGTCCCCTCCCGGTTCCTTGGCAGTTTAGCTGGGGATTCCCGTCAGCCTGGGGACACAAAGGGAGACCGGGAAGCGGCAGCACCCAAAGCAAGAGCCCGGGCCAGGACAGGCAGCCGTGCCAACACCAAGAACGACGAGACCCCCCAGTTCCCGTTCCCGCCTCCCGCC
>NW_009952704.1:179720-246377 GCF_000747805.2 Chaetura pelagica
GCCCAGTGGGTGTCGCCGGCCCCGGCCCTGCCCGTGTCCCTCGGCGGAGGCAGCTCTGACTGCTCGTCCTTGTCCTCCCGGGGCGCCGGGCTCGGGACGTGCCCTGGCTGAGCCCCGGGGACAGGCGGTAGGAGCCTCAGCTCCCTCTCGGCCCCCTTTCCGTTCCCGTAGGAGATGCTGCCGTGTCCCGTGCTCTGACACTCCACACTGCGCTGTTCGCCTGGACGTCTAGCAGCAGAACCCCAGACTGGGCTTTTCTGTCAGTTCTGCGGTCCCGAAGCTGCCGTATTTCTAGGCAGACGGAGTCTAGGGTTGATGTCCTCGGCTAAGGAAGGAAATAAGCTCAGTACTTCAGTTCCGATTGCTTGTTCATTTGCTGCAAAGCTGCCTCGTCTTAGCGATGTCCCAAAACCTGATACATGCCTGCAAAGGGTGTTTTTTCTATACACTGAGCTATATAGGTGGTAGATCTTTTCTCTTTTGTTAGCAGGGAAGTTTATGCTCTGCCACGGTTCCCCGCTTTCCTTATGTATAGGCAACAGAAGTGAGCAAGTGAACACGTTATAAGACAATATTGTCAGGCTTGCAGGTCATGGTTTTGACTCTAACCTTCTGCATGTACAAGCCATATGGGAAGGGAATGTTAGTCACAATCCAGGAGCTGTTCCCGTGCTTAAGAAGGTGCTGCCCAAAATATTTGTTTGAAGTAATCTAGTGCCTACAGCACTGGTTTATCTCCACCCTAGAATCCTGAACTCTGCCAAGTGACGTTAGTGCCCGAGTCCCCGTTTTCTTTCACCTTTTATTTGACTGAAATTTTCTATGACTATTTGCCCTGAAAGCTGTGGGGCACAGGGAATTTCAGCATGTTTTAACAAATGCCTTAGTAGACACTATGCCAGTCAAGCTTCCCACTGCTGCTGTTCTTTCTTGTGGTCCTTGCATCTTCATGATGCTTTCAGTGCCTCTTATGATCTTGTCATTCTTGTTTTTACAAGGATCGGTGTTTCTGCAGCTGAATTCTGTTCCTATTTTTGCTGGAGTTTTACTCTTTTGGGGCATTTGTTTTGAGTGGGGTGATTTGTTTAAAAAAATCAAAACCTTCAAGATAAATTGGGAGTTACTGATTATGAAACTTGTAGGGCTGTCAAATTTCTTGATAGAGTGAGTTTTAAATATGTTTTTGTGGAGATCAAAGAAGTATAACCCACTTCCTTCTTCCTAAATGTCTTCCTGTTTCACCTGTACCAGATAGGTTTAAGCTTGGAATAATTTGAGATCTGACCTTTCTGTAGTCAAAGGCTAAATTATTTTTATTACAGTTCTTGCCTGAAACTACTGACTGTAAAAGAGTCCTGGTTTTCAGACAGCCTCTGACATCTGTTAGTGTCTGTTGCCATGACTCGTTTACGTTAGTGGCCCAGAGTTACATCCACACTTCAAAAAGCTGGTAGTGTGGTAGTTGTCAAGGAATAAGCTTGAGCTTTTACAGTTTGCAAGAAACAGTGAAGTAAATTGATACTGTAGCTGAAAATTGTTTCTGCCCAGGAAGGCACTGAAGAAACTGGATGTAATATAGTCCAGAGCACTTGTTTTAGTTAGTAGGCTGGTGAGGCTTAATAGAGCTGTAAAAAATGTACTGCGAATTCAACTGTGTTTTTAAACAGGGAGAAAAGAGCAAGATTACCCCTAAATAAAGCTCTTTGTGAAGAGAGAAACTTAGGTGTTTAGTTTTTGAGCTGGAGTGTTTTCCTTTGTGGGAATGACACCAGTCTTTTTCCTCCCACAGACCCTTTTGCTGATGCAACAAAGGGTGACGACTTACTCCCGGCGGGGACTGAGGATTACATTCATATAAGGATCCAGCAACGAAACGGGAGAAAGACGCTAACTACAGTCCAAGGAATTGCAGATGATTATGACAAGAAGAAACTTGTGAAAGCTTTCAAAAAGGTGAAGCTGCTGATTTGATTTGATAATAAAGATGTTATGTAGAGGAGTATCATAGCTATTAATAATAAATAACAGAATATTTGTTTTATTTTATTATTGCCAGTGTATATCATCTTCGTGTTCAGCTTGATTCGTTTCCCTGTCAGTGTCTAGTGACAGTGATTTTTGCTGAGAAGTTAAATCAAAGTAAATAAAATATATTCCGAATATTTCATAAAAATTTTGCAGGTACCTGGCTGTGTTAGTGTCAAGAATAAAATCAGTTTAAAGTAGAACTGTTTTTGCATTCTTGCTTCTGTCATAGCAGAGTTGCTACTGAAAATAGAGATCTTGAGTTTCACCAGGATGAAAATACTTATTTGAAAATAGCCTGGAGCTGAAAGTCTGGATCTTATTACTTTGTTTTCCATTCTTGTAATGAGTGTTGGCCAATTCCTTCTGCACAGTAGCTAATCCTGTCTTTGCCTGAATTCACCATCAGCAGCTTAGCTTGTGTCTGTTGAATCAGCAGATATATTCCACTTGCTCTCAAAGCCAGTGTAAAATAGATCTAGCCTTTGCCTTGCTTGGCATCACAATAAGCAGCTTCTGTAATAAAATTCTGCTGAAGAGACTTACTGACCAAAATCATAATGTATATTGGATGCCTTACAATATGAATGTTTCTCTCTAGAAATTTGCTTGTAATGGTACTGTGATTGAACATCCTGAGTACGGTGAAGTTATCCAGCTTCAAGGTGACCAGAGGAAGAACATTTGCCAATTCCTCTTGGAGGTGAGGAGCTGCAAATGAATATCTAAACCTCTCTGGAAGTGACAGGTGGCACTAATGTTAATTAACCAGCTAAAGATGCAAGTAAAGTAAAAATTATACTTGCAGAATGAGAGTAAAACTCTAGTAACAATCAGAGCATTGTAGAATGCATTTACCCTGCTACAACATAGCACCTGTTTTTGGCAGTGCAACTTGAGTTCTTAATTTGTAAAATCAACTGTTTGATGCAAACCAGGATTTTGAGATGGAAAACAATATAGACAAGAGGGTCTTTTCCACTAACTTACTGATGCAGATAATGATGTAGAGATATTGCATAGTCAAAGAATAAGTGCCAGGACTACAGAACAAGTGAGATGCCTGATAAGATTTATTTATTTTTTTTTGTGTAGTCAGTTTTGCTTGGCCCAGAAACACTCTGGAAACTAGAAATTTGCTTTATTGAGTATATACTGTGTTGCAGTTTCTTTAATCAAATATAAAATCAAACTTGATATTAGTGTAATATCCTAAGCCTGTAAGCTTCACTGAAATATGTTGCTTTTCTCTTCTAGATTGGCATTGTCAAGGAAGAACAACTGAAAGTTCATGGTTTCTAAAATGCCTGTGCTCTCATGAAGAACCCTGCAGTATTTGGTCTTAGCTAGCTTGGCTCTTCTGTGAAAAATGAATCTTTGCAGTGAATGGACTTCCCTGTTACCTGAACATTTAAAATTCAATTCAGATTTGCATGACTGCATGAAACATATGATGTGTAGACTAGAAACACATAAGAAAACTTCAGTAAGGTGGTAATGAAGACACTTGTAAACTTTAGCACATTTCCAATGGAAATGTTTTAGCCGTGATTGTTCAGTTTACTACTTTCCACCTGACTTAAATGTGTGGGTTGTATTGAAATAGTGTGTGTTGTTGTGTAGAAATAAAAGTTTATTCATGTATTTTCTGGGATATCTGAAATGCTTTAGCTTAAGTTCTAAACTGGCACAGCAGCCTTACTAAAGAATGGCTAAAATGTTTTTGTGGCAAGTGTAGCTCACTGCTCGTTGACTAAACTGGAAAATCTACATGGTGAAGTATTAGCTAATTAGTCAGTAGATTAGCTTCATGTGATCTTATCCTGTAGCTGCAAGACTAGAGCTTTAAAGTATTTTGTGTAGGTGTATCTTAGTAGCAGCATGATAAGACATACATTGTTTGCTGAGTAAGTGACTGGATTGTCTTTAAAATTTGAGCAGTGACTATGAAGTATTAGAGTTAATCATAATAGGACTAAAATAAGCTGAACTTATCCTTAAGGCTGCTATTACTGAGAACATATTAGACATCTCCATCTTACATAGTAATCCCAAAACATTTGAAGGGAGTTCTTGGGATTTTGTACCTCTTCTGTCTCTTGAGTGAAGGTGAGAGATACTGAGTTGGCTTCTGCCATGACTGTGCATTTAATGTTGGCAAGCAGAGTGCTTTAATTAGGTGGTAGTGTTAGCTGAGGAAGTAAACAAGGGGGAAGGCTCCACATGAACCTTTTTTTCTGGTATGAAAAGTATTCCTGTGATTAACAGTTAATACGGAGGGGTTTGTAGTGGAGTTTGGGAGTTACTACAGAAAGTTGATTCAGTCTTACTTTACTAGCAGGCAATTGGTTCACTGTGATCTGAAGTGATAATAAGGTTTGTTCCACCATGCTTTTTATCATTCTGCTTTTAAGACATGTCTCTACAGCATTAAATTACTTCATTTGGAGGATCTTCCTTGTAAGATAGTCATGGAAGTTTTCCCTGAAGCAATTCAAAACATGCTGAGCTGGGAAACCATAAGAGCAGTGGGAAAAGTTAAAAAAATCTTGTATTGTGTATTCTGGAAGGGAAGAGACATTTACTGCTAAGACTTATTAATAAACTTATTTAGAAAAAAAACAACTGATGACTACCAATGTAAACATGAAGAGTAGGCAAAAATATATTACTTAACATCACCTGTGCCTACACTCGGTTTCCTGATCAAACTTGCCTTTGTAAACAGAAATGCTCAATTTTATCTCACTTGAAACTTTTTAAATAAGATTTCAGAATTCCAGTATGAACCTTTATGGCACTAACAGTAACTGGAGGATCATTAGAAAGCACTCATATGACAATTTCTTTCTCTGCCTGGTGTTACAGATCTTAACTGTCCCAGAAAAAGGATGTTCCAGAAGATTGTATACTGTTAAGGTACAACGTGCTCAGGAGGCGGTAGGAAAGCCTGCTACAAAACATTAAATACCAGTACTCAGAATGAAAATCTTAAGTCTTATGCAAGTCTTGTGCATTAAAGGAATAAAATAATTGTACTGCAAGTTTACCTAGTCCCAATTCATAGATGCTAGATAGATTCATAGATGTCCTTTGGGGGTATGTAGCATTCTGTGATTTTAATTTTATCAAATGTTAAAAAACCTGATGTTTTCATGTAAAGCATGTTTTCCTGCCCAAAAGAAAAATAAGCAGTATCTTCTGTATTACATGATTACTTGTGGGTTTTTGAATTGGAGATTAACAAATGATTTGCAGATCTCATGTGTTACTGAGTCAGCCTTCATTTCAGATGGCATTCCATTAACTTACTACATAAGCTTGAGTCATTCCTTCATAGTCATTCTGCTTGGAATAAACAAGAAAATTGTGTGTTTTCTTCCTCCTCATTTAAAAGTCCCTTCTGATAGGAGGAACCTTGCAATTCATAGATGGCTTGCTTTTTATGATCTAGTAGAACTCCCTGTGTTTTGACTTTTGAAGGGCAAAACTAAGTGGAGAGGGAGTAGGAAGTAACACATTTGAAGTTTGAATAACAGATTTGTTGTGGCAACAAAAAATCTTTTTAGAAGGAAAGCACTAACTTGAAGTGTTTTAAACTAGAGCAGTGTCTTAATAAGATTGTAACTACCGTTGTTAGAAGCCAAGTCCCTGCGTGTTCTAGAGAAGAAGCTTCAGCAATTTCGTGGTTTATCCTCTTATGCTGAAAAATACTTTAGGAACAAACTGTTTAAATGACTGTCATGAAAACCTGCATCCATAGGCTGGAGTCTTTTCAACTATTCCAAAATAGGTTTAAAAAATGGTAAAGGAAGTCACCTGTAGTTGTTGAGGCAGTGAAGGGAGCTAACCATAGAAAAAAAAAATACTTAAAACCCATGAGTAGGACTTGAGACTGGCCAAGCTCAGACTGCAAAGAGTGTTGGCTTTTTGTTGGAATATTGTGAAGTCTGTGTCTTTGAGATCTCCAAGATTGCCTTCTTAGTGATATATAGACTTAAACACAAGCTATTGGATGTAGGAACTGCTTTGTCAAATCCACAGCCTCACTGTTCATAGGCTATTGTAGCTGATTATCTCAGCTGATACACTAAAGTAAGGTATTGCATAAATACATTCATGGAATTGTCTGTTCAGAGCCTACATCTGATTAATGCACTTATGAAGATTGAAACTGCCATGTTCCAGATGGTGGTAGCAGTCCTTACTTGTAGACGAAGAGATGTAGTAGTTCTGAGTCTGTAAGTAGAAATTCCTCTTATATGAATTATCAGACCCTTGATCTTCACCTGTGGTCTGCTGCATCTGACTGTGTGTTTCAGAGGTGAGCATAAAGAGCACATCTCTGGGCAGCAGAAGAGCAATGTTTCTCTTCAACTGAAAGAATCTTTGGAAAGAAAGGTGCCTAGATGGTGTGTGTATACTGTTCATTGTGTCAGTGGCTTTGCTTGAACCTTGCTTCCTGCACTATGTTGTTGCACAGCCTAAATGAAAAGGGTTTTGTTTTGGAGAACCTCTTTGAAGGTTCTCAAGAACTTCCTTAAGAGCTTGGCATTTATGGTTCTAAATATATCTAAAGTCATTATAAAATTTTAAATTGTGAAGACTTGTTGAAGCTAAAGTCTGAAATACTTGAAAAAATAGTAATTAAGCAGAGCTCTACGTTTTGTCCTGTTCTTCCATCCTGCTTATAACTAGTATGCAGTTGCCCTAAAGATGCATGGAGAGAGGTGTACCTTGAGTTCCAGTCAACAGTTCTCTTTTTAATCCGTCTGGAAGGCTCTGGTGTTCAGGAGCCATGTGTTACACCTTTTTTATGTGGCTCAGCAGTTCTTACTGTATGATAGTATGTATGAGATTGGTATATAGAGAGTTAAGGACTGGGGGGGCTTTTTCTAGGTTCCTTTTGGACATGCTTGGGGTTAATGGCACTGTTGATGTGTTCAGTGTTGATTTGGTGTCACAGTGTTCCCCTAATTAGTGTGCTCCTGACACTGGGAAATGGAAGTGGTCTTTGAGGGCCATTTGTATTTTAAGTATTTAGAATCTGCCTTCCACCTAAGAATATCCATATATCTATCCTCAGTTGGGAATGTGTCCCCCTATGTGCAGCAAGATGAAGATTACTTTCTGGTTGCAGGACCAGAAGTTCTTAAGATGAATAAGAGGAAGATGACATAGTTGATTTGTGTTTGCTATACTGATGCTTCATGCCTATGTTTCCTGTCTACCTTAACCAAAATCTCAAAAGAGGATTTGTGCTTGGCATGCCTTTCTGACGTTTGCTACGTGCCTGTGACTGATCTCTGTGAACGAGTCCTTACCTGTACTGGAATATTGCTAGAGAGTTGAGACAGCAAAGTCTTTTGAAATAAAATGTACCAGTGTTATGTATGTTTTTCTAAAACCAATGGAATTTCATTATATTATTAAGGAGGATTTTTTTCTGTGCAGAATAGAAGTAGAGTAATTCAATAGTGATGTATGTGATCCTCGTTAATCAGCCTTGATTTCTTCAGAAGTGTTATATTTCCTTTTTTAAATTTCTGCCATAATCTGTACTAACCAATTTAAAGATCTTATGACTTGTGCTGGAATAGCATAGCTCTAAACTATATTGATAGTATTGACCTAAGATCTAAAATATGGATGGAAGAGGGTAATCTAATTTCTTGAATAAGCAAAATGTGCAGCTTTTTAAGATGAAGCCAGTAATGTGTGCTCAAGTTTGGTCTCAGCTATTTTAGAATGTCTTGCACCTGTGAAAGGTAAGAGCACATTTCTGAAATTAATTCATGGTCTGATTGAAAGTAGTTGTCTATGTAATAAATGCTTTTCCCCATTTTAAGACATCTTTGCTATGATGATGCGGCAAAAAACACTGTGATCCAGACTCAGTTCTCCAAATTACGAGTAGCTGAATTCTGCAGCTGTGGTTGTGGTTATAAGTAGACTGGTCATGCTCCTCAGAGACAGGATTTAGCTGTCAGCTGTGTTTGTGGTCCCTCTCACAATTGGAGAGAGAAGCAGTGCTGTTCCTGCAGCACAGATGGACCAGCCTCAGGTATCATGATGGGACAGCTAACCCTGTGGAAGAAGTGCTGCTGCAGCTGTTTTAGTAGCATCTCCCTCAAATGAACTAGAAGGTTGCTCTTTTAGGTAGACCCAGCACATGCCAAATGCTTTGATGTGTAATCAGAGGGTAGTTCTGGTGGTAAGAAAGGTGAAAAATGGTCTATTCTTAAGAGTCCTGCTGGAAAAGTCTACTGAAGGGCAGCCCCTGTTGTACAGGAAGCAGCTTTTAGCAGCTCTCCAACAGATACTTGTGAGATGGGGCTACCTACTGATGAATGATGGGCTACACTTCCGTAAATGCCAGACATGGATGGTATCAACACATTTGTAACACTGGTGAAAAAGGTGGCCCTGTAAACTCAGAGTTGTCAGTATTGGATACTGTCAGTATCTTAGAGTTATACCTGTAACTCAAAACCCAGATATGCATTAGGACTGGAAGATACAGAACAAAAACACTGCCCTTGTTCTTTTAGTAAATAACCTGTAAATTAATGCATGCATTGTTCAAGATAGTTTGTACAAGTGACAATTCAGAACAAAAAAGGTCATTGTATGTAATATTGAAAGAAGAGTATTTTTCCTTCCTTACCTACCTTTCCTTTAGGTAAGATTTTGCAGTGGCATGGAGGAACTGATTGTCCAGTAGTGGTTTTACTTCATTAAAAATACTGTTAACAGTGCTCTGCTTGAAAGTAGCTGGGCTTGGAGTCCTCACCTATTGCTGCCTCGCTTGCCTTGAATACTAAGAAGCTCTTAAGAAGTGCACTGAGGGGAGGGGGCCAAGATTTTGTTTCATTTCTCTTTATGGAAGTCAATTCCAATTCTGGCTTTGGTCACACTAAAACTAGATTGTTGTGCAGTAACACTGTGAAAGATAAAATGGGTTTCATAGAATCATAGAATCTTAGGGGCTGGAAGGGACCTCGAAAGATCATCTAGTCCAACCCCCCCTGCCAGAGCAGGGTCCCTAGAGTACATCACATAGGAAGGCATCCAGGTGGGTTTTGAATGTCTCCAGTGAAGGAGACTCCACAACCTCCCTGGGCAGCCTGTTCCAGTGCTCTGTCACTCTCACAGTAAAAAAAATTTTTTTGATATTCACCTTGAACCTCCTATGCTCCAATTTACACCCATTACCCCTTGTCCTATCACTGGTCATCACTGAGAAAAGCCTAACTCCATCCCCCTGACACTCACCCCTTACATATTTGTAAACATTGATGAGGTCACCCCTCAGTCTCCTTTTCTCCAAGCTAAAGAGACCCAGCTCCCTCAGCCTTTCCTCATAAGGGAGATGTTCCACTCCCTTAATCATCTTTGTAGCTCTGCGCTGGACTCTTTCGAGCAGTTCCCTGTCCTTTTTGAACTGAGGGGCCCAGAACTGGACACAATACTCCAGATGCGGCCTCACCAATGCAGAATAGAGGGGGAGGAGAACCTCTCTTGACCTACTAACCACACCCTTTCTAATGCACCCCAGGATGCCATTGGCCTTCTTGGCCACAAGGGCACATTGCTGGCTCATGGTCATCCTCCTGTCTACCAGGACCCCCAGGTCTCTTTCACCTACACTACTCTCCAGCAGTTCAGCCCCCAACCTGTACTGGGACATGGTGTTGTTCTTCCCCAAATGCAAAACTCTGCACTTCCCCTTGTTGAATTTCATCATGTTTCTCCCCGCCCAACTCTCCAGCCTATCTAAGTCTCTCTGAATGGCAGCACAGCCTTCTGGTGTGTCAGCCACTCCTCCCAGCTTAGTGTCATCAGCAAACTTGCTGAGGGTAGATTCTATACCCTCATCCAGGTCGTTGATGAAGATGTTGAACAACACCGGTCCCAGTACTGACCCCTGTGGGACTCCACTAGTCACACACCTCCAACCAGATTCTGCCCCATTGACTACAACTCTCTGACTCCTTCCTTTCAACCAGTTCTTGATCCACCTCACTACCTGATCACCAAACCCATACTTGATCAACTTATCTACAAGGATGCTGTGGGAGACGGTGTCAAATGCTTTACTGAAATCAAGATACACCACATCTACTGCTCTACCATCATCTATCCACCTAGTAATTTCCTCATAGAAGGCTATGAGGTTAGTCAAACATGATTTACCCTTGATAAAACCATGTTGACTGCTCTTGATGACCCCCATGTCCTTGATGTGCCTAGAGATAGTGACAAGAACAAGTTGTTCCATCACCTTTCCAGGGATGGAGGTGAGGCTGACCGGTCTATAGTTACCTGGGTCCTCCTTCTTGCCCTTTTTGTAGACTGGTGTGACATTTCTGGTCTTTTGTAGACTGGTGTGACATGGGTTTCTGCAGAGGATGAGAGGGAAGGAAGTGGCTTGATTCCAGGTAGAGCAACACAGAGCCCCTCAGGTTGCCTCCACCTGAAGCTAGTCTGAACACAGCAGCATCTGCTGCCATGTGGTTTGCTCTGCACGGGAGCAGCTGTGCAATTTTGAGGTCTTGGCTGTTTCTCTTGGCAGTTCAACCTGATACACAGCTGGATCTAGCAATAAATTCAAAGTACCAGAGCCCTCTTGTCATTGAACGTTATCTGACCACACAGGAATAGACATTGCTGTGTGTCAGTCCCTACAGTTTTTTACTTACTTTTTGTCTGATAAAAGTAGTATTTTGACAGCTTCAGCACAGTGTCCTCTGAACAGGGAAATTGCTGGTAGTCTGCTGTGGAGATTTACAGGGGAAATAACCTCAAACAAGCATTGTGAAGTTCTAGGAATCACCAAGGCCAGCATTCAGAAGACAAGAAGCAAGCATCCGAGGACACGATGTTTTAAAGAAAAGCAAAAGCATACTGTTGCTAGCAGCTGCATGTTGTTGGGTGAAACAGGAATGCAAAGGAAATATGCTTAAAATGGTGTCATACCCCTCCTAGAGCTGTTTCGGGGCTCCTTGAGCTCTCATGCAAAGCAGGTGATGTGTTAGGTGGAAGCGTTCGTGTCTAGGCTGTATTAGCTCTCTCTACTCTGCTCCCCCTCTCCCCAGTCACCTGAATTAGAGGAGAAGATCTCTGATGACCTGTTATTTTCTGGTATCTTAACATCTCATTTTGATTCCAGGTTACTAATATTCACATTGTTAAGGTATGTTTTCAGGAGGAAAGCATTATGAATGCTTGAAAAGGAAAGCTTAGCTGAAACAATCTAATATAAGGCAACAGTGAGAGAATCTTCCAGGCAACTGATTTGGGTGTTGTTCTTCTGCCAAGAAGCTATACAAGTTGAAGACTCTCTTATGTTACCTTTCCTGCCCAGGAGAGTTCTTGCTGTGTTTATTTCAGTGCCTTCAAGGAGTCCAGAGCAGTATGTTCTCCCAGGTCACCATGCAGAAGGCACAGCACGGTGTGTGTGAACTTCTGGAATGCCTGCTGCTCTCCTGAGTGCCGGGAATGCACAACACTGCCCCAGGATGGGCTGCTGGCTCTGGCTGCTGAGCAGTGCTATTGTGGGATGGAAACAGCAGAGGTGACAAAAAACAGAAACAAAAGGTTTGCAATTTCTGCTTTCTGTAGTAGTTTAGTGATCTGGCAAAGTAGCTGCTGGGAGCAAAGCGTTGAGTGGACTTTTTCCCAGTTTCTTTGCAGGTATGTATCAAGAGTAGCTGCCCTGAAGTTAATAGAATTGGACAGGCCATATTTTTGGGATCACGTCTTACAGTGCTGATGCTGACAAAGCATTCACTGACTCTTATTTTTCAATAGTTTAATTGACATTTACTTTTAGACAGAGTTCTTCATGTTCACTGTAAATGGGGTCGCAGTGTTTTCCCGTGTAAGCAAATGTAAATACTTTGGTTTTGAACAAATGAGCCTCTGGTTCATGTATAAGCACTTTTCCAGGTATCTTCTGAGAGTATGTCCCATGTTTCCTCTGCCATCAAAGAGACGTGGTATTTTTGGAGCTTCTCTAAAGGTCCAGGCATGAATTAGAATGGATTATTTTGTTCTCATGAGTCGTGAAGAGTTAGGAAGGAAGTCCTACAGGAGCAGGCCATGCAACACTGAGCTTGAATCTGGCAACAAGGGTGGCTACAGAGTCGTCTAAATGGAGCCACTGTTGCCTCTGCTCTACTGCCTGCATCCATTGGTTTTGTTCTGCCCTGCAGGTAAAGAGCTCCAGGTCAGGGCCCATAGCATTGTCCTGTGCAGGTGAAACACCAACCACAGTGACAAGCTGATTGATGAACAGAGAACTGACTTTCAAATATAATCAGTAACTGAGTCAATGCTCGATAGATACAGTGACATGAGACAACTTGCTGCTGCTTTTGACCCTAAAGAGTTTCTGTCCTCAAGATGACATTTTCTCTTTTCATATGCTTTGTTTTTAGTGATGAAATTACTTCATCTTGCTTGCATTTTTTGTACCAGAGTGAAACTTTATGTCAAACAGTGCCATGTCTCTGTTACCACTTTATTAAATTGATACTAATGCACATGAGCAGAGAAATGGGCCTTGGGGAATATGATGCATCAATCCTGCAAAACATGAGATGCTTTTCCTCTGATCTTCACTGTAATTTTCCTGTCAGCCATTGCCTTATTTAAGGTCTGTAGGGGTTGTGTCTACTGTGTGATTGAAGTTTTATGAATAGTTATCAGGAGATTACAACGAAAGTTTTTTTAAAAATACAAATTCTGCCACGACAAATTATTTTTAAGTTTCTTGGGAGGAGATAGGGGGCTCATGACCTTTTTTTTTTTTTCTAAAGTAATCTGTCTCCTATCAAATCAACCAGTTGTATCAGTTTGAAATATGTTTTAAACAATGCTTATGGCAATGGCCAGGTTGCTATTTCCAGTGTGTATCCCTAGATGTCACTGGAAGACAGTGCTGAAAATAGTGACTGAAGCCAGGGAAAATGTTTAGATGGGGGAATGCAGAGGGGAACATTTTGTAAAATTCCTAGGTGATTGCGGGTATAATGTGTGTGGAACTCTACCCCAAATTTCTTCTGCCTATGAGGGAGAGGATCTGAAATTTCTCCTTGGATGTGCTTCTTCCCTTGAGTGGCTGCACATCATCAATGCCTTGTAACTCAATGTGTGCTCACTGCAGAGCCATGGGCAAGAGATGTGAGGAAAAGTGTGCCAGTGTACCACTTCAGAGGGAGGAAAAGAAATCTACTGGGAGAGGCAGGAGACAACAGCTGAGATCTCCTTATAGGAAAGTCGGTGAATGCCCAGGTGCCAGGGAAAGAAGCAGACCTGCCTAGGAGCATTTCCAGAGTTTCCACCAGCTAGCGCTGCCCCTCCTCTGACAGCCAGCCACTGGGAGGTGAATCAGCAGGATATTATTTGTTTTGGGGGGTTAAGGAGTAATTTTTTATTTTGTTTGTTCACTTACAGATTCAGAGAAGTTACGGTGCTGGGTCTGCTGCTGCAAGGTGAAGGAGAGGGGCTGAGTGCTCATCTGCTGTGGGGTAATGGGAGTGACTGCATGCCAGACCCAGCTGCCTGTAGGAAAGAGTTGTGGGAAGATGTGTTGAAGAAGCCGTTCAAAACCATGGCAGAAGTTAGAGGAGGCCTCTTTATGTTTGTATGGCTGATGGTCCACTTCAGTGCCACCCCAGGCTGACTGGGTCCATGAGGGTATTTGGGTAGATTTGAATATGGATAATGCCTGGGGGCTCATTCCTCTTTGAAGACTGTGAGGGTTGAAAGCAGCCCATTAGAGATGAGCTTCTGAAACACTTACAGCATTTAGGATTTCAGTGGGTATTTTGTTCATAAAAGGAGGCTGAGGCCCATTTTTAACACAGGATCAAAACTTATCTTTTTTTTAAACTGTCACAGAAGAGAAAAATGCTCTGATTTGTTGAGTAGGTGTTGGAAAGTACTTCTAGAACCTTTGCTGAGAAAGGATGAAAGTTGTCACCTTGTGATCTTCCAGAAAGATAGTTCCTTCCTAAGCTAAATTGTACAAAGCATCATTTCTAATTTGGCACTTGATTCAAATTTAATGAGTCAGTAGCAGTAGCAGTCTTTCTCTTGACCTTAGTGGGATTCAGGTGTATAAAGGGAGCCTTGTAAATCCAAATTCTCTGTTTTGTGTATTAGCCTTCCCTTTTATTTGTTGTCATGGGCATCCAGCTGCTGCTGGACCACCTTTGGAAACTGCCAATACTGCTTAAGGACAGGCTCCAGTGAGTCGCTTAGGTGTCTGAGTGCCTATTGATTGCTTTGGGACTGTAGGCACCTAAGTGTATTTTTGTGTTTGACCCAAAACTCTGCTAATCCTCTCCTTGCCTTCCCTTTCATGAAATCAAAAGACTGGAACTTGCTTGCTTGCTTGGGAAGCTTAGAGGTTGCCTAGAAAGGAAGGACATGCAGGCATGTCACTCAATTCTGGAATTTGTTGAATACAAGATACAGAAGCCCAAGCTAAACAGTTTGCAGGTCAGGTAGATTAGAGTGTAATCCTTACTAGTTTCATTCCTGGTATAGATTAAAGCTGTAATACAACTCGACCATTGCACACCCCTGCAAACAAAGACTTCTCATAAGACTTGGGGACCGAGCCCATCAGTCTGGATATCAGTAAGAAGACCATTTGGAATTACATCTATATCAGTTAGCTTGGGTCAGTTTAATGGAAGTACTACCATGTTACTTGTTGGGTGGCCTTAATTTCAGCTAATTTAGCTATCTGAAGATTTTGTGGAAGTTCCCTCTCTTATTGATGGGCAGGTAGGTACTTCAATGCTTCCTAAAACAGGTGAGCTTGGTCACTCTCTGGAAGTGTGAGTCTCTTATCTGCTGATAAGAGCTGGGTAAGATCTGGCTGGTTTCAACTTGTTTAACAGAGATTCTCACCAAAGAAACCAGCTGTAATTTGGGCTCTGTGGCTCTCCTGAGGTCAGGTGCTTACTGTTGCTGCTAAACAGGTATGCTGAAAAGGAGCCTGTCCTTTAGGAAAACCTATAATGCTGGAAACCAGGATAAACTGGTCTTTTGGAGTCTGTCCATTGAATTCAGGAGGATGGCATCTACATATACCGGTTTACAATCATCCCCCTGGAATGCAAGAGTACAGAGTAAAGGTTTCAAAACTGGATCCACAGTTGGGAACACAGATCTTAAATCCATGCTATTCCTTTCCCCAAAATGGCAGTTCCCAATGTTCTCTCCTCTTACCAGAAACAGCAGCCTTACTGGGGATTCTTCCTCCTTCCTTTAGAGGCAGGGTTGGGAAGGATCTGCTGAAATACAGTATTCATCTGGCCGCCTTCTTTCTTGATGCCTTCTTCAAACTTTGATCCTGTCCCTCCAGCTCCTCTCCAGCAACAAAGGAGGAATGCAGATGTGACCTCCTGCAAGTGACTCAGTGCTGTACCAGGGTCTGAAACTCAGGCTTCTGACTTCAGACAAAGGAATGGCCCTGCATGTCTGCAAGAGACTGCTCCTAAGGAACCAAGGAGCTGGGTGAAAAGACATAGGGATGGAGTTTTTGTATTGCAGGAGAAAGACAAGTCAAGCAAGGTGATGGAAAGGGTTGAAGGGAAGAGGTTGTTCAGCTCTGCCCATCATACCAATTCTGGAATCATAAAATGAATGCTTGCTGGATTGAATGAATATGTGTCTCTTTAACATTAACAAAACACTTAAATGTAGACAAACCCAGTCCTTTTGTCCACCCTCATCAAAGAAACCAAGTAACAAATCATCCTGAATGGCAAAAGATTTCAGTGGAATAAACCGTTTAATATCTATTTCTGTTCCTACTTAGTTGTGAGCCACTTTTTTTCTCAGAGGTGAGTATCTGAGGAAGAGCTACTGGTAGTTTAAGCAATAATGTTTAATGAACTGAAAAATGATCTGTTTGTAGGAGGATTAATAGCTCACTGCACATTAATCTCATGTCAGTTGGTTAGTGAAAAAGGAAAATACCTCGCTTCATGGACCTGCAGCTTTCAGTCTTCAGCTCTTGGGCTGAAGCCATTTCTGCCAGAGCCTGGCTTGCAGAGGAACATTGCCCAAGTCTGGCAGGCTAATGGCCAAACCTGATTTTTTTTCTCAGTGTTTTTTCTGTCTGAGCACTAAAGGATGGCTCTACTTTTTGGCTCTCCTTAGAAGATCTAGCCACACAAGTCACTGCATATGTGGGATTTCAGTTTCATTGTTGAAAATGGTATGTTCTATCAATGGGTAAACAAGTGCTTGTGAGCTACTCTGACCTGAAAAACAAAATCCTGGAGGAGAATAGAGGTGTGAATTTTACCATGAGATAAACACAGCAATGGCTGAAGCTAATGAAGTTGCCCTCATGGGTTTACCTCCAGGTAAAAGAATGGACGTGAAGGGATTATTCCCCATTGTTAACACTGATAGTGCAGTCTGTGGCCCCTGTTATTTATGGAGAGAGCCTGATATACTTCTCCAGCTCCCTGTGAAAAGTAGCTTTTGGAAATAAGAATTTACAATTATTTTAGTAAAGCATATGCCCTACTGAGAGTATGGCATGACAACTGGCGCCTCCAAGAATGTGCTCTCCAGCACCAAAAAGAGCTTTTTCTCATTCTTTTGCACAGGCTGAAGTGATGGTGGCTTTCATTTCAGTACCCAAGGAATGTGAAAAGCCACCTCCATTGCAGGTGCATTGATACAAAAGAAAGAGAAGATTAAATCTGGAAAGGGAACTGAATGACCTAGTTCTAGGGCTTGCACAATGAACCCCTTTGATCTTTTATCTGCACATACAACACACTAACTAGAATGGTCTGGCAGGAGGGAAGAAATGTGACAGTAGAAAAATGGGCATTAGAAGCATGGGCTTCAGCTTTACCAGTAAACCCAACAGCAAGTAGCCATTCAACATGTCTGGAAAAGCTGAGCCTGCAATTACAGTCATCCAACTATATCAGCTCTTGTCTGTTTCACTGAAATTCAAATTCTATTTTAGGGTGACAGATGTAGAAAAAGCACACATTAGATCTATTTTAGATTCTCTTGGTCCCTAAATATTAATTTCTATTTCTTCAGCCTAATTCTGACTTAAGATTTATGCCAGTGTTTAGTGCAGTTTCCTTTCTTTGTCGTTTAATTTCTGTAGCTTTGTGTTCTATCAGTTATAGCTAAGTAAAATTAGACTGCAATTTAATTATAATGCAATCAGCAGTTCTGGTCAATTTGAATGAGATTATGTGCCATGCAAATCTGTTATGGTAGAAAACAATGCTGAAATAAGCACTTGGTGTTTCTAGTCACTGGACATTGCTGTGCCTGTCCAGTCCCACTCAGGTATTTAAATTCAGCATGTATGACATACAGGCATATGCCTTCCCTGCTGTTTGCCAAGATGTGGGGTGTCTGAGCACACTTCTTGTCTTTGCCAAAGCTGAGGGTTTTGTGTTCTGCCATCCTTGGTGGCTGCACCTGATGACATTTTCTTCTGCCCTTCCAAATCTGCCTGGTGATAGGAGGCTGGGGTCTCTCCCTGGTGTTGCTCCATGGACTGTCTGGCCCAGAGGCCACTCCCCAGAACAACCACCCAGGAACTAGAGCTGAGCTCCTCCCAGCCACTCTCCAGGATGCTCCTTGGTGCTGCAAGAAACATGAGTAAGTACCAAAAACTACCCCCAGGCTCCAGTATCTCAGCAAATACAGTTGGAGCATCTGCCCCAACTGTGCTAGCTCCTGGTCATGCATGACTCTGGAGTTTGTGGGACCTGCAGGCAATGGGGCAGGCAAGTTGTGAACAGCCAGGTATCCTGTTGTGGGTATCCTGCTGTTCAGGAGAATCAAGTAATCTAATGACATTAATCTAATACACTGTACCAGCAGGACATGATGCAGGCTGGGTAGGCACTAAAAGGCAGTTAAATCTACATTTTCAAGGACTTGTTCAGGTAGAAATAGGATTAAGCCAGGGCACAGTGTGGGGACCTGTTTAGGGAAGAGGAAGAGTTATCTCACAGACCTGCCACTGCTTGCAGGTCACCATGAAGCACCCTTATACAACTGGAAATTGTTCCTCAACCAAGATCATTACAATTAGGCCTCTTGTAAACCTGTCTGGAAGAACTGTGAAGCTATTTTAAAGTGGTCATTGACTACTGGTGGTAATTTCCTGCAGACCCAAGGTGTGGCTCATGCATGTCCACAGACTTCACATGGCAGAGCCCCTGACACAGGCACTTCTGGAGCTGCAGAGGCTTTCAAATGTCCCTATAGTGCTGCATAAAAGAGATGCTATGTGAATTAATCTCATAGTTCTAAAGCATGATGATGGCTGGTCCAGAGACATTACTTAGGGCCCAGTGCTTGAAGTTTCACTGAAACTTTGAAAAAACCAGAAACAAACAAGAGCAGGGCATATGCATCACAGACACTGCCTTGTAAATGGGGAAGGGCTTCTGAGCAGATAATAAAAAAAAACACTTTAATATCATAAGAGCCATTTGTTCATTTAGCCACAGCAGAGCTAACAAAACCAAATGTCAGCTCACAGTTTAATTACAATGCTGGTAAGCCTTGTGGTGCCTCTTGGGTGGGGCTTTTTGTTGTTGGTTTTTTTTTGTTTGATTTAATTTTTTTAAGTCAAAACAGCTTGTAAAGGCAAACGTATAGAAAATAAAACTAAATATATATATATTGTTTACCTGTTTTCTTTGCAATAAGCATTTTAGTCCTTCTGTTTGAATGAATGAATTCTTGAGGGCATTTAATTTCCTTAAGAGCCTGGCAGAGCCCACTTGAGAGGTCCAGTTGGGCAAGGGTTTCCAGGTGGCTGTTGTGAGTGGGGTGGTTTTGCTCAGACATTGTAATATATTCTCCCAAGTGCCTAATGAGGATCTAAGGGCAGGCTAACAGAATTTCTTGTAGGTGTTGAGAAGTTTATAGGCACTTCACATAACTGAACCCTTTTCACTGCCAAAAACATCCCCCAGCAGAAAGGCTACACAGCTCTCTGTTTCCAAAGGGTTTACATAAGGTTTTGTGTGTTCATGCTGATTTTCATGTTAGCACTCAGCTCTGGCAGTTCATTTTCTATATATGTTCATCATGAACGTCTGTCCTCATTTAGGACAGCATTTGCTGATAAAGAGCACAAGCAAAAAGAGGCAGTGGAACATTAAGATGCTGCTGCTTCTAGCAAAGCAAGCCCAGAGAGTTTGTTAGCAATGCATTCATGCTCAGGGTTGAGACAATTCTTTAGCTGTCCGGCCCTCAGTGAATTACATGGGAATAAGACAGCACTCAACTTTTGTAAATCAAGCCGTGAAGTCTTTCCAAACACTCTGAGCCTGGCTTTGTCACAGGAGGCTGCTCAGACAATGTAGTCAAGGAAAACCGACTTCTAACCCTGCCAAGAGCTCTTGTAGTGGGCAGCCAGAATGACCAGATGTGTTGTGGTCTGCACAGTGTCCCCAGGAAACAGAGGTAGCTGACACACAGGAGGGACTCGCAATCCCCTGACTTGTGCCATGGGGCTATGGAGGCCTCTCTGACAAGTCTCTGCTCAACCCCAGCTTTGGTGTGGAACAGGACGAGGTTTATGTGAGCCTACAAATAAATGAGACACACAACGATGGTCAGTAATCACTCTACATTTGTCTTCAAGTGGAAATCAGCATCCTGCATTATTATTCTGACTAGTTTCAAGCAGCATTTTCAAGCAGAAGTCTTCCCTTCTCAGCTAGACCCAACCAAAAGCAGAAAGCTTTGTCGACACCCCCTATGAACTGCAGCAGGGCAGCTAGGATAGGTAAGAGTGCATCTATGGGAATGAACTAACCATTACATTTTAAT
Source organism: Chaetura pelagica (assembly GCF_000747805.2). NCBI lineage: Eukaryota > Metazoa > Chordata > Aves > Apodiformes > Apodidae > Chaetura > Chaetura pelagica. Next base: position 199,608 of record NW_009952704.1, read on the forward strand.
GTTACCTAAAGATGTAAGAAGAGCAGGAAACAAAAATAAAGACAATTTGTCATCCTAGCTCTCCTGGCATTATTTTGCATAATTAGAACTACTGTTATCTATACTTCAGGTGTCCCTTTTGTGCTAATGGGACTCTTCTGATAACAACTGCAAATTACAGGCATTGCAAGCTAGTCCCTGCTCTGAAGGATTTCCAGTATTATTGGATGGATATAGGAAAGGAAGGGGTTAAGAGGAAGGCATACAACTGACAAGTAGAAGGGTGGGAAATGAGCCTCTAAAAATGGAGCTACTTAAGATGAAGGACTCACTCTGAGTTCTTTGTAGCTGGCTCCCTTGTTTTCCTTTAAGTCCATATTATCATGGCAGGCATTTAAAAATACATGCACTTAATAGAAAGACTGTTCCACCCAGGAGCAGGGGTGAAACAAAGATGTATTCTCTTTTTTAGATGTGTACAGTAGCTACTCAATGTATTTTGATACAGATAGCTATAAGTGGCTCTTTCCGACCAGTTGTAACAGAACATACATTTAGGAGGCCACATTGATTCATGACCAGCTTCCAGTTAGATAATGTATGAAGTGAACATGAAAATCAATAAGACAAGCAAAATGAAAGAGCTTGAGATAAGCAGGGGGAGACAGAAGAAATCAATGTCATCCAGCTACTGTGATGGTGAAACACAGTATCATATTAAATTTGTAAGTCATGTATTTCAAACACCAGTCTGTAACATCACCTATGACAAGAGTTGTAACAGGGATTGGCATCACTGTGTTCACATAATTGCAGAGAAATTCTTCAGATACCTAGTGAACTTTTCTTCCTACAATCACTGTAAGTTCATGGCCATGCCAGGATGTGTTTTCCAGATAAATCTTTATATTTTTAGTATAGGGAGATTTATTGATGTAAGATCAAATATTAACCTGCTTTTCCTAACCTGGAAAAAATAAGTTATATTAGGAATAAAGACTGACTATTACACTGCTGTTGCTGGCTGTGGGTGTGCAGAAATACATAAAGAGATATACAATACATCAACAATCAAATCTGATCATTAGTTTCATTCAAGCCATTTGCTCATGCTGTTTTGGAAAGACTGTACAGTATTGACAGGAAAGCTGCCTGATTGTTTCTTCTCCACTTCTTTTGCATCTGTTTCTCACGTTTATTCTGCTGTGACAGTGACCATCTTGGCACTGTGAGTGAAGACTCTTATTTCTTTTCCTACTCAGGACTGTATCATACCGTACATAATCAACATCTGATGTACAACAAAGACTGTATTTTTCCGAGTATTTCCTCATTGGAGTCTCCCCCCTCTTATTCAACCTCATTTTAGGCTATGCCATTGAAATATCTTTCAAAAGCCTCCTTCACTACTGTGAATTAGAATCTATTACATTCTGTTGGCATTTTGAAACCTCTCCTTAAATACTCTTTGGGCAAATGAAACGTAGTCAAGCTGGTTGAGCTGAGATCATGAATGTATGATGTGAAGCTGGTGATGTATTACCATTAAAAATAAAGGTGTTTGGTTTTTTTTCAGGAGTCAACAAAGGCCTGTTCCACAGTTCAGAGGAACAGCCTATCTGCTAAAGCCATAGCAACCCTTGCACCAGCTGCCCGGAACACCTGCAGCTGTAGGGCTGAGGTGATTTACTGGCACTGTAAAGAAGCTGGAGACCTTTGCCTACCTGGAGGCATCTGCTAGCAAAGGGGAAATCCTGAGGATATCACTGTTTTCTCCACAGGTCTGCCAATGTTTTTTTGCTTAGTTGGGTTTGTTAGGTTTTTACAATTTCTCAAATAAGAGTTCAGTCATTGTTCCTTCTAACTGCTCCTTCCTCCTCCACCTCATCAGTCCTTTTTAGTCTTTGTCAGATACTCCAAGCTAGGGTTTAACAGCTGAAACTAGTGAAATGTCCTAAAAACCTAAGGGCTATCTTCCTAGAGCGTTGCAGCAGCAGCAAAACTGAATTCTTCATATGGATTGCTTTCTTCTCAAGTCCATAATCACACCGTTTACACCTAATTTACTTCTAATATCACTTGCTCTTAGTGATTTTTTCCTCCCAATGGAATAGAGTTAGCTTGTATTTTTCTTGACTGAGCAATATTTCAGTGCCTAGATGTAACATTGCTGTAACAGTTGCTCTAGGCTGCCTTAGCCCCCAGCATGGGAGACAAAGTGATTATTTATGCTGAGGTTCTTATCCGGAGATGAAGCCAAATCTTTGAAGCTTGCCTTTTGGGACTTACCAGTATCTAGCTGCAGGAGGACAGTGACTGTTTAGCAAAGGCTGAGGTGACCATTAGTTGAATCTATAATATCAAAAGTAGCTACTCAATGTATTTTGATACAGATAGCTATAAGTGGCTCTTTCCGACCTGTTGTAACAGAACATACATTTAGGAGGCCACATTGATTCATGACCAGCTTCCAGTTAGATAATGTATGAAGTGAACATGAAAATCAATAAGACAAGCAAAATGAAAGAGCTTGAGATAAGCAGGGGGAGACAGAAGAAATCAATGTCATCCAGCTACTGTGATGGTGAAACACAGCCCATAAGAGATCATATTAAATTTGTAAGTCATGTATTTCAAACACCAGTCTGTAACATCACCTATGACAAGAGTTGTAACAGGGATTGGCATCACTGTGTTCACATAATTGCAGAGAAATTCTTCAGATACCTAGTGAACTTTTCTTCCTACAATCACTGTAAGTTCATGGCCATGCCAGGATGTGTTTTCCAGATAAATCTTTATATTTTTAGTATAGGGAGATTTATTGATGTAAGATCAAATATTAACCTGCTTTTCCTAACCTGGAAAAAATAAGTTATATTAGGAATAAAGACTGACTATTACACTGCTGTTGCTGGCTGTGGGTGTGCAGAAATACATAAAGAGATATACAATACATCAACAATCAAATCTGATCATTAGTTTCATTCAAGCCATTTGCTCATGCTGTTTTGGAAAGACTGTACAGTATTGACAGGAAAGCTGCCTGATTGTTTCTTCTCCACTTCTTTTGCATCTGTTTCTCACGTTTATTCTGCTGTGACAGTGACCATCTTGGCACTGTGAGTGAAGACTCTTATTTCTTTTCCTACTCAGGACTGTATCATACCGTACATAATCAACATCTGATGTACAACAAAGACTGTATTTTTCCGAGTATTTCCTCATTGGAGTCTCCCCCCTCTTATTCAACCTCATTTTAGGCTATGCCATTGAAATATCTTTCAAAAGCCTCCTTCACTACTGTGAATTAGAATCTATTACATTCTGTTGGCATTTTGAAACCTCTCCTTAAATACTCTTTGGGCAAATGAAACGTAGTCAAGCTGGTTGAGCTGAGATCATGAATGTATGATGTGAAGCTGGTGATGTATTACCATTAAAAATAAAGGTGTTTGGTTTTTTTTCAGGAGTCAACAAAGGCCTGTTCCACAGTTCAGAGGAACAGCCTATCTGCTAAAGCCATAGCAACCCTTGCACCAGCTGCCCGGAACACCTGCAGCTGTAGGGCTGAGGTGATTTACTGGCACTGTAAAGAAGCTGGAGACCTTTGCCTACCTGGAGGCATCTGCTAGCAAAGGGGAAATCCTGAGGATATCACTGTTTTCTCCACAGGTCTGCCAATGTTTTTTTGCTTAGTTGGGTTTGTTAGGTTTTTACAATTTCTCAAATAAGAGTTCAGTCATTGTTCCTTCTAACTGCTCCTTCCTCCTCCACCTCATCAGTCCTTTTTAGTCTTTGTCAGATACTCCAAGCTAGGGTTTAACAGCTGAAACTAGTGAAATGTCCTAAAAACCTAAGGGCTATCTTCCTAGAGCGTTGCAGCAGCAGCAGCAAAACTGAATTCTTCATATGGATTGCTTTCTTCTCAAGTCCATAATCACACCGTTTACACCTAATTTACTTCTAATATCACTTGCTCTTAGTGATTTTTTCCTCCCAATGGAATAGAGTTAGCTTGTATTTTTCTTGACTGAGCAATATTTCAGTGCCTAGATGTAACATTGCTGTAACAGTTGCTCTAGGCTGCCTTAGCCCCCAGCATGGGAGACAAAGTGATTATTTATGCTGAGGTTCTTATCTGGAGATGAAGCCAAATCTTTGAAGCTTGCCTTTTGGGACTTACCAGTATCTAGCTGCAGGAGGACAGTGACTGTTTAGCAAAGGCTGAGGTGACCATTAGTTGAATCTATAATATCAAAGTACTGGAAGATACAATAACTTGTCTTTGTGTATCATCTCTTGTGTTGCTCTAGTCTTTATTTACTTACTGTTCAAGTGCTTCTGACTCGTTAAGTTTCTAACGAAAAGAAGGACATCCTTGAAACATTGTATTTGGGGTTTTTTTCTGGAGCAGGTTTGTCAAGCTTCCCTGCATGCCCCACTTATTTCTTAGGGAAATGCTAAATATAAGATTGAGCATGGGGATATAACACAGCTTAGACCCCCCAAAAATGGCATTTGTGGCCTTAAATGTACAGCTACCAGAGATCATGTTTCCAAATGCAACTTATTCATTTTCAGAAAAAAAATACCCAAAAGTATATTCCACCTACATTTTGTTTTGCAATGAGAGGTCATAAATTTCATCAGCACACACGTAATGAAAACTTTGCATTGTATAATAACCTTTGTGAATAATTGGATTGTAGTTTAAACTGAATTTTTTGGATTATAAACTTTCAGAGATACAGTTTTCACTTGAAAGGCATTAGTGAGGATATTTTTTACACCTTTTCCATTTGTTTTTCCTCTGTGTCCAGTATTATCTACAGTATTTCCAAATATCACCAGGAAATTGTCTTCTTGTTGTCACAGACAGATTTTTATTTTTTTTAATTAGATGTAAAAATAGTAATTTACCTAGAGAAAATAATCAAGAATTCCAAATAGCTCTTTTAGAATGCTTTTCCTTCCTCCATTGCCTGAATTATGCAGCTCCTTACGTTCTCATTGCTGTCAACACAGCTGCATCCATTTCAGCTGTGCTACTTTGGTGTGGTGCAACCCAGTGATGTGTCAGCACTTGCACTGTGAGACAGAAGAAAAAAAATGGGAGTATTTCTACCACCAAATACACTCATTTGTCGCTAGACCTGAAACATGGCATTTACAGGAAAGCTAAAGAGATAAAAAGAGCTCTTCTTTGGAGAAGGTGTATCTTTATGTGTCTTGAGTAAACTCATGTCATGGTGATGTTTGTAACTCTCTGCTAGACTTAGTATGAGAAGACCACGTGAAAGCCAGTTAATCTCTCTCTCTCCTTTGGGGTCTATATAGTCTTGATGTATTTTAGGCAATTGTCTGAAAGTAAGAGGAAAGAAGATTTTGCCTGTCTGTTCTAGGCACCAGAAGCCAGCTCTTTGTGATTCACTCTTTGCAGTCTCCCATCTCATGCTGGAAATTTTTGGGCAAAGAGCCAAGTCACAAACCAGCCCTTACTTCTATCACAGCAAAAGCAAGACATCCCTTGCTTCCTTCTCCTACCTCACCTCTGGATCACGCACCGAAGACAGAGAGAGAGGATGTTGGGAGTGAGTCAGTGTTCCCAGCTCTGCAAAAATCATCCTTTCAAGAATAACTTGTGAGTGTGAACCTCCTCTTACTGTCAGAAAATAACACATTGTCCTTAAAATAAGTGATCTCTCAACCGAGCCCCATGCACACATATGGTCTGCAGTCTCGTACGTCTTCCTGGGGTTTATGATACTGCAAGGAGAGCTGTGACATGGCAGAGACAAGACCCTCAGGGCTTTTAGGCCAACCAGCAGATGTAGAAATTGAAGCATCAAAAGTCTAATGTGCCCATAAAGCTCAGGAGAGCCTTTGTGAATGGCTTTGCTGATTGCCAGAAGCATTTGTTGTATCTGACTTTTGAGGGAGTTTCTCTAGTATTTTGTCAAAGAGTATTAAGGAGTAGCCTTAATTCAGAATCACCCAGGGACATTTTTACAGAGTAGAACAGATGTTCCTCTGAGTCCCACAGAAGCTGAATGATGGAAAGGTCATTTTTTCACTTATTAGAAATATCCATTTTTTCATTAATTTAATTTCGAGTGTTACAAAGAGCTTTCTCTGAGACCTCTTCTGAGCAGACCAGAAGAGGTCTCACTAGTCAAAATTAAGCCTATAAATAAGTTGGTTTGTTTGGTGTGGTTTTTTGGTGGGTTTTTTTGTGTTTATTTTCTTCTTTGGTTCAGGTGCAACACCTTTCATGTCATGTTCACTGGTAGTGAATGGATTTGTTGCTTCAGGGGAGAAAAAAAGCAGACTCCTCACATGACAATAACCCTATGTCCCTCAGGCTCACATCCACATGGTGCTCAGCAGCTTTGATGGTGCAGCATTTGCAGGGCTGTGCAAGGGCAGGTGGCCCATTAGGCTACCCCTGTACAGCTCTTCTGCTTCGTCACAGCAGCGCAGGGCGCACAGAGGATACTGCCAAAAGTGGGTTGGAAAACTTTTGGCACCTGATTTTTATGTCTAAAATTATTTCTATTTGGAAAATTAAGTTCTGTATATACATTGTATATACAATATATTATGATATCTCTAATCATATACCACTTAGTTGTCACTACTACAAGAGAGCTACACACAAAGTATCACCCTCTTTCCATGAAACATCAGCCAGTGAGGTGGTGGAACAGGGTGAAATCCCCTCTGCCCAATTACACCACTTGTGCATCAGCTCCACTTAGGCAAGTTGGAACAACGCTCTGGTGCCTCTTCTAGCCTTTCATGTTGTCTGGTGAGACTCTGAAAATTTTGCTAAGACAAATCTCCTGTAAAGGCAATACCCCTTCCTAAAAAGCCCTAGAAAAGAAATAATGTATGTTACTTCAAAGATGCTACTGTTCTTGATTTTTCTTTCTCTTTGTGAAATAGCCTCTTATTTTCCAAAGAGGAAATACAGTCTTTAAATTAGATCTCACAGGGATGCTGGCTCCAGAATTGTGAAAAGTAATACCCAAGCAATTACATTTGAAAAAAAAAAAATTAATACCCAAGCAATTACATTTAAAAAAAAAAACAACAAAAAAAACAAACCGACAATGGAGCAGGAAAGAAGTCACTGATATGAAACCAACATTATGCAAATTAGGTCATAAATGCTCAGCCAAATTTAGGAATTTTTTTAAATCTTTAATTCACTTCACTCTGCTGTCAGAATCCTTCTTGCCCATTTTCCCCTGGGTTAAAAACCCATCATTAAACAATGGATGCATAAACTCCTCTTTCTGTTCCCTTCTCTAAAAAAACTTCTATATGGAGGGGAGCAAGAATTGAAGATGAAGAGAAACTACAGTGATGGTAAGTGACAAACAAAGCCAGGGCTTGACAGCTTAATTTCATTCTCTGAATTACACTGCTCATATTTGCAGGGCCATTGTATGCATCTTTGTTTTAGACTGAAGAGTCCCATATATGCAGAAAGGGGTAAAAACGAGGAGTTTTCATTTGGTGTGAAGTATACTGCGTTTTGATTTACTTGCTTTTTACAAACAGCTGGACTCTTGCAGTACTAGCCTGCAGAATCAGTAAAAATACCACTGTGCTATTAACAGACAAGCCCTCTGAAGCTACCCCACCCACAGGAAAAATAGGCCACCAAGGAGCAGCAAGACACAGTGACTCCAGAAACACAGCAAACTTTGTTGTGTGAAATCAGGGTTGGTGGGCTCTACAGTTTTTACTCTGGGAGTATTAATGTTGTGTAACATTATTTATCTTCCCAAACCAGTCTGAGTGATCAATATGCATTTGACAACCTGGACCATGCTACTGAGGCAGGTAATGCTCAGCTCTGGGATCACCCTGCTCTCAGCAGACCTTCATGGCTCCCAGGCAAGGTGGGTACCCCTTCACTCTGCAGCAGAGAATCAAACTGTGTCAGAGCTCTTGGCATGAAAATAAGTCCTTGTCCAACCAGATGTTTACAGTTACCTACTATCTACAGCTGTTAGTGTAGGTGGCCAGTTAGAAATATGTGAAGGGCAAAGTCAAGTAGCTGTAAAGTAGAAAAAGCCACAAAAAACTTATACTTTAATCTTCATTCAGTTTGTCATGGATATGTGTTATGACATAAACAGATCTTGGCATTATGTGTAATGGGCTGAGCACCATTTTAAATTTATTTTTTTACAGGCAGTTCATTCACAGGAAGGGAAGGTGGTGGTGGAGCAAGGGAATTGCTGTCTCTTTGGTAATAGTGCACTACTCAGAGCAGAGCTGTAGCTGTTCGCTTTGTCCCCAGGAAGATCACTATGCATCTCAGCAGCTCAGCTGAGCTGAAGACTAATGGATAGGTGGTTAAAGGCTGTATCATAAAAAAATTACTTGACCCTACTACTATAGATTATTAGATTACCAAAGATAAGTAGGCACTTTACAATAAGACTCTTCTCTTCAAGATAATTCCTGACAGCTCCTGTAATGAAAATGTCAAGGTATCTCTGTCAAATGCCTTTCAATTAAGAAGGCACATGATCATGTTCTCAAATTGTTATCAAATTACACTCACCAAAGGGGTACTTTACTCCACTTATTGTTTCCCTCACAATAATAAATAACAAAAAGGCTAGAGATGGATGTACTTGTGCAGTGGCATTTCTGTCATGTTGTTAAATTCCATTAATCTTCCCATGGCTCAACTGTGCTTCTGAAATACCTGCAGATTTACTTATATATCTGCACTATTATATATTCTACTTGCCTAACTTGTATTAACTGTGGACCTTGAAAGTGGCATTAGAATTAAAGGCCCTTTGCAGAAGGGCTGAAAGCTCTATTGCCATTCATTATAAAAAGGAATTAATTAAAAAACTGGTGAAAGAAATTGTTTAAGAGGCTTCTTCTGAATTTTCTGGTGGACCAGAAAAATATCTGAGTTTTTTTTTGTTTTTGTTGTTTTACATTCCTATGCACAGCATGAATATGAAGCATTGCCATGTCAGAACATTTTCACAATCTGTCTTATGGTAGATAGGCAGGCAGGCAGGCAGATAGATTAGATAGATAGATAGATAGATAGATAGATAGATAGATAGATAGATAGATAGATAGATAGATAGATAGATAGATAGATAGATAGATAGATAGATAGATAGATAGATAGATAGATAGATAGATAGATAGATAGATAGATAGATAGATAGATAGATAGATAGATAGATATCTCTATATTGTGTGAGATCTATGGATGATATAAAAATCTCACAAAAATACATGTAGATACTAATTAAAGCCTTACTCTGGTGTCTGAGAATAATACAAACATTTTAGTTTTCTTATTAAAAATATTCCTGGCCCCTGAGGTCAGGAAAAGAACCCAAACATTCTTTCTCCACAAAAAATAAAAAGGGGGAAAAGGATACAAATAAAATAATGACATTTCCTTCATATTTCATAATCTGTAGATCAGTCTCACATTTTAAAAAAGTCTTTGCAGATACAAAACTCAGTATGCAAAACTAGCTCTTAGCAGTAGAGATCTTGTATTTTACAATGTGTCATGTCTTCAGCTTTTAGCAAGGAATCCAGGAAAGATGAAGTCAAAGTCAGCATTTTAATGTTGATAAGGGTAACCATAAGGAAAAAGTGTAACATTTTTTTAATCTATAACAAAGTGGAAGGGGAGCTGGGGCTCACAAGCACAGACTAGAACAGAAAAATACACCACTGGAAACACCCTGGCTAGGAAACTTCATTTATGACACTAAAACTTCACTTTTTCTAGTGAATCTGACCTTTGGGAGGAAGGTAAAGCTTTCTTCAGACATGAAGTTGACATAAAAAGGAAGACTGAGCTCCCCTTTGTCTACTTCCTTTTCTCTGTGAAAGGTAGAGGCTTCTCTTAAGAAACTCAATTTCTAAATTGCCTTCCTGTGTCAAATTCTGGACCCAAGGAAACAGATGCTTCACAGAGCAAGTATGATTTTTTTACTACTACTTCTCAGATTAGCAAGCAAGGATATGGCTACGAGTCACAATGTTGTCCCTGTCCTGGTTTGAGCCAGGATGAAGAAAATTTTCCTTTTACTGATTTTTGTTTTTCAATTTCCTTCAGGGAGATCTCTTTTAACTAGCAGCAAGTGTTTTAGCTAGTGGACTGATAACACTGGAATGTTTATGTTACTGCTGAGATGCCAAGGTTGCTTCTTTGCTCTGCCACCTCAGATGTTGTCGGGGGCAGAAGAGCCATATCTGCAGCCCTCCTGTAAGGAGGCTGGACTAGACAGACAGCAAAATTGGCCAGAGATATTCCATTCCATATACCTACATAAGCTCAGAGGAAGGTCAGGCATCATGGAAGTCGACTTCCTTCCTGTTTCTTCTTCCCTTCTCTCCAGTCCATAACCAGCATCCAGAGAGGACTCCATCCATCCATCACCACTGATCCCCAGGCCCATGCATGCCTGACCCTCACAACTCTTCCCTCAGCTCCCATCTGCTTTGGGCTCTCTCCAGGAGCTCCAGGACTGTTCACAGCTCGGGAGATGCTGTGGGAGTTGCTGGGGGTGGGGGGAGGCAAGAGGCTTTTGCACTTTCCTGAACACACTTGTATGTAATTCTACATATTTTCTTTTTTCATTAGTGTTTAATTAAATCTATCTAGTTTAGTTTTCAATCCAGAAAGTCTCTCTCCTTAATTCTCTCTCTCCTTCCCTACGTGGGTGAGAGGGGGAGGGGATCAAGAGGATTGCTGTCTCTGGTTCAGTTGCTGATCCCGAGTCAAACCGTGACAGTCCTAAATCTGGGTTCTTCACCCCACGTGCAAGAACCAATCCACACACGGAGTCGAGATACTTAGTTTATCCCAGTTCTGTGCAGAAAGGAGTGCTAGGCAGGAGTTCTCAAAGCTTGCAGACCTTGGTTAACACATGCCAAGCAACATTCCTTTTTCCATAGGGGACACCATGCTAATTATTCTAATATCCAGTATTGATTCTAACCTGCAGTAAGAAGATGTGTTGCCCATTTTCCTTTGCTGCTAATCTACACCATAAATCCTAAGGCTGGAACTCTTAACTGAGTGAAGTCTATGTCTGCCCCAGTATTATTTGTTGGGTGAGACCAAGGACCATTTATTTAAAGGAGTGGTATAATTCCTACATAGACATCCTAACCTCAAAGTTTGAGCAACCAGGACATCCTCTGCATTTCCAGATTTGGGCTACTACAGTTACAATTCCAATTTGCTTTCAAGTGCCTTGAAGTGGCTCAGGACTTAGGGAGGTTAGGATAGATTAACTTTAGTTGTAAAGGGTCCTCTGGTCTTCCCTTCTCTCCTTTCCAAGCGATGCACCATTTATTTCACTGTTTGGGCATACTCCAATTCTCCTACCTGTGGCATCCCCCAGAAGGTGAGGATTTGACAACCCCATGGAGTACGTTGATCTCCCAAAGGTTCATATATAGATTCTGTTCCATGGAGCATGGAGTTTGGTTAAGTTACAGCTGTCAATTGTATCCTTCTGTGGTGTCCAGTTTAGATGATATTTTACATTTCTATCATGTTATGGTGTCATTAGGTACATTTCTCCACATGTGTTCCCCCATCAATGTTACATTAGTTGTGAGCATTGCCCATGGTACAGGTGATTCATCAGACTTTGGAGTGAACAAAGCAAACAAGAAGTGATCTGAGTCACATTATGGATTTTTCCAAAAAAGTGTGTAAGTTATAAAATTAGGTTACTATCACAAATTGGAAAGCAAAGTGAGATTTAGAGTGCTCTTGTCAGCAGTCTCATTGTCCTTGAGGTTTAGTTTTAAAAAGTCAGTCTTCTTATAAACAAATATACCAACTATAGGCAGTAATGTTATCAACCCACAACAAAATAACAGCAGTCTGTGTGGACACTCTAGCTCAGGATTGGCAAATTCAGAATTCCATGTGCAATTAATTAACCTGTAGATGTCTTAGAAAGTCTTGATTTAGCCCTCCTGTTGGTACACATGTCCACTGTCCTTCTGCAGGAGCACCTTTTATTCTTGCTTAATGCACCCAGGAGCAGACCCCTTCCACTTTTACTGCTGTGTATGGGGCCAGCAGAGCTATGCAAGGTCCCTTCCACTTTTCTCTCCGTGGCTTTTCTTTCCAGGCATGAATATAAACTAAAAATCCAGTGACAAAGGACTTCACTGATTGAGATACCCGTGTGAGGATGATAAAACACATGAAAGACAGCAAATAATTCTTTAACATTTCTTCTCCATTGATATGCATTTGATCACTTTGAGTTCTTATGCTTTTAACTGGATATGGTTTCCCATTTAATATTGCAAAATTATTGACTCCTTCTCTAACTTGTTGAGTGATTCGACTTCTCATCAAGGCAACTGGTAAAACATCTATCCATTTGAGCTGGGTTTCTTAACATAACTTTGAGATTTGCCTCTAAAGGGTTGGGTTCATTTTTTTCCACCATCCCTCTCGACCATTGTGTCCAGGGACTTTAAAAATCCCAATAGAATTGAAGAAACTTTGTCACTCCCTGGATTACTTCTGAAATAAAATGAGGCCCATTGTCAGAGGATAAACCTTTGGGAATTTAAAACTTAGGGTTTGTTTCTTTCAATAGACTTTAAGAACTTCCCTATCCCAACTCTTGTGACATGGGGAAACTTCAGGTCACACAGAAAAAGTATCTACAAGTAGGTATTTACATTGCCCCCTTTTTGGTAACTCAGAGAAAACTATTTACCAGTATTCCCCCAGGGTTATTCCCCTTTTCACTTTGCTCATTAGTGGCTTCCTCTGGATCTTTGGGTTACTTGCACAGCAGGTCTGGCATCTCCTCACTATTACATCTGCATTTGATTGCATTTTTGGCCCTACACAATATCTGTTAATGCTGCTTATCATGGCATTGGCTCCTATAGGAGTTTTTTCATGTGACTTCTTAAGGAGGAATTCCATCATTTTGGCTGTTGTGAGAACTTGCTGGTTTGGGGTTATCCACCTTCCTTCCATATCCTTTGAACATTTTGGTATTCCTGTCAGTTGATCCTCCTTTTCCAAATACTGAGGGGGTATCAGGTTGATTCTTCCACCAAGTATCAGGGTTCTGATTACCTCCTCCTTTGCAATCTGGGCTTTCTTTTTGAAGACTCAGTATACCACCAGTCCCAGAAAGCTCAGAAAACTGATTGTTGTCCCCATGCAGTTCTGTTCCATATCAGCTCCAATTCAAATACCATCCACGTACTGTAAAAGAGTAACATTATTATTAACATTTCATCACTCTTTAGCCAATACTTTAGCCAAAAGGTTACCAAACAGAGTGTGTTTTTAAGTCCTTGAAGAAGAACAGTCCAACAAAACTATGTCTTTCTTCCTGTAGCAGAGTTTTCCTGTTTAAAGACAAAAATTGTCTACTCATCCACTGGAATACAAAAGAAAGCATCTTTCAAATCCAGCACAGTAAAATAAGTATTTGCTTCAGATACCAAAGCCAGCAAGGTCTGGCACAGTGGGATGTATATCCTTAGCTATTTGGTTTTTTACTCTTAAGTCCTAACACTAGTGGATTCTCTTGAGAGCAGAGTTTCTTTACAGGTAGGACTGGCATGTTGAGCTCAGACTGACATCTTCTAAGCAGTCCATATTGTACAAAAGTATTTATCAGGGGCTCCAGTCCTTTGTGTGCATCCAGTCTAATAGGGTATTGATTCACCCTTACCAGCCCTATCCCTAGTTTCAGTTCTATTTTAATCAGTATCACATATTTTGCTTTACCTCATTTCTTTGAAGCCCATACTGGAGGAACTACTACATCCAATACCATGTCTGGGATGTAACTGTCAAGCTCCTCCAGAAGTTTTATCCATCACTACACAAATTTATGCTTTCCAGGCTGTTCTGAGTGGGATGTGAATACAACACAAAGGCCTACAAGGAGGAATTATGAATTGGTTTATTCCCATTGTAACCAAATTACTTATTTGCTAGCTCTGACCCTCTGATCAGTAATTCCCTTATGTACACTCAGCTCTGACCATCCCTGGTCAATTAAGGCATCCCTTGCCAGAATTTACATGTGAGAAGTATTAATCTTCCATGTAAGTTATTTTAATCAGGGTACTCACCAATCCACAAATAAGAAAGCTTGCACACCTCAGCTAACACACAGAAAGCATTTACACACACTGAGCAACAGTTGACAGAATTTTTTGCAGTTATACTTTATCACCCTCATTCCCATTGGTTCTTTGCATGCCTCATCTCTACTTAAAGACACAGTGTCCTCCCTTTTTACTGGCATGTTCCATGGTGAAGGGGCTTTTGTTGGTAGGGAGCTTTCTCTACCTGAGGGCAGTTTTTTTACAATGTTAATTAGGATAGTTTACTCAAAGTTCAAGTAATTCTCTTTGGCCTTTCTCTGTGCTGTCTTTGTTTGGAACTAGACACTTTCCAAGGAGTCAACCACTAAGGTGGATGCTACTCTACCAATCACACAAGCCTGCTCAATTTGGAATCTTTGTAACTCTCAACCCTTTTCTTTCAATATCAAAACTGGACACTGACTTAGCCAGAAGGATGTTAAGGGAATCCTAGGAGAGCCTGAATGCTCCTTTGAAATATTTATCCAGCTGTATAATGCTGAGGATCTGTGGGATGATAAAGCAGATGTGTAGGTATCTTTGCATGCACTTGGAAAAAAGTGCAAAGAGGTACATTCACCATAAGTTCTTAATTTGTTCCAGTTATACCTTCTTATTATGTAAGTGCTAAGCTTGGAGAAATGATAGAGCTGCTGCAATACTCCAAGATGTGCCTATCTGCCCAGTGGAATTTATGTTCCATGTTGTGGACCCAGATTTATCATACATCGCTGGAGGAAAAAATAAATAAATAAATAAATAAATAAATAAATAAAGATTATCAGATCCAGCATGTTGACTAAGGAGCAAATTTTTTAGGCAAAAAGCAAGGACAGGGATTGTACTGTCTTCCCCCTTCTGGTGCAGATGTGCATTAATCTGCAACAAGATACTTGGCTACCTGGGTTTCACAACTCTTAAAACCTCCCTGGTGGCAGGAACCTAAACCCAGTTCTCGTTCATAAAATGCAACCAAACCAGTAAGGAGTAGCTGCAGTGAGCAATTTTTCTTTAGCAGCCCTGAGTTTCAAGTGAGACAGTCCAGCTCAATCAGTGGGGAGCCTGGGGGCAACTCCCCCCCACAGTGCACATCATGCCCCAATATATTTAGATGGCTGCGGGTGCCTTCTTGTCCTAGGTTAAAGATCTGCAGACAGTTGGCACAGAGAAAAATGAAAGATTCAAGTGTCACTCTTTGCTGACAGGTACAGAAACATTGCAGTTTGGGGGGGGTTGGTTTTGTTTGTTTGTTTGTTGTCTTGGTTTGTTGGGGTTTTTTGTTTGGTGTTTTTTAATAATATTATAGCAATTCTGATGATGCCAAAATTTGAAATAAATTAAAATACAAAATAATCCACCACTTCAACTTGATCTATGGGCTCTCAGACAAACAGTCTTTTGTGAAACTGTGCCATTCACTCCTAAACTAAATGTTCTTTTACAGCATTTTCAATAGCCTGGATTTATAAGCCATTTATTTTCGTTGTCCCCTTATTTTTTTCACTGCATTTTAAAGCACTGAGAGAGCCACTTGTTCTGTAGCACATGCATCCATTCTGCTAGCACCCCAGCACACACACAGCATGCATATGTATATAATCTGAGTGGAAAATTCCACTGAATGGGAACTCTCTCAGTTCACTTCCAGGCTTATATCAGCTTCTACAAGACAGGGAAGTGGAGATGCTTGCTTTTATTCCAGCAGTTGTGTAGCTTGTGGATAGCATTCATTGTTCTTTGATTCCTGCCCTCCTTCCATGGTCTGTGGGAAAGCTGCTTGTGAAGTGGGCAGGACTCCTATTTGATATATGTCCAAGTTTATTAGGGGCCCTGATTTATTCCTTGACACATATTGTGCAAGGTTTGATTTAACTCCTTCTCTCAGTTACAACTGTACCCAGTAAGAGATCACACCCCAGCCTCCTGAACCTGCTTATCCCATCCTCTCTGCCAGTAACAATTAATATGATCACATCCTGACTCACAGAGGTCACTAAAAATGAGCTGTTTGGCTGGAAAGGGAGTAGTTCAGACTCCGCAAATCCTCAAGCAAGGGATGTGCTGTAGCAGTGATGGGATGTGGAGCAGCTAGTGACTGGGACAGAGAAGCACCGCGTCCTACTGACCCCAGCCACAGGGGGGTCAAGAGCTCTTGAGCACTTACAGATGCAAGTGTGTGCAGCTGATACAGCTTTGGGTTTTCTTTTAAAGTTGAGGAAGGTCCACAGCTGGGGAGAAAAAAAGGCAGCGAATTAATCCTGTGCTAAAGGATTCAACTTCAAGACGTACATGAGACGTACATGCAGACTACTAGAAATACTGATGCTATGTTAGTCTGCAGAAGTGTGATATGATCTTTCTGTGCACATGCACAGCAATGTGAGTTTGAATGTCCTGATTGCTGGTGATGACTGCAGGACTCCCACCCCACAGAAGCAGCTGCTTTAATACTGAATCCAAGCTGAAGAGTGAGGGGAAAGGATTGAAAGTCCATAAAATACACTACACAGTAAGCAGAGCAGTGCCTATTAAAAGCTTCTTCATTCTCCTCTTACAGTACAAATCCAAGCAAAGTATGTGCCTGTAAAACCAATTAATGGTAAAAGGAGCTACCAACAATATTAAAACAAGCTGCTTAAAAATCACACCATTAAAGAGACCCAAGCTGCCTGCTGATCTGTGCTGTGATTACACGTAAGTGTGCAAGCTCATGCCTGACTTAGCTGATGGGCAGCTGCAACTGAACATAAACCCTACAGTAAATAACTGCACTCAACCAATGCTATCCTGTACCCAGTCAGTGCAGATGGTAGGGTAGTAATGCACAGGCATGAGGGGAATCCATTATTGGAAGCTGAGCAGCTTAGAGAAGAGAGCTAATTAGTAGTGTGTGCTGCCTTTGCCAAGCATACTGCCAGGAAACAAAAGGAGACCTAGGCCAATCCAGAGAAAACATCCCTGAAAAAACAGCTTTTCCCACTCTCTCCACTGCTGTGCTGAAGCCCAAAGCTCCCCAGAGTCCCCCAGACCTTGTTACTTGGCAATCTCTTCAAAGAGCTGCTCTGCCAGTGTAGAAGACTTTGCAAACCTTTGCATGCCTTGGTACGAGTTTGCAAGAACCACATCTTGGTCTGTTTATGCTCAGAGACTTACCCTGCAGATGGTAAGTGAGACAAGTTTCTATAACAGACTATATTTTAGAGCAATTTTGAGGTTCCAACTGTTAGACAAAATTTTGGGCCAATGCTACAGGTCCCAACATACAGGTATTTTCACAGCAAATACATGAGGTTTAAGACTGAACAGAAGGGGGTTTCGTAACATGATTTTGGTCCCATCAGTTTCTGGACAGAACAGTGTGAAAATTAATACTGTTGGCTGGAGTTAATTTCAACCATTTTCTTCCTGACCAAGGAAATGAAGAAATTAATGGAATTTATACACCAGAGAAACAGTATATCATTCTCTGATTCACATATGCATTTCATATTTTGCTTCCTCTTGAAATAGCAGCATGCCTTCCTCACAGCCACCTGTGAAATGGCATCACCTGCTCACTTCTCATGAGGCTACAACACCAGCAACAGAGAAGGATCTGGAAGAACAGGTGATCCAGGATTAAATTGATATAGCAAAAAAGCCCCAAACACTAGTGAATCTGTGGTAAATGGGAATAAAGAAAGTGATGAAGCTGCCATTGTTATTTCTGAAGGTCAGCACTATTTCTGGGTATTATTCTCTTTTTCACTCCAAGGGTGCACTTCATGGCCAGCAGTTGAGTGTTTTCCTGTTTGCATGAAGAGTGCATGATCTTCTGATACAGAGCAGTGCACCAAATTCACATCAGCCCAATGTATTGTGTTACCAGCCTGTAGCTAGTTTTGGTGAAAATCACATTTTTAGTATTAAAAAAAAGAAGCCACTTGTCTTCCCATCTGGCCTTCTCACCGAGTTCTTATATAACCATGAGTTAAAGCAGCACTCTGACAAATTTCTGAAATGGTCTCACTATATGTTCCTGGCTCAATATAATTACTGCATGACCCATATAATCATCCCCATGGCTGCAATATTTCTAACTATGTTTGATGCTCAGCTGCAGAGCATTCCTTTTGCCCCATCCTTTTTCAATAATGTGAAAATGGAATTTGGATTAATCAAACCCTGCTGCTCACCACCTGCAGCACTTGCAATTTCCAGCTTTCAAGGCTGTAACAGCAACAGGAAAGGCTCATCAGGACATGGTAACAAGGCAATTGCTTCAAACCAAGGGTATGAATACTGGCCACATAAACATGGAAACATCATCACGGGAACAGGAAGGCTGCTCCATCTAAAAGGAACTCAAGGCTAAATAAATATCATCCTCTTGCAACTACTTCTGAAATTATATAACTGGGAATGGATGTGGGACAGGACAAGGCTAAACACTCAGAAATTTAGCTCTCATTCTGCTGGGTCCAGTTCACAGGAAAATATATGAAGAGCACATTTTACCAGTGCCACCTGCTACTCAGAGGACCTGACAACAGACAGAGCTGAAAGGGTAAGCTAGGTGAGAAATGAGCGCAACAACTGTATTTTGCTGGGTTTTTTTAATGCTCAGGAGACAAGTTGGTTGCATTTATGACAGAGCCTTCACCCTTTTCTCTGATCCACTAGAAGGGAGGACAATGCATAACAAGTATTAGGAGAGCTTTATCAAGTCATAAATCTCCAATTAATGAGGCAAGTCCCATGTTTCATTTGAACAGATGAGCTAATCATTATAGCAGCAGAGGAAGAAACCTCTTCTATACATGCCTCTAGGTGAAAAAAAAACATTATTGACCAAAATAATGTGAAAATTAAACTCTTAAATGTTTTTAATGAAAACGAGACTCAAACAAATTGACGGTATAGGGTAACGAATAAACTTAATTTTCCAAGTTTCAAGTTCTAGAAACTTTTTGAAGTATCCTGCTTTTCAAGATGAAAACATTTTGAGTCAGAAAACAGGCAATTTTTACATTTTAGCATGATGAAATGAAACATTCAGGGGTGTTTAATAGTTTTTGAAACTTTAATGGGAAATGTATTTCACTGGATGCTCTCTAATAGTGGGTTTTGGTTACTACAGATTGGCTTATCCAAATAAAGTATCATAAAGCATTTCTCAGCTCTACTCACAATCTCAAAACAGGATTAATCACAAGTGCCTAGTTTTAAGAGGCAGCAAGATTGAATTTTGTATAACTCTTCTAAAAGATGTAAATTTGTTTAGATTCCCCTGAAATTGGATTGCAGGGAAGCCAGGGGAATACTCAATTTCAGTGAAGAAGACATGTGGTGCCTACCTCTGTGTCCTGTAACAAAACTTGACTTTTTCTGTTTTCTGAGTTGCAGGTTTCTCAGTGTGAGAGGAGTCCTAACAAACCTCATAGCTGATGGTCTAGTTAGAGACTGAGCTGTTTCTGCTCTGGCTAATCTGAAGGGCAGCTTCCCAGAATGGCCCTCTCAGTTATCTGCTCCAAATGCTATGCCTCTGCTCTTCTCAGCCAGTTACTGAATGAGGCAATGAGATCCCTCAATTGCTGTTTTATCAGATAGTCACTATTATGCAAATATTTCCTTATTCCCCAAAATCTTGAACACTGAAGAAATTAATTGTTGCCCCTTAGGAAAACAAAATTCTCTCACACTCTTGTATCCCCCCTTCTCTCATTTTTTCCCTCTTTTTATACCATGTAATGTAAGTTTTCCATCATTGCATCCCCACATACAAAAGCTGAGGATCAGTTGCACTGCATTTCTACAGATCTCAGAAGCTCTAAGCTAATTTATATGAGCTGAAATTCTAGCTCCAGTGAATGATAAACCCCTCCTTAATTTAACAGCAAACACATCCTTAAGACATAAAAATGAAATTACATTTGGCATCAAATCAATCTCTTCCTTCTGACAGTCTACGAACAGGAAACAACAGGAGACCATGAGAGTTTATCTCAGTCATATGAAAACAAAGAAGAAGAAGTCTGAACTGACGTTTCCCTCCAGCAGACGCACACACATGCGCTTATGCTTACGCAGAGGCTTGTACTCACTTTTAATGTAGAAGAATTTGACATGAGACATGCATATGAAAGCCCTACAGACTTACAGTTTCAGGGCAAACGTATTTCTACATGGATATGCCTCACAGCATTGTACAGATTTCACTAGTTTCAGCCAAGTACAAAGAGAGTGCTTCACATTTGATGCACGGTGTCACCTGTTACAGGAAAAGGCATTTGAAGCTGTGACTGTAAATGCAAGTCTCCTCCAGGGTTTAGTGTTCTTCCTTATGCAGCATTAAACAATTTATCAGTCCTAAGCGTGTAATCTTTTATACCTCATTCTTTTCCCTGCAGGTTATTTAACTCAGAACTGCCCTCTGCAATTAGTGGTCAAAGGAGATAAAGTAGGAAGTGATATATTTAGGAAAGCAGGACTAGAAGTACATATACCCTCATAAGTAACTGATTCCCATAACTTTTTTGGTTTGGTGTCCATTGTATTATTTGTAAAGCAGGCAGACTGACAAAAGAGAACCTTGGGTATGGCTGACCATGAAGTGACATGCGGATAATGACAATGATATACATACACTTACACATGTGTACATCACTGTTGTTCCACACAAAGCGACTGAACTAGACCCATTTACAGCAAATGAAGTTTTGTTAAATATTTACAAGATGACGGTAACAGTAATGCTAAGGTCATCTTTTAAAATTTAGTAAGTGAACAATTCTCACTGCAACTGCCTGATTAACTTTCACAGACAGCTATTGCTGTTGTGGGCTTCAATACCTTATGTCCTTCACAGTGTGCCTAAACTCTACAGGAGACATCTCATTTGGATATAAGAGAGCAATTCCTTCCTGCATGCAAAGACATGAGCAAGGCATCATCAATTAAGACTTAAAAGAGTTCCTTTTTTAATAGTTTGTGAGGGTTCCAAGACTATCAAATAATTTTACCTGAGATTTGTGGAGAGAGGTCTTGCATTCTCTGATTTCATATAGGACAAGGCTTTCAACATCCTAGCTATTCCAAAACTATTTTTTCAGGAATTGTTTGAAGTATATTTTCAAGCAAGACCCGGTAGGGTTTGGACAGTTTTATTTGACAAGTTGAATCAGCTGGAGCTATTTTGGTTGTGATCCATCTGTCCTTTAAATTAGCAATTGAAAAAGCCTTGACAGAAGGTTTGTGCTTTGCTTTGTAAGAGGAAACCTTTGGCAACATACTCCAAGTCCTGTAGGTCTCAGTCCCCACCAGGACTGGAAAGAAGGAAATCTTCCAAATTCTGCAACAAAAAAAACAGAAATTGTAACACCACTGGGAAATTCATTAGCCATTGCAGCTATATAAACCGACTGGTAAAAATCACAATATTACAAGATACACCAGAAATTGTAACACCACTGGGAAATTTGGAAGTTCATTAGCCATTGCAGCTATATAAACTGACTGGTAAAAATCACAATATTACAAGATACAAAATTAAAACTAAACAGGTGGAATCCTCCACTTATCTCTGTACATTTACAAGCCTCTGTGAAGGGAAAATGTGTATGTATGTATGGCACAGAGGGACTTCAGTAACAGTCAGGTGCAGAATCAAACAGCCCTGAGAGATGCAGGGTAAAGAAGGGAATGGTTGCACCTACTTTGACTGACCTGAGCAGTTTCCATTGATATACTCCCCTTTCTAATATGCCTTCAGAGCAATAATTATGGCTGCTACAGGCCATGTGCTTTTAAGGAGACTTTCCAAATGTACTGGTGCAATTACAGCAATCACATGGGTTCTTGAAAGCAAATCTACAGCAGGTGAAGGTAGAAGAGAGCAGGGAAGCCCTGTCCTGCAAATGGACTTGGCTCACATAGGAGGATGAACTGCTGCCACATTTGTTTTGGGAATCAGCCAGAGACACTAGGCACTGGCAAATGGCACCATGGCTCTTGCCAGCACAAACATGGTTCTGGTCATGTTGTCAGCAACCTCTACTTCCTGGGCCCTCTCCAGCCAGGTATTATAGCTGCCATCTGCCTCCGAGCAAGACCCAGATGCTGCCACTTACTTTACTATGATTGGAAAGGAGGAGGTTCTCAAGGCAACTGTTTTCTCCAAAAGCCATGAATTCAGAGAGGTTGCGAGGCGAAAGAAGGTGAGTTTGCTCATAAGCAGCAATGGGTCTGCTTTTCAGAGCTTAGAAAACAAGCCCACCATTCTTAAATAACAGAGTGCCTGCCCAAATCCACCTGTTGACAATGCAGTAACGCTGAAGTACCGCAGATGTGAACAAGTTGCAGAAGAAATGGACTTTGTCATAGAAACTCATTATTCTCTTTAGGTTTTAGAGTCCCAACCAATGCAGACACTTTTGAAAAAGTGACTGCAGCACTTAAGACTCCACTGCAACATGAAAATCAGAAATACCAATCCTTGACACTATGCCTGTATGCCATGCTGTGTAGGCAATGCCACAAGTGCCTTTTTCATGGAGAAGTTTTTGTACACCAGTGAATGTATTTTTGCTACATATTCATTCCATAATTGTGAAAAGAAGAGACCACATGAGAATGCAAGAATCTACCTCAATGTCATTTTCATTGAAATGATGATGAGTTTCTTGATTAACAGCCATCCCAACTGGCAAAACAAGTACAAACACAGCCCTCTTTCTCCACAGTATGAGATTATTATGGGAAGCCTAGGTGTCCTGGAGGACATTCACCAGTCTGTTCCACATACTACCTTGGATGGATCTGCTCCTTCTTATCTTAGACAATGGGCTTCAGCATCCAGAAAATGTTTTTCTTGCTTTCTCTCCAGTAGCCAAAGTAGCAGATAATGACCTGTTTCACACTTAAGAATTTCCTCCTAATATCTAACCTGATCAGTTCCCTGATCTGTTTCTGTATGAGACAGCTAGAAAATACAATAAAAAAATAATCCAGGAACACCACTCCCAATCCATTTGAAGCACACTGCCATGACACTGCCACCCACTCTCCTTCGGCGCTGTTAGACCAGTTCCAGCCCAGTACCTATTGCCAGGTAGGCTGGGCACTTCCCCAGATAGGAGACTGTGCAGCTACAACCTCTCTGGCCAAAGCAGGATGGGAACCCATCTTCCTTGTTTCCTGGCAAAGTGCTCTAACCTGGTTTAGGCATAGTGTAAAAATCAGGTATCCCACCATATGATACACCTTTTCCTTGGTTTGTTTTTTTTTCTTATTTGTTTTTGTGGCCAACACAGCATATTTGTGCATTGTATTTTATAAAGGACACCCCAACACCTGCATCTTCCCCAGGCAGAGAACTTCAGCACCTAGCTCAGCTTTGTGAATCCTACCCTCCAACACTGACCACTGATTCCTGGTTATTGCAAAGCCTTTCAACAACATCATTCAGGTCTCAGATGGTTAAAAGAGAGGCTAGGAAACAATTTCTTAAATGAGGAAAAAAAACCCACTAAACTAGGTCTATTTTCGTAGCTAGCACTTCATTCTGTCATCCTTTCACAGGGAAGTCTCAGAACTGCGCAGTGGCAAAGAGGGAGTCTTAAACAATGCAATTTAAATCTGATTTTTCAATCAAGTTTCTGTCAATGGCATCAATGACAAGTCTGCATGTTACTGTGTCTCTAAATAAAGGTGGTGTTGTTTTTTCAACGCAATTGCTTTTTTCTGCTTGGGATAATTATCTTATTTAATGTTATATTATAGTTACAGTACTCAGCAAATATGACTGCCCTGAGAAGTAGTACATATTCTAAATAGCTTTTCTGAATTTAATATATAAGCTCTACACTGGTAGTGCTCCTGAGAGAATAGATCTGATGAGTACTACGAATAGATATTGAAAAAGTTTTTTGAGTAGGGCTATCAATATTGTGTAGTCACAAATCAGGCTTATTAAACATAGGTCTTTTCCCCTTGTTACTTGACTTGCACTAGTTGTTATGCAATTGTCTGGTCACTATGTTGACTTTATTAGCACAATATCTCATTTCAAGTATTTTGTTATAACATTACTTTTTAATTTCTGATGCATTCTGAACTGAGCTCTGATCTGAACTAACACCTCCTCACAAGCCTCTGAGAAAATACCTCTTCCTCTCATGAGCTGCAAGTGAACACAAGCATAATGCAGATGATGGAGTCTATTCCTAATGCGGCAGCCTGCTAACCTCATTGTGCTAATGATCCTGGTCATCAAGTTGCTAATTCCAAAGTGGATAAAGGATTATTATTTAATTGAGTGGTGTATCTTACTCACAGCTGAATAGAAAAAGACACTTAAAAATGCTTTTAAAAATGTGTGCCATATAATTCTTGAAACCACTGCTGCAGAACGATGGATGCATCACTCCCTCCTTTGGGAGGTAATTCAGCCATTGGTTTTTGATGTTTTTCAAAGAGCTTGTTGGTTTGTTTTTTTTTCCTCTGGCATGCACATGAACAAGACACAAAAGATGGCATAAAGATGAGGAAGATTTATCCTTCCTGGGAGAGACATGCTGGGACTACTGTATAGTGTGTTCACAAGTCTGGGTGCCTTGAGGAAACTATCTTACACAAATACAGAAAATGGTTAAAAAAATGCAGGAAAAATAAAAGACCTGAGAATATTAAGTTATACAGAATGCTATTTTTGTGTGTGAGCAAATGAACTGCTCTGTCTTATTGTAAGGTCCTGATCCTCAACTGTCACTTTTTAATGCCAAAATTTACTAACAGAGATTATATCTTTAATAAAAAAGTATTCCTACTGGTAACACTGGGGGCAAGAAAAGCATATCAGCTTTAAGAAGTACAAGCCTTTCTTCAGATCTAAAGTAGTCTGATGTGTTTCATGCTAAATAAGAATGGAGAATGAGTATTCTGAATTTATTAGACCAGTCAAGTGAAGTGGTGTTGTTAAGATGAAGGCAGTAATAAGTTTATTACACTCTATGGAAGAGAGAGTGAAGACAGATACACAAAAAAACCCCAAAAAACCCAAACCAAAGACATTAAAAAAATTAAAAATTAATTATTGATTACTTGTGAAATATTAAATTGTGCACAGACATTCATGGGATAGGGAAACACAGCATGACATAAAATGAACAACACTACTAAGTCTAAATGACCGACTTTACAAAAGGCATAAAATTAAACTTCAGGCATCCTATCATCATCTAAGGCTATGTCTTTGTGGAAGCCTTGAATTTTTGTTAGGATACGTCTTGGTGTGAACTAAAGCAAAGCCAGGACATAATGACAAACCTTCTCAAAGAGCAGTCACACTCTGTGGATAGATTGGAGCACAAGGATTGTCTCAGCTTTGATCAAGTCTATTCCCAGCATAATCCTACTGGATCAAAACCTCAGAATTTCACTTCAAAACAACAGGAAACAATAAAGCCATGAAAAGTTACCAGCATCAATGTAAAATCACCAGTATTGCAATAAGGTGTACAGTCTTCACAGTTCAGAGAGGGTTTTGAGCAGGAAGTAAAACATTCACAGAGGCACTGAAAATCAAATGCGTATTTCAGTCTAAAGGTCAAGACCAGATAACATTAAATATAACCTTTCATATGCCATAAATGCACTGAATATATTTCCATTTATTTTCATATAGATAAAGGGACTTGCATTCACTCATATTTTTAAATTCTTTTTAAAATGGTAACTCTGTATGCAATATTGTGGCTCTATTAGCTCTTTTCTGTACAGTTTTGTGCAACACACCTGAGCTGTCATGGGGATGGAATATTTCAGCACTTCCTATTAGCTTCAGGACCACCAGAAAAATTGATCTTTGTTGTCTTCTGACATCTATTTACACTAAACCTTTAATTTTTACTTAATGATTCAAATAGCTTTCTTTTAGAAATGAAGAATATAAATGTTGCTGAGCCATCTCTCACCACACTCAGATTTTGGGCCATTCTTCACTTAACTTTCATTGGCATCGTAACTTTCACCACCAGGATATTTGAGGGAGAGAAGCTGGAGGAAGGAACCCTTACAAGCGATGTAAAAATGATCCCTTAGGCCAACAAAACTATAAAAAATCTATGTTGTTGGATTGGATGGCTTCTATCTCACAAGCTCCATTTACGACATTACACAGCATATGGATTCTAACACATAAGGGAAACATTTTAAACATGCTCTAGAAAAGCTGTGAACAAGCAGATCTGAAACACTGCACATTTATCCATCAGAGACTATGAGAAGGTACAAGGTAAGGAAGGCAAAGAAACTAATGTGCAAGATGGAGTCTAAGATGATGTACAACTTGTCTGCTTTAATCCCTGTTTAAAAAATAGAAAGAAGAAAAGGAATCTGCTAGCATTGTTCCTATGAGAACTTGGAGGAATTAGCTGTCTTTTTGCACTGTATTTATTGTGCAGAGTTGAGCCAATCAAGCAATAATTGGAATAATTTCTATTCATTGATCCTGTTGTAAAAAGAGGAATTGCCTTTATTTTACAGTACAGTTGGGCTAATTTTTTTCATATATTCTGTATGTAACTATTTTGAAATGTTATTGAATTGTATTTGCATTTTCTGAATAAATGCAATCTCAATAATAAATGAATGTAGAGAAATTTTTCATAGAGTTGAGCAGAAGGGTTTTTTCACATTCCACAAGATGACATTTAACACTACAATATAAAATAATTGAAAGAGTAAATTTGACACTTGTAATACTAGATTATTTTCCTCTAGGGACCTGGAAAAAAAAATCCATATCAGAATTTCATTCTTTTCAATGTAGATTTGACTAAAAAATATTAAAAATTGCCCAAAATTGCATTTTTTATGAAAATATTTCTTTTAAAAAAAGAAATACTTTTTAAAGTCCACAAACTCTAATCCAGTTTTTCCTTCATTTGGGATTTCTCAGCCTGAGAGAGATACTTAGGTCACAACATTAAAGTGGGCATCAGACTTGGACAAACTGCTTCTATTATGACATGATAGGTCATGTGGGCAAGGCAGACTTCTGATGATGAGAAATACGGGCTTGAATCCTAAGAAACCCAGCTGGGTCAAGATCAGGCCAACCTCCACATGGCAAGCAGTAATTGCATCAAAGCTCTTCCAAAGTGAGAACTGGCAGGCAGGTACAGGAAAACAGGATCAGGAGACATCATCAGCCTTAATCTCTTCAGTTTGTGTCTAGATCTGCTCACTGGAGATCCACTTTAAATATCTTAGATTAAATAGAATCTATTGAAGTTAATCAAAATTTTCTGGGAGAAATTCACATGAAGAGACACAATGGGATTTTGTCAGAGGGACTTCCTGGTACTCTTGATTTCCTCCTTTCATGATAAGGTCAGGATAAAGGACTAGGCTCTGTTGGCAGTAATGTTCCTAGGGCAGTGGCTGAAGGCTCATCAACAGAGATGTTCCTTGAGGAACAAGGTTTAGTGGTCTGGTGGAGTTTCCCAGCTCTCATTTCAGTGGTGCTGTGAAGAGAAGCTCTGGAGCATTTACTCCTTCACACTGCTGACAAAACAGCTAAGGCTAGGGCAGCTTAAACAAACACTAAGACAGGTGCAGGAAATATGGGAACCTCTCTGCCTTGATAAATCCCTGTGAGCAAAATAAAATATTTACCAGGAAAATATAGAAGACAACCACCTCATCTGCTAAGATATTCAGTAGAGTTTCACTGGGACTTCTAAAACATTAATTGGAGAGGTTATTTCCAGGTAAGAAAGAGAGAATTGCCTGGCACTGTCTCACAGGAAATATATGCAACTTGTGCTTCATCTCCTTTTTCTGCTGTCAGGCCTTCAGCAACTTTTGAACTTCTCTGTCCATGCCATCACTGCTAGTTTTCTTTATTCCAATAGAGACAAAATAAACCATTTCAGTTCACAAAAGAACTAGCCCCTGCCTTTAGCTATGCTATTCCTGAGATAAATCACTGTATCTGGTTCTCAGCATATCAGTTCCATCTAGGTTACCTGGCTGTTGTAGGTGTATGTATCTATAGAATTTTTATAGGTATTCTGGTTACCTCCTGCCCCAAGGGGAATTTGTTTAATTGTTTTTGATAGCTACCTCTGTTCTCATTAGTGTAGGACACAGACAAAGCAGCACATACTATGACTGCCCTTAAGCAAGGGAAGAGGTACAGCCTTGTCCAGCCAACTTTGAGTGCTTGCCCCAGCTCTTCTTCATCATCATACCTCAAGGCCACCAAACCTTGGACCAAGTGAAATATCTGCAGTGTTACCACACCAACAGTGGACCTGTAGCTCTTAACAAGACTCATGTAGGTGAAATTGTTCCTGCTTAGACCATTTGCACGAGAGACAGCATCTGCTGTTTTTCCCAAAGAGTGAAGGATAATGAACAAGGAAGCAACTCTGCTCTTTCTGCTCTGCATGTCCATTCAGGTTTGGAACAGCATGTGCTTCAACTTTGCCACAGGTTTAACCCAGGACACCTTTGCACATAATCTTTCAGACAACAGCCTGCTTACCTTCATCACTCTTAATACCTTATTAGCCATTTTCTCTTTAGCACAGTGCTGTTTCTTACAGCCCTTATTTGTCCAGAAAGATATAATAATCTCTGTATACTTCTCACCACTAGAACAGAGCTATTCCTGAATGGAATCACCACATCCAACCAAAAAGCAAAAGAAAAGGGAGGGAGCAGCAATGAGGAATACATCCAAGACAAAATGAAGAGGGAATTTGTCTAGGCAAGTAACACATGCACTGACCAAGCTGGGTTTTACTCAAAGTACTGAGGACAGCAGACCTCTTAAACACCCAACAAGACCAAGAGTCATCCAGATCTTGCCTTTAGCCCAAGTCTCTTGTTCAAAAACTTACAGCAAAACCTATATCTGAACTGCTGATCCCAAGCACAAAATTGTCAGTCCAGTTCACTGTTGCTTTGTATCATATCAAGCTGTTTTTAACAATTCTGAATAATATAATTGTATAATTCCTTTGTATTCCAGTCTTGCAGAGTAAGGCCTGATATACTGATGCATTTGGTTCACTGTCTGAGATGCTAAGAGTAAGAAAAGAACAGTAAGTAGGACTTAGGAATATGTGACTACATTGGTGATAGTTGCAGTATTTTAGAGAAGATTGTGCTTTTTCGGAAGGTTATGTTGAAAAACAGGTTTTTTATAACACTTTGCCTTTGAAATGTTCCCTGCCTTCGAATCAACACAAAGTGATGAATGATGCATCGACTTCAACAGCAGCAACAGCAACGCCTGCTTATGCTGCCTGCCACAGACCTGAAGCATGAGGAAAAAAGCTCTGAATTTTCCTCTGTTCCAGTGACAGAACACATCAGTTGCACATGTGATCAGTGCCCTACACCATACACTACTGGACTGGAACATCAGGAGTAAAACAATATAGAAGACATAATCATTAACTGCTTCCTGATGAGTGCAATTTCTTCGCAATCACAGAATGTTCACTGAAAAAGGAGGCCTTGGAAGAACTCATGAACAAACCTTAAGAAATCTGGCTTGAGAGACTGTTCCACTCCTGAGACCCATTCAGACCTAGAAAGACTGAGAAAATATCAAGCAAAATAACCAACTATTGGGTGAAACAATCCATCCGTCAAGCAATTAGTCAATAAAATATCACTAGGTAGGTGCTCAATAAACTGTTGCACATGCAGGCAATTACCCTAATATAAAGCATTACAAAGCAGGGCAGTTACTCAATACATTCAAAGGGCAAATGATTGCTCAATACTGTGCAGCAAGATATTGCACAGGGCATACAATAACTCTATAATTGACCAAAGGGAGCAGCGTTATGATAGCTTGATTTGTTCTCCACCCTTCATTCTGTCTTAGGCTGTTCTCACCAGCAAAGTGTCTGTGTGGATGTACTGCCTTTGGCCAGTCAGTCATGCGGCTTTCCACATGCTGTGACCAACAGCAGGCAGGGATTGCAAATGAGTTTTCCTGTTCAGTCATTTAGGCCCAGTGTCTGCTGCACTCACCTTTAAAAAGAGACTGGCAACGTGAGCAATCTCAGATTCCCAGCTGAAATGAGCAGCTGGGGTACCACAGACATGAGAAGGGGAATAGCCTGTCGTAGCAAACATTTACATTTAAAACTAAGAGCTACCATTTTTCAGGACTGACCTAGCATCATTTTGACAGCATATGCCATATAAAGAAAAGGACCAAACCATTTGCAAGATCTGTTTTTAGCCAGGATTGTGAAACTGTTGGCGTGTTTTAACACAATCCCTTGTTACTATTAGCAAACAGAACTGAGTAGATTTTACTCTATCTCAGTGATATCTAGCTTAATTACCTAGCAAAAGAGCTCGAGGTAGAAATGAAAAAGGTAATTATCATATTTTACTTGTAGCAGCTGGGTTGTTCAAAGATATTAAGAATTTAAAATTACAGTAAGGTCTTATGTGTACACACAGAGTAGGCATGTGCAGCTTTCTCTTTGTTTAAGTAGCATGCAAAAGCATCAGCTCTGAATAAGACTTTAAGAAGGGCATTCTTAAGGGTGCCTTAAGAGAATCTTAAGAAAGAAGAGCTCTGCCTTTGCTGCTTTGCAGTCAGAGGCCAGTACAATGAGGGAATGGTCTTTGCTTTCTCTGCCTAACCTAGAGATCAGAGGCAACACAGTTACTTCCATGGGGCAAAGCAACTCCACCATTTTTCATGGCAAGGTCAGTCCCAAACTCTGAACTGTAATAATCAGAAAAATAATTTGAGTAAATTAATTTGCACCCTGAATTGCCAGGCAACAAAAAATGAAAGAGGCAGAAATATCCTTCTTCCTTCAGTGATACATCTATTGATACAAACCATTACATGTCTGCATTTAGTTCCCATTTATATTAACTAGGAGTTAGTTACTATATGTCTGATGGGATTGGACTCTTTCTGCACCCCATTTTTGGATTTTGAAAGAATAGTTTTAATTCAATGTCCACTTAAGTCCACAGGAAGTCTAACATGGGAACAGGAGAAATTCCCAAAGTGGAACTCCTCTGGTATGAAAAAATGCTAGAAATAATGCACGAGAGAGTGTTATGGGCATTGCAGTCATTGAAAGAAAAATGTGTATCAGGTCTGAGAAAAAATAATTGCACTATTGAAAGCCAAACCAGCACATACTATTTATGTTGTTGTGAAATGTATTTGCATTGTGAACTTTCAGGATGTCCTTAATGCCACCCACATTTCTTTAGCTCTTTGTCAAGCATCCCAGAGCTTGGAGATCTCTAAAGTATTTTAAATAAATTCTAGATAATTCTCAGTAAGACAAAAGATGAACTCCTGTGAGGTTTGTGGGAAGATGTCAATAAGTACCAGCATTGGAACTTGGTTCTTAGTCACATCTCAGGTCCCACTTCTAAGACTAGAGAAAGTTTGGACAAGATTTCCATTAACTTCTATACTCTGGAAATTCCCAGTTCATCAAACCATGGAAAGCCATACATGCTCTTTTCCCTGATTTAAACGCTTACATTTTCTACCAGCTAAAAGAAAGTACCTGCTTAGAGCCAGTTAATTCAGTCTCAGTGATTTAAAAAAATATATTTGACACCTGGGCCATCTTAAGCCAGTGTTTACACCTAGTATAGCACCCTTTTTTTTTCTTTCCAATGTGAAGCAAAATCAAAAAAAAATCAAAATATTGCAATTACATGAACAGACCACAGAAAACGTGGAACTGTAGTTTAAGAAATTGGATTTAACGAGGCAGAAATGTAAATGGAAAAAAACCCAAAGCAAATTAATAAGCAATAAAGTTGAAAGCTCTTAAGAACAATTATGAATAAGGAAAAAACATCGGTTACTAATGATATTTTAAATATTTCCTTACTTCATCTACCAGAAATGATGGGTAGACTTTCATCTCCTTCTGTGTAAAACACTACTACTTAGGAATATGTCAAATAAAACTGATCCCTGAGAAATCAAATGTTGATCAATTAGTAGTAAAGATGAGATAACTAGTTCACAAAGATAGTATCCACTGGCTCAGCAAACTGACTCAATCGTACCTGAGTTATTTACAAACCACTGAAAATTAATCTGATGGCAAAGCTTTCAATTCACATGGCATTTAGAGATCCGTGTCAATCTAAAAGCAAAACAGTTATTGTACATTAACTAATTTGCTTTGTTTATACAGTGATTTCAACAACAGCAGAGCAAAATTAGATCTTCTACAAGGTTAAAGTCATTAAATACTAGGCAAAAATTATTAAAGTCACAAGTGCCACATAGCATTCAATTCAATGGGTATGGACAGCTCATTTATTATAAAATATTTATATTTGTCAAGCCTGCCATGAGAGGACGTACTCTTGAGGAAAAATGGCTTTTCCCTTTGCTACACCACCTCAGACAGAATTTGTCATTTGATAGGCAGGTATTATTACCTTGGCCTTTTACACTGGCCAGGAATCTGTTTAACTTAAGCATCAAATCAGTCCAATGAGGCTCCTGTCTCATTGAAATGGACAGGAAATTCAGCTTACACATAAGAAAAAAATTAATGTGAGATTCATCAGACCCTGTCAGAGTTTGCCCATAGACGTTGTAGCATCTCCATCTTTGGAGATATTCAAAACCTGACTAGCTCTGAGCAACCTACTCTAGTTGACCCTTGTTTGAGCAGAGGTGTCAGACTGGGTGATTGCCAGGTCTCTGCCAGCTGCAGCCATTCTCTGAGTCTGTGACCAGTTTCTAGCTCCTGTCTAGCACGATATAGAGAAAGCCCTTTTACCTCTGTCCCCACAGGTGTACTCAACACAGTGCACAAGGTAAGCAGATTCAGCAGTAGGCAATGCCTGTGGTGCCTCCATGGCCAAGCAGTACAGCAGGCTCCCTACCAGCTATGATTATACACCGAGGGAAACTTCCCTCTCTTGTGTACACCTCAGCACCTGCAGGGGGTTTACAAGATTTTAGCTCTCTTTTCTCCAGAAAACAAAACAAAACAAAAAATCCACAGGGGATTCCAGGGCAATTTCTGCCTTTGTTTCCAGCTTTGGGACCTTATGTGGACCGGCTGTTCCTTACTTGCCTTTGCAGTATCTCTGAGATGCTTTCTACCACATTTTTTCTCTGTGTTTCTCCTCCCATAGCTTTTCTTATCCTTCATCTCCATATGGGGACATGGTTTCATTCTTCCTTAAGTCTACTGCCTGGACTGCACTGTCTTTCAGGAGCCATTCCTGTTTGCAGTTCCATCTTGGGAAGGTAGAGCATACATATGTCTATCTGTATGTGAACATATGTCCTGTCATAATGGAGGTCTCTTCTGGAGCAATAGTTTGATCTTACTGAAATTAGCTTCACAGAAAACAGCATCAAATTGCTAATTTGACCATTTTTTATCAGCTAAGTTAAGTCAAACTTTTCAAGAGAACTAGCACCCTGCTTTCTTTGAAGTCAGTGGGTTTATCACCAATATATCTCTTTGGAAATTAGCACCTTAAAGGAGATTAATAACAACAATCAACTAGCAATGAAATAATCTTGCTGAGGGATCACCCATAACTTCAGCAGATGTTTTTGAAGAACAAAACTCCCCCTCTCTCATGTTTTTGAACTGTTGAAAAAACAGTCAACGTTTGCTCTTCTGTCAAACAAACTGAATAAAGAAAACAAAGCTGACAAGGAAAGAGCCTGCCACCCAAGTAACTCTACAGTATCAGTTGCCAGTCTGTTATCTGGCAGGATGGACACTCATATTCCTCAGTAAGCTCAGATTTCTCAGGAAAGAGCTTCAGCTTATATATGAGGGAATTTCAGAGGACCTAGCAGAAAATGTAGTTTGGTATTTACAGTGGAGACCACAGGAAGGATTTAGAAGTTCCCATTCAGGGACTTGGTTGAGTGCCAGTCCCAGTACATGATTATGTACTCTGGGTGCAGATTTCATTTCTTCGTAATCCATGTCCCTAACTGCTGATAATACCAGTGTCATACAGATTGCTTTGGCAAAAACAAATATGATTCTTACTAGATTTACTCAGAAGAAATACCTACAGTGTTGCTAGTGTTATTTATTTCTACTCTTTTTTAAATTTTATTTTAAGCTGAAGAAACCAAGCAGGTGGGAAAATATAATAAAAAATATTGGGTTGGGAATATGCTTTGAAAGAGAAGCAATTTCCAAACAAACTACAATCAGATTTCTGGAAGGCCTATGAAGTTTTACAACAATCCATATATTTTTGCTACTGATTTTCATTGTTCTTTCTGATCTGCAGATATCCTGAAAGCATGGCTGTGTACAGCTCGCTTCATATCATGTGAATGGGGCACCTGAGACAACAGGTGAGAGACTCCATAGGCATTCCATTGTCAGTGAGCAAGGTGGTCACCTCAGGAAGTGATCAAGTCTACTGAAAACTCCTACCACATGCAGGAGTTAGTCTCCTGTGTTATTCTAGGAAGGAATTCTTGCTGTTGACAAAAACTCCAAAATACAGTGGATAAAAATGCAGGGACTAAAATATCCTGTGCTGCTGCAGTCCTTGCTAATCCCCTGCCTGCACCCTCTCCTAATTCCCTGCTCCATACTGCAGGGACGTTCTGTCAGCTGGAGGAAGATCATGCATTTAATGTGTCACCTTGTGTTAAACAACTCCAGCATGTTTGGTGGCTCAATTCAGCTCTCACTGACTCTGCTGAGAACTATCTGAGGGCTCTTGTGGGAGAAAATACAACTTCCTTATGGGTGTAGGTTCTACTTCACACATTTCACAATAAATAAGCCTTCAGACCACAGAAAGTCTTGGCCTTAAAAGAAGAAACTTTTTGTTAGTTGCACAGAAACAAAACAAAAAAAGAAAAAAAAGAAAAAAAAAAAAGCTGTCTAATGGGTGTGGAGTTACAGTAAAAACTCCATTTATTATGCTGTCTGTATTTTATTTTACCTGATTCTCCACTATCTACATTACTAGCCCATGTTAAAATGCATTACAACACATATTGGCAGGGTTTGCTGCAAATATTCCCTGGTGCTCCTTTCAGAAATCTCTTGTTATTTTGACTTGACCACCAGATTTCACAGGTGTTTTTCTACTGAAGGGGAACAATGCTTATCAGCATTCACACTTCGCTTTTCTATCTCACTTCAGCTCCAGTGACAACCCTGCTGATGCAAAAACATCCCTTAATTCCAGGAAAACTAGATGGCAGAAACAGAAGGTATCTTATTCAGCAGAACAGAAGTCATAGGGTGCTGTGATTTCAGGGGAATTTCCCTTTTGGGGGAAAATTCATTGTAACAAATTACTGCTTGACATTCCTTTTTACTTTCTTTTCTTTTTTAATAAAATTATTTCTTATCCAGAGATCATTTTTTTTTTTTGCACTAAAAATAATGATACAATGAAAGAGGTAAAAATTATCCTCGCTTAAACTTTGAAGGAATAAGTATTGTGTCCTTCTTTGAACTCTTCTCTCCTTGGGCGTATTTTATGCCACAACTGCCATATTTCCATCTGGATACCCACCAGAGACAACTGCTGCAACTTACAGGTGAGGTATGGTGAGCAGACAGATGGTGGGGCCAGCTGAAAGAAAGTGGTGTATTGTCTGTCCTCAGTTACCTTAGGCACTTTGTGGACAATGCCATCAATTATTCCGTCAGGGCTGCAGCTTCTGCCTCCCTCATGAGCTGAAGGAAAGGTCATGGTGCAAGTGCTTTTTCCCTTGGGAACATCCTGTAGCCTTTTGCTTGTAAGCAAACACAGGTTCCATTCTTTAGTTGTTGCAAACTCTATCTGAACACATGACTTGTGTACGTTTTAATATGTTGCTATTGTGTTTATTTAAATTATTTAAAATGCTCCTAGAAGTTTTATACCACATTGCGTGGTTAGGAGCATTGTCTTCATACTCCCTTTGCCATGAACTTTTGCTTCAATTCTCTCAAATTCCCAATTAAAACAAAAAACAACAACAAAAAAAACCCCAGAAAATTAAGCAACAAAAATCCCAGCCCTTGAAATTGTTTTTTGTCTAATGTGCTGTCTATAAGAACAGGAACAATAAATCTCCAAACAGCTTGATCAGAGATAGGACCAAATAGATTAGAAAATCCATAGAAAATCCAGTCCTCTTTTACACAGGTGGATTTTTGAAGATATGAAAGGTAAAAGCTAGTGCCAAAATAAAATTATTTAGTATGTAGATCTTAGCATCTGAAAAGACAAATATGCCAGCATTTATTGCTTAATGGCTTTGGGCAGTTTGATTCAATCCTTCAATTCAACTCCCATGAATGAAGCTGTTTGCTCTAATGAGGTGCTTAAAGTTGAGTTTTTATATTGTGAAGGGACCATTGATGCCAAGAGCCATGATGCTCCGTTCATCTGTATGGGTGTGTTCTCTGAAAATGCGGGGGTTGGCTGGTTTTTTTTTAAAGATGTCTTGATGAGATGTTTGTAAACACTAAGCAGTGCACAACCTTACCCTTCATTGATATTTGACCATTTCCTTTGTTGTCTTCCACAAGTTGCCTGTTGACATTAGGCTGCTATAAACAGTTGATGATAGTTTGTGAAATTAATGGGCCGGGAAGAGAAAGCCATGTAGTAAATTTCTTCCTCATTGTGGGTTACAGGTTGATCAATGGTACTGCATTGTAACTGTCCCTATTGATAGGGGAAGGTCAGGATTCAATTAAATACTTCTTTCAATATTGTCACCGGTCGTTGTTTTTTTTTTAATAGACTGGCAAGACTTTGTTTTCTGTATACTTTCTGATCAATTATATCCACTGCAGGATTAAGATAAACTATCTGAAACAATTTAGGGATTAAATTGAAAGGTTTATATAGAAAATTATCTCTTTTTCATAATGGAAATGGAGAGATGATGCAACTTACAATAAACTGTGCTGGAAGTAGTGATGCCTATAATCTTCCTATAGCCCTTTATAACACTAGAAAGAATTAAGGTTCCTTTATTGATTCCATTTAGGTTTTGACTGATAACAGAGCTCAGAGTATTAGTCAAGTGACTATTACATCTGTTCCCTGAAGCCAGAGGAGAGACTCTTTTCATTGCTACAGAATAAGACCTTGTCCTCTGTGAGAAAGAAAGTATAGACTGTAATGTAACTGCCCATACTGAAGCAGGTTTCAGTCCCTCAAACCATGGGCAATGATATCTGTACTATAACTACCATGCACTGCATTATATACTTTCATTTTCTTTGAAGATATTACTAAAAAAACAGTGCTTCTAAGGCCTCCTCTCCACAGTGCATTTCTAGTTGCTTCACAAGGATGTAAGTGTCTGGAAAGAGATTTTCATTGTGTTGAATGTTCTGTGCCTGGCTGCACTAGCAGGGGTGCAGGAGAGGCTTGAGAGGAAGCTCACTGGACCACAGCAGACAGATTCATCATTTCAACTTAGAGGTCTACAAGCTCTGAGATGCTTCTTGCAAAAGGCTGTCCCATGACTAGTGACATCCTTTGTGCATAAGTCTTTGAACAATCTTTCTGGGAAACAACTGTGCAGACTCCTCTGTTGCTGAGTTTTTTCCAAAGTTTAAAAACAAGTCCTTATGTTTTCAAAAGTGATGCATGATTTCCAGAGGTGCTGGCCTGTTTTAAATAGTTTACCATGTCTTGCCTTCTGGAAGCAGTGATGTTACTCGAATGCCTTGAAACGCATCAGTTCTCCAGGAATATAGTATCTAAAGCCTGCCTGGCCTGCAGTCTATTTTCACCTCAAGATTATAATTCACTACAGATGACAAGAAAATGTTCTGGTTTTCACAAAGCTTTGTTTTCTCTTGGGAAAGGATTCTCTGTTTTATTATCTGCTTCCCTGTTACCATTTGTGGGAGGAATGATTTAGCAATACTGACTTGCAAATATTGATTGTATTCCATGGAAAAGTAATTAGTTCTGATTGCATCACATTAGGAGGACAGTTTATTACACAAAACAGATGAACTGCTGTCATGAAAGCTGTATTATTACATACATAAACCAGCAATAATAAGTAGGGGGAAATGGGAGCTTACACCTGTACATGCTAGTTTTAAATCAATATAAAAACAGTCTCTCACATGTACTATTTTTTGTGGGGTGGTGATTTCAATCAGATGCTCAGAGATGTTTTAATTAGCCATTTGTTATCTCATTTAGCCATAGGCAAATTGGTAGCTCGTTGAAATGGGCAGCAAGGATCCCATCTTCCTTGCACTGACCAGCTGAATGACAGAAAGAAGATGGATACTTCCAACTCACAACCAGTAGAGCTACCATGAGCACAACAGGAGAACAGCCCAATTAAACTTACTCAGGTATAATGGAATCTGGGAGGAAAACTATGACTGTGAGATACTAGCCATCTCAAAGACCCCAGTAACACATTGCACCTTGCTTTGAATCTGAAGGTATGAATCCTAAACATGAAAATCTCTACCTTAGCTTCCCCATATCTGTTTTAGGTTTAGGTTACAGCTGTATTTTGCCCCAATGACAAATCAACTTTGAGGTTCTAGCCTGAATTTTTGCTTTGGGCCCATTTTAGTAGTTGGGTTTGAGACTTGAGACTGGTAGTGACTCTCAAATGTATTAATTCTCAAGCTGTTCCTTGGTCTAAACAAACAAGAGCAAAGAAGACAGCAAAGGGGATATTTATACTCTGAAGCATTACTTGCATTTTTCCATCTCTGAGAAAACAGACACAAAAAAGCATGATCCACTGAAACACTGGATGAGCTGAGGGATCAGTAATGAGGCAGGGAAAAAGAAAAATGCACCAGAGACTTGTTAGAGTGTGCATGAAGGGTTCCTAAATAGGCAGCTGAGAATAGCGTGTTAACTCTGCCAAAATAATGAAAAACAGATTGCAAAATAAATTAATAACAAAGGGCAGCATCTGGGCAGAAGTTGCTGCATATACTTCTGATTTATTCTGAGGGGAAAATGACAAGAATATAGAACTGGACCAGAATATATGATAAGTTCCTCCTCTAATGCTAATTATTCTGCCAAGCCCTTGTTTCCCTGTACACTGCTCAATAGCAGAAAAAACAAACTGATTTGTGGATAAGATTAACAATATTTTGCTAGCCATGAACCAGCTGAATTAACTGAAAGGGAAGGAGCCATTCACAGATGGACAACCATCTTGAAAGAAAGCTTAGTGAGTGATCTAGGAAACCAGCCCATCCAGGAAATCTGATTTCCACATTAGTAGACATAAGGGCAATATATTAGGGAAAAGCAAAATGTAGCTTTATATGAAAAATAACCAGAGTTCTATGGAGTCAGCATGTATTTAAATAAAGATGGTTTGGTTGGCATAGTTTACAAGCACTTCTATAGTGCTTTGAGAAGTGTCCTCACTGAGCTCTCTTAAAGGCACTATGTTTTCATGGAATAAGTAAGATAGCTTTCTCTAGATTAGGAGTTTATTAAGCAATAATAAAAATATTTGAGAAAGGATAAAAATACATTTTCAGTTTTCAAAATTCAGGATGTTGTCAGTGGTGCCTCTGCTTTCATCTGTGAAGCCAAACATATTATTCAGCAGTCCTGGAGTGAAGAGTCAGATAGGGGCATTTAGTACAGACACAAAACTATCCAGGATAGTGAAACTGATTGAAAAAGAGCAGCTCATGATACTGAGTGGCTGGTGATCCCTCAGAAAACTAAAATAATTTTAAAAGAAACCTCAGTGATACGTATGCAGTGATGGATTCTAAGTTTGCTGTGTGGTCTCAGAAAAAGGTCATGAAGTCAGTTGGTTTATTCCACTATTTAAACAAATAATAGTCACAATTTAGACGTTGTTCACAAACCTCCAGAGGCTACAGAACACAGACAGCAGCTATTGCTGTTGTGGCGTATATTGACAAATGGCACTATAGCAGATTTCATGACCCAACATAATTTCTTCAATTTTCAGAAAAAAAAATATTCAATGCAGTCAAGTGAGATGAAGCTTGTTCAGATGCTGATTTAGACATCAGCCACTGCTCATAAATCAGCTATGCCTATGCTTACGTATCGAGACTATGAAACAACTCACAAAGCTAGCAGTGCAGTATCTGTGAGCAAATATTAGATACTAACTGAATATAGCAGAGAACATCGCACTGACTGCAGAGCAGATGGACACTACACAGAATGTTTGATACTCAGTGTACGTCATCCTAAAAAATTAAAGACCATTTTGGAAGGAAAGAAATGCTGCCAAAGACTGATTACATAAAACATAATCAGAACTTTAGGAAGATAGAGATTTTAGGATTGCATTAAAGTAAGCAGACACCAGTGGTTTTAACAACCTTTCTCTCTTTCTCATAATTTGAAAGAGAGTTTTAAAGGAGTTAGACAGTTGTAGAAAATAACAGAGTTGATAGCTATACTCAAGACACAACCTTCTTTCACAGACATACAGACTGGCGTTGGAATGTGAGCAGTATCCACAGTAGTGTCCTGATTTGCTTCTGACTTAAGGCTTTGAAGCAAAAGATCTAAAGTGCCTCTATGAAGCTGTCTGGAGATGCATGTAAATTTTTTTCTCAGACTACTATGTCTAGGTCTGGTTTTGTGGAAAAGCCTGGGCTGTGATTTCCTTAAACTGGTATGATGGCAACCCTCATGCCTTAAAGACTGTTTTTCCAGGCTATTCTACAGAATGGCCTTCTGCTAATGCCATCACATTTAACTCAATAGAATCACAGAATAGCTTGGGTTGGAAGGGACCTTAAAGATCATTCAAACTCCCCTGCATGGGCAGGGACACCTCCCACTAGACCAGGTTCCTCAAAGTCCCACCCAATCTGGCCTTGAACACTTCCAGGGAATGGGTATCCATTCCAAAGTTGATGAGTGCACTAACAATCCCATTCACAAGACTTGGTGAGGCTGTTGTGCTTTTCCTTGCCCTGGCATAGATCTACAGCAAGACTGATCCAACTCTGGGCACCCTGTTCCAGTATTTTACCATAGGAAAGTCACTCAAAGGAATGTCATGACACACCTCATATTCTTAACTGTTCCTAGCTGGAACACCAACCCATTATGAATTCTGAGCTAAGGCATGCTCCACAGTGCCTCTTGATCATAAGAAGATACCATAACTCAAATACCATGCAAAAATGTCTCTTAAACTTGTTGTCCTCGTATAAAAGTCAATCCTGAGTGCCAAACTTTGCCAAAACTCTCCTACTCAATTCCTCACACACACGGAGACATACACCTGCCTTGACAATCTAATAAATGATACAGAATTCCCACTGGGTTCCTGGAGGCTCTTTTTGACCTGCCAATCTCTATCTTTACATCTATTCATAGCTAGGTTTTTCTTGCTTTCAGAACTCCTTCTCCACGGAAGACCCAAAAGATCCCTGTCAGTGTGCTGTTTCTTCTCATTACACTGGCATGTAAACTCCCTGAGGAACAACAGGAATTGAGGAACTCAGGAAACAAAAGCCACTTTCCCCATAAAGGTTCCACTGTGATGATCCTCTGTAAAGAACGTACGAAAAAAATAATTGTAACTACTAAATAAGAAGAGAGTGCGTGTGATATGGTAAATTAATCTAAAGGAGCACTAGAACTAAATCCTTGAAGTGTCTAGGAATATTGATGAAATCACATAACTGGTTTTTGCTTTTTCTTTGAAGAGACATGATAGTTTTCCAGGGCTTAACCTGGTGCTAAGCCCCTCAACTACCTACTAAGTTGTTACTAGCACTAGAAAAATCACACAGCAGACAAGCTGTGTAATATAGATGCAGCAGCAGAGTGTTTCAGCCCAAAAATGTTAAGGAAAATCCCTGTTGATTAGTTTATCTTGCCTAGTTTTGGAAACACAAGAAGTCTTTGACTTCAGTTAGATTAACACCAAGATAGTTTTATTCTTGAGTTTTTTCTCAAAAAGGTGTCTGTGTCTAGTTTCACAACCTGACACTCTTGGACATGCTAAGGCTTTTCAGAAAGCATCCTCCTGCCCCAGTAAGTTCTAGAGATCCAGAGGCCTTCAGAAAGTTGCTAAGTAGAAATTGGTGCTCAGGTTATGAATGTGGTCTTCTCTATCATGAGCTTGAAAAACAGAAGAGGCAATAACAGGATGAGGAAGCAGTAGCTGCCTTCTGTCAGCTGCATTCAGTCAAGTCTGGATGCAGCAAAGTATTTGCTCCTTTCAATTTCCTTTTGGAGCCTCAACATTACGAAGTGTTGAAGAGTGAAACAATTTCAGTGTCAGCAGCTCACAAGCCATCTGGTTTTCTGGACAGGAACTTGGAAATAAAAGTTGATGAGTGCACTAACAATCCCATTCACGAGGCTTGGTGAGGCTGTTGTGCTTTTCCTTGCCCTGGCATAGATCTACAGCAAGACTGATGAAGTCAGTTCCACACAGATGTAAAATCAAGTCATGAACCAGTAAAATCTGTTCAGAAAAGTGGCCCACTGGAATGAACAGAGCATGCAGGTTTAAAAGAGGCTTGCTTGCTTCCCAGAGAAGCCTCCAAGCAGAGTACTCTTTCACAACTCACACTTAGGAGCATTAGGAGCAGAGTGTGCACACTCTCTTTGAAAGCTGACCAAGCCTTCCCTTTGTTCTCAGTTGCTGATCTTAAATAACTTGTAATAATATATACACTAAAGGATTATTAACTATCACAGCCACACCGTTTCTGAAAAGCAAGACTCTCCTATACCTATCTCTTCTACAAGGATAACAACAGCACTCCAGCAAACAGTGGTTTGAGCAAGAAAGCACAATTTTAAACAAATTCCCACCCCACTGGATTACTCTCCACAGCCAATGTATGAGAAATCATTTTACTGAACATAATTTATTTCACAAACTCAAGGGTATAAGCAATCCTGTTGTGACTCTTCAGCTGTCGGCTCATCTCTCTCTGGATAATGACATATACAGGTATGTAATTTTTGCAGGGGAGAGGATTGATTAGAAATTTTAAAATGCATTCTTATCCGTGAATGGAACAGGTACAGGATTATAACCCTCAAGGTAGCAGACTAATATCCAAAATACAGCTTTTAAGGACTAGCAGTACAGTGCAACATAAAATTTTGGTCAGGTTTTGATGCCACTGAAGTCAGGGTAGAAAGAAAGAAGTGACAGGTACACAGCCTGTTTTGCTGATCTCTTCTGCAAGTACTTGAGGAAGAAAAGATTGTGTTGTGGAGTAGAGGGCTAAGTATTTTAGGTGTAAATCAAAGCTGAACGTGATAGGCTTAAAGCTGTATGTCTTCTGCTATACAAAAGAAAGGACCTTTCATATTTCAAGTGTTCATGTTGCAAGCTGTAAACTGACTACTTGGAAACAGCATAGTCCTGACAGAAAACAAGGAAGACAATCACCGTATTCAAGACTTCCTCTGTCTCTGTGGGGCTGAAGACACCTTATCAAAAGGTCTTGAGAAGGGGGGAGCTCTGTGGCAAACTGAGCTATGCCACCATTACAGAAAAAGTCCCCTGGAACAGGGGATATCCTTGGACCTGTGGGAACTGGGTCCTACCATCTGTCTGGAAAGAAATGGAGAATCCTGGTTAAACAACTATTTTCTCTTTTAAAATACAGTAGTGGTTCATCTAAGAAGGGAAATGAAAAATTGCTTCTCACTATAAAGGGAAAAAAGTGTTAGAATAAAAGGACTCTTAACTTGGGCTGCTCTCTTAATGCAGAAGAGCTGGTCTGCTCTACATGAGTTTAGGTGATAAAAACAAATGTTTTCTGACTTATATTCTCGTTGAGAAACTCTTTGCTGCCTCTCTCATTTCTAACAAACTGCACACGGATGTAGGATTCTGTCCTGCGACACTCTCTGGGGTAAGTTGAATTAAATTAAGTTGAATCAAATGATGTATTCCTCTTTCTCATCACAGAATCACAGAATGTTAGGGGTTGGAAGGGACCTTGAAAGATCATCTAGTCCAACATGAAAGATCATCCCCTCCCACAGTGGGATCCCCTAGAGTAGGCTGCACAGGAACACATCCAGGTAGGTTTTGAAGTCTCTTTCTGCTCCCCTTTCCCATATTTAGTACAGGAATATATTAGTGCTAAGCTAACTCACAGAGAGATATAGGACAAAAAAATGTGTTCATGACTGTGAGGGATCAGACACAATAGGAAGGAAGTAAACATATGATCAGTCTGGATTTTAGCTGACTAAAGAGTACACTTCCTCTTGGAAGCAACAGTGTTACTGAACTTCTTCACAAGGGAGGCTTTGAAGTGAAATCACCAATTGTTTCTCAAATGTTCTTTCAAACAGAACTTACTTCTGCCTTTCCCAAGTAGATGTCAGCAGTGACTTGTCATTGCTGAGACTTCATCTCACAGGTGAATGTAGTCTTTGCTTGGAGTATCATAAGCAGTGCAATAGCAGCAGCAGCTCACAGATTGTAAAAGATGAGTAAGTACCCATGCAGTCAGGC
The DNA here is from genome assembly GCF_000747805.2 of Chaetura pelagica. Taxonomy (NCBI): domain Eukaryota; kingdom Metazoa; phylum Chordata; class Aves; order Apodiformes; family Apodidae; genus Chaetura; species Chaetura pelagica. The sequence goes on from NW_009952704.1 coordinate 244,234, forward strand.
TGTGCAGAACTTCGTGCTGTCACAACTCCACAGCTATCTGTACCAAGCCAGCTACTTTTAAGCCATACTGGGTGTACACACACTAGCTATAGCCTGTGACAGAAGTTGAAGATTAGTAAAAGCCAAATTCCATACTAATTTAGATCATATTCAGTGCCAGCAAGAAGAAACTGCCTTGTGTTGTTTAATTTGAGTCTCTGAACATAAGTGGAATGGACATGTTTGGGAATGAAAGGAAACATGTTTTGCTCCCTTGCCATTCTTTTAATTGGCAATTTGAGAAATGTTGTAAGAATAATGATAGATGTGATGCTTTCCCCACGTTGCATTTTCTTAGTTGATAACTAGGGAAATAATACATGAAGTTCTACTTCAAGTTACACTTGTTGCAATCTCATTAGTTTGAATTATATTAAAAGCAGACTCTACAACTTAAGACCCAGGTTTATAAAGCTGTATAGTTTTAATTTTTTTCCTCCAAGTGCTGTAATTTGGAAGTAATTACTGCAGTTTTGAAGCTTCTAGAACAAATGAACTTCAAATTATGTTCTTATATTTTTTTGCTTTTTTTCCTATTTTTCTAAATATAGCACAAAATCACCTTCAGCTTAGCTTTCTTTTCTTTCTCTTTGTGCTCCCATTATGGCATTTCATTTCTTTACCTCATTCTGCCTCTCCATCATTCCTGCCTTCACTGCTTCTCCCTTCAGATTCTGCTACCCAACTTGCCGTGCAATTGTAGCTTGTGCCCTTTTGGATTCTGCTTCTCAAAGGTGAAAAGAGAGAAATTTCCCAAGTGAGGAATTCATTTCACTCAACTTCAGGTACTGAAGAGCTAAGCCTGTAGCTGATGATACTTTCAGAAATCCATTTGTCATCCACAGAAGAGAAATGAGCTCTGCTAACGAGTGATTTCTCCTATCATAAAAACTTATAAAGAATTGCCCTCTGCACAATGCTACTACTTCTACCTAACCTGTGGATAAATATAGTTGAAACAAATTCTCAAGCCACCCAGGTTTGACACTGAGAAGCTCTTCTTGCTTTGCATAGCTCTTAGGGAAAAAAAAAAAAAAGGGATAAACTGAAACAGTTATCTTGCTGACAGCTGATTGATTGCTAAGCACCAGAATAAAATGAAAGATGACAGATGGACCAGTTTAAAACACCCAAATTAAATATAAGTGCAAAAGGTGTAAACTGCATTTTCTGTAATCAAGGGGAAACCACCTAAGGAGGAAGACAATCAGAATTTAGCCATGTCTTCAGCAACAGCTAGATCTGGGATGCTCAGTTAACTCATCCAGGCAGAAATAACTATGGGAGATGTTAGAAAGTTTCTGCATTTTAACCTGACATACAGAACTGGACTTGGACAAAAACAAGAAAAAGAATGAGCTAAAACTTAGAGACTCTGAATCTCTTAGAAGAGACTGTTGATAACTTCAACAGTGTTCTTTCATAGACAACTGCACTCCAAAAAGAAGATCATTTGGCAAAGCAGTTCCAATTGGCAAAACAATTGCATCAATCCCGTTCCAGAATGACACTAAATTCTTACCATCTGCCCTTGATACTACTGGGTAGCTGGTATAAGCTAGACACTTAATATGATTGGGTGAAGACTGTCTGAAGGGCACTTTAAGATATTTACAAGGGTAAAACTTCCAGGAGGTCCCAAACAGACCAATCACAGCACTCCTGCCCATGGCACTCAACATCAAATGGCTCCTCAGAGAAACCTCTGCTGGCCTCTCTGGCTGGGCTGGGGCTGGCACCTTTTGCTGTCTCTCCCTCTGCTGGTGTTCCTGCATGTGTTTTCTTGCCAGAGAAGAACACCATTCATCAAGACATGTTGCCTTCCCCTGCATTCCTGGGTAGGACTGGTTTGGCTGCTCTAAGGGTTTTTTTGTGGACTGTCACCAGGACCCTCGAATCAGACACCCCATCTGCTACTGAGGCCAGTTTGGGACTTTTCTGGTTGGGAAGCAATTACCAGCTGAGTAGCATGGCTTCCGTATTTACATATTTGCATATATTTGTATGCAATTCACCATTGTTATTAATATTTATTATTTCGTCAAACCTATTCTAGGGGATTTTTTTCCAACCTTAAAGTCTCTCTCTTCCTTATTTACGTTCTA
>NW_009952704.1:246390-247385 GCF_000747805.2 Chaetura pelagica
TAGGGAAAATACACAGCATCTGTCACCCAGGTATTAGGTAAAACTCTGACACACCCATATACTCAGAATCACCCTGCCTCTTTGTTTTTTTCTTCTTTAAAGTGAGATCCCAACAGACAACAGAAAATGTTCAAACCCAAGACCCTGAAATCAGCTGGCAGCTCAGAAAGCCAGTCTGAGGAAAGAAACCCTGGGTTCTCTGCCTGGGGGATAAAAGAAAAAGATTGTTCCCTATGCTCCTTCTAGCAAGTTCACTAGATGCCACAGTCCTGCCTTTGCCACTTGCATTCAATGACAGGTTATGTGAAGGCTAAAATCAAGTGCAATTTTTCATTAAGCAGTTCAGCAAATGCCTGCTTGTTTTGGGCCCCTGCTCCATCTGCTCTGCATTCTTTACACAACTGCACTGCAACATATAAATCAACAGTCCTTAGAAGTGATTTAAAATCTGCTTGCACTCCCACTGTCTACATCTTAGGATCAGTTTTACTACTATCACAACTGTTATGATTTTTTTTTTTTCCTGTGCACTATAAACCATACTACTCAATTCCCACCAATTAGATTTGAAAGTTATTGAAGCAGAGAAGACCTTATCCTTCCTGACAGCCTTCATAACTCTTTTTCCAGCACTCTGAAGAAATGGCCAGGCATCCTTAAAAAAGGATGAAGATCCTCCTTTCATTGTGGGCAAAATCTTGGCAGGAATAAGCTGAGTCCCAGGATGCCCCAGGAGTTCTATTTCAGCAGTCACCAAGCACTGGCAACTAGTGAATATGTTGGAGCAATCAAGCATCAGTTTCACCAGGGACAGGCAGATTGTTTGTCTTGTTACTGGGGGAGAGGCAAAGAATTTGATCCTTCTGTCTTGCCCCTGCTGACTGTGCCACATGCTGAAAACACTCCTTGTGACACAAGGATGCAGTGCCCTATGAGTATTTTAGTAGTTCCAAATATATATCCTGCACCTTAATTTCTTCCATTTCAGTCCCAAA
>NW_009952704.1:247416-288266 GCF_000747805.2 Chaetura pelagica
AGTACCACAGACTTTGAAGGCCATACGGACACTAGTCAATGAAGGTGAGACCTCTGCACCTAACTGTTGTTCAGGAACCTGTAAACTTTGCCAATTTATCCTTAAATCCATAAAGATCACAGGAAGTTAGGCTAAAAACAAAATACACAAAGGGAAACCAGATAAGGTGAATGTCCTAACAGTACCAGGAGTTATTATCACTACTACTGCTATTATTATTTACTATGACCAGCTGGGATGGAGGCCCCATTACACTGGTCACCTGGAAAAAACACAGTCCTTCTTCTGAAGGACTGCCCTCTACATAACAAACTGTGTTCACTAAGAATTCTACTCAGATAGGGTCTGACTAGGTCAAACATAAGGACAAATTAACAACAGTCTGAACAATGCCTGAAAGCCTTTTACTACATCTTACATGGCAGTTGGTCCTCTTGAGCCTCTTGATTTTGAAAGACATATTGGCATCAAATTGTGAATAAACGTATTTCTCAAAGTCTTTTCCTTAAGAGCTTGTTCTTATAGCACCAGCTCCAAAGAAACTTAGATGTGAACATTGCACAACACTGTTGTACAGAGAAGACTCTTTGGGCACTGGAAACTGCAAAGCTGCATCAGTACAGCTACAGTGCTTTAATTACTATTATTTGGAAGCATTTCTTACGTCTCATGCACAAGTATGGTCCAGTTCTTTACTCTCTTCAAAACCTTTGGAAGTTCAGCACTCTATTTCTTGTAACCAGCCCAGGGAATTTAGCCACTTGTCTCTTTCACACATGACTTCTTCCTGTGGCCACACCATACGGTAGTAGTTTCAATAAAGTTTCTATGGCAGTGAGATTCACTAAGGTTTTGGTACATAGCTTGCAAAGCCAGTAGATTTATCTATCCCTAGACCATATGGCATTATTCAAATAACAAGGGAGCAAAAAAGGGGCAGAAACAATATTCTAGCCGTCAGATTATCCAGTGTCCTTGGAGATGCCAAAGAGACGAGAAGTTGTGACCTCAGTATATTGTGTATTCCAACCTCCTCAAAATAGAGTCAGCCATGAGATCAGGCCTAGTTACTTGTTGCTTCATCCATCTGGGTCTTGAAAATTGCTAAAGAGTGAGAGAAAGAGTGCACAGCCTCTGTTCTTATACTGAAAGTTTTACCTTAGCTCTAGATTCTCCTTTCAGTGTGTCCTTTTATACCCACCATGCAGCCCCTGTGAAGGGCCTAGCTCCATCTGCTGGATGATCTCCTTGTCAGTAATGGCAAGCTGCTGTCAGGTTCACCCAGATTCATCTCTTAAGGCCCAAAAAACATAGTTGCTTCAGTCTCTCCTCAAGGGCCTGTGCTCTCACCCCCAACCATTTTGATGGCTCTTCACTGAACTTGCTCCAGTTGACCATTGTGCTGGGAATCTCAAAACTGGACACAGTATTCTCTGCCATCATCTACCAGCAACAATGTCAGCTGCAGGACAAGAGAACTATAAACAATGTGAGTGCAAGAGGCTGTGCATCATTAAACGTATCACTCAGTTTTGCCCTTCCTTCAACATGCATCATTGAAGAGAACACATCTTTGCTGCACAGTGATACAACATCACCTTTTCCAGGAAGTTGCATTTGACCCACTGCTACAGCCAGCAGCTTTCTGATAAGCTATGATAAAAGACCACCCTCCAGCCATTTTGTCTTCATCTTGCTGTAGAAGAGCCACATCCAGCATGACATTTCCTGGGTGTCCTCCTGGATATGAGGCTGCCAGCAAGTCTCAGTCATGTGGGTTTTACCTCTCTCCTTCATATACATTGTCATATACTTTTACTATTTTCATCTCAGCTACCATAACTTTTGATTTCTAAGATCTAAGACATGACAAGCATTTCTCTAATGGTCTAGTCAAGAGAAGCAGCCTTCAAATTTCAGGATGAGAAGGTAGCTCCAAAAGCATATTTTTAAAGAATAATTTTCTAAAGATCTTACACAGTGATAAATCAGACATGCTGGCAAGCTGATGCTTATACTGATCGCTTAAGTATCTTGAGCCAGATCTTTGTGAGGGTATCATTTAGCACAGCTCCTGAATGGAACTACCCTGCCTGACCAGCCAGCCTCCCTCACTGTCAGTGTAATACATTTCTTAATTGCTTACATCTTTCAGGAACAAAGGCTAATCTTTGAACTGATATTTCCTAGTTATTATCAATTCCCTATTACTCTGAGACATTATAGCCCTGACTGCATGGAAAAATCAATTCTTAAGTTGAGATCTATCTGACACGAAGAGAGATAAGATACCTTTCATCCCTGAAAACAGCTAGAGCTGAGTGAAAACAGTCATGTGAATCACAGCCATACAGTTCATCTTCTACCAGCCACCATTTTCTGCCATGTCAGGGCACCATCTTCACCTAGTTCCATAGCGTTGCTTCTCGTAGGTTGCCCTCCCAGGTATTCTTCACAACCCATTCATGCAGTGCACTCCACACCTCCCTCATCTGCAACAGTCACCACTGCACCTCCTGCACCCACAATCCCAACTGCCTGCTGTCCTGCTGTGTTTGTGACATGTGTGGGTTCAGCCTGGAAAAAGGTCTTTAATCCCTGAGTTTCCCATTGCTGCCTCATTTAGTGATCACTGCAGGGGATGCATGCATGGCTCTGAGGAGTGCTGCATACTGTACACGTAGAACCAAACCAAACAAGGGTTGGCTAACTCAATGCATTAACTGAATTAACCTTTACTGCTGTATCAATAAGGAACTTTTGCATCTGTAAAGCTAAATGCTTTGAGCCATACCTAAAATTAAGAGACAAAGAAAAGGAGGAGAAACCAGATAACAGTTTTATTCCTGGGTCAAATATATCCTTCTTACCATTTCCCTAGTTTGTGCAGAATTCACTGTGATTTATGAAAGTCTAAGGCAAATAAACCAAATTTCTATTTCACAGTGGCACCATGTATGGAGTCAGGCAAAGATAAAGCAAGATGCACACAGCTGAATTAGAAGTAGACAGCACAGAATGAAGGGTATCTTCATCTATGTAACTTCCAGCAAAGTACCTTCCCAGGAACCTTACTCTTACTTGCAAGATCTGGGAACAGAACCAAACACAGTAGATATTTTTCTTTCTCAATCTTTTTGCATGTTGCTGGCTTAGAGACAGTGGAAAAGCAGTTAGACAGCTCAAGTATAGTCTAAGTGGTTTTATGCACTTGATTTTTTATTTAAGTGTGAAATATTATTAGTGTTAATATTTCTAGAGGTTCAACAGTAGCTGTGCAGGTGGTGGAAAATTGACTAGCAATGAAGAAGTGCAGAAAACTACAGTTTTAAAATCTCAGTTGGAACATAAAAAGATTATGATACCATGGTCTAAACTACCTACTCATGAAAGAGATTTTTGAATGTAGATCAGCGTCAGGAATATATAAATATATAAATAATCAGATCTACTGGTTGCAAATTGATGTCACAGAGCAGAAGTTGGGAGCTCTGATGGTAATTGTCCATTGGATTTGTTTACTTAGGGATCTAGGGATTTCCTTAAGCTGTGTCCAGCTGTCTTTCTAACAGATGTACCACAGACTCAAGAGGAGCTGGTGGCTAAGTGCAGAAGGTATTGCTGACATTCTTCATCCTGCACAAGTTTCAGACTTGGAGGTTATTAGTCATGTTTCCTGACATAATCACAGGGGAGGAGGTCACCTGCTTTCCCCATATAGATGTGGACAAACAAACCTCTGCAGTCTGACCAGTAGGTCACACTGCCCACTTAGCAAAGTTGCATTGTTTGGCCTTCGCTTTTATTTAAGAGTGTGTAAGGCTTTTGCTTGCTCAAAAAGTGTCCTCACCACAGATTAAAGAAATCACAGAGGCACTGGTTTTCTTCACCACTCTTGGGTCCCATAATACCCAGAACCAAAAACAGGTCCCCATTTTCACTTTCATAGCATTTTTTGGTAAGCTCCAAGAAAAGACCAAACTGAACACAGAGGGAAGAAACATAATAGAATTAAAATCCTCCTCCAAGCACTTTCCAAGGATCAGAAGCCTGACAGCTGCAATTAGACTGAAGGTCAGTAACAGATTTGAAACTCCCTAGCAACTGATTTATATCAGGCAGATGACGGTACAGTTTCTGAAGTTTATCACATTAAATCTCCATTTTCACAAACACATCTAAATAGGGAAATGAGATGAGCTAAAAATACTACAGAAACAAGGATTATGAATTAAAGCAAAAGGACTGCCAACAATTTAGTTAGTTCTATAGCAATAGCTTCAACCGTAGCATTGCCCTGGGTAACTGACCTGTCTTGCTCTCTGAAGCAGCAGTTCACTGAGGAGAGAAACATGTTATCATGCAGTTTTTTCTGCTAAATGATGAAGATGAGATAGAAGAATTTTAAAAGCAATGTTTTTTTTTTACACCTATGCAAACCAATCCAAAGCTACCTTACAAAACCAGAATAAAGCATATAGCATTGCAGAGGGCTTTCACCTAAATGAGCAGGTCAAACTGGCAACCATCTAGAAGAAACCCACTGGATGGTTACATCAGCACTACCAGTGGAGTAAGTCCCTATATCTGATAGTTTTGAATACAGAAATCCTATTTTAATGCATATATTGATATTTTCAAGATGTGTTTATATGCTTCAATAATGCAGAATTTAATAGCAAATCAACAAAGTTTGGCTACTTAAAAAAAAAAAGTTACTCTTATGTAGCTTTTAAATTGTGTGGTAGAACCGCCTGCAAAACGCTGAGTTCTTGTCCAATGTGGAGGGAAAATGAAAATAGGCTTCACAAGAATTTGGTTTCCCATAGTGTGCCTCATAGCTGTAGAGAGCCTTGAGAATAAGCTTCTCTGTGAAGTTGAGTTTGGGCCTTACATGCAAAATAAGACAAAAATGTCACAGAGGTTTTTTACTCCATATTAATTATGAAAGAGCATGTCATCTGATACAGGATAAGGATGCTAACTTGCAAGCTCTAAATATAAACTGCCTTCCTATGAATGACTTGGCCAGTCCCCAGTATAATAGATGCTCACTCAGGATGGTGGGTTTTGGTGCTGCAGCAAAACAAAGCAAAAATGAAAACAGTGAAACCTGCTTACACTCCAATCACCTAATGATGCCTTATACACATGACAAACCAGGCTGTGAAATGACACAATTCAATCTAGGCCAGCAACCACAGAACCAGATGCTGTGGAATCTTTTCTAAGCACTGCCACTGACTCACTCCATCTGACTAGAGATGTTGCCTCATAGCTGTCTTTTTTGTAGTTATAAAGTGAAAATACTGTCACGTTAAATCTTTAGCTCTACAGAGGAGCAATAGATCAGAAAGGTTCTGCTAAAATTCTTTTCCTGCCTCAGTAGTTGTGAATCATAAATGATGAAACATTACATTTGAAATGGAGAACAGGAGTACAGATTTGAAATGGAGGAGTACAGAGTGAGTTTACTTAATAATACTTTTGTAAAAGGTGAGCTTACTCATCTCGCTGCCTTTTATTTTTTAATTAGGTCTGCTATATAGGAAAATCCTGAAATTGGAACAGTGCATGAGGAAATGCAGAAGTCCTGAAGGCGCCTCACTACCTCTATAGTAACTACCAAAGAGAGACTTGAGTCAAGCTTCAATATCTACTCATTTGTTTTCTATAAAACATTTGTTTAGTACTATATGTACAATTTTGCCTGGCAAGTAGGGTATAGGAGATCCGTGAAATGAGTGCAAAAGACAGATCATTTAACAATAAGCACATAGGAGGTGTTATCTCAATTTAAAATTGAACAGCAATAATATAAAGGAATCTGATCTTTGTGCAAATAATAAATCAATTGAAGACAATGCAAATCCCCAGGGAAAATGTCCTGTCCTTTCATCCAAAAGATTTCCTAAGGTCACAACAGGAAGACCACAGATGCACACTGGATGTGCCTTCTTCCCATGTCACCGTATCTCTGCTTCCATAAAGGAAACTAAAGCCTGGTTGTGGCATTCAAGAGACAGGGCCAGACAGAGCTACAGCACATCAGATTATATGCATTGATTTAATATGCTATTTTAATTACAGAGGTTAATGTTTTGGACTTTGAGATTCTTCCAATTGCCTGGGGAGCCAGCAAAGAGTTGGCCTGCATATTAAACATGTCGCTTTCCTCTGAGAAGCCTCCCAAAAGCAGAAAGTTGATAGCTGCTCTTTATTTCCCATGCTCTCCTTACCTTTTCTACTGCAAAGATTAGATTCCCTCTTAGCATGTTTTCCTGAAGCACTGTGCTTTCATGTGTCCCAGAAGTTGCTGGGATTGCATTTGAAACAATTTACAGCTTTTTCCTCATGTTTATCCATGGAAGAAGCAGCATTAGTAGCAACAGAAAGGTTTACTTCTTATTTATTTGTTTTGATTTTATAACTTTTTGTTTACATTATACTTATGGACATTATTATTTTATTTATATTACTTGGCTTGTTCTAGAGGGCTGCTAATATTGTTTATTGAAAGCTTTTACATAGGCCCAGCTTTCACTCATTCCTCAAATTCATGACCGAGAAAGATCTTGGGGTTTTATTAAAATGTTAGATCACTTGCATGTGTGTTATTATTAATATTGTTTAGAGGAATCTGCATCATTAATTTCCCAGCAATTTTACACAAAGGACAGTTGTCTGGAGCTGAAGTTCCCCCTTGCAAGTCAACTGAAAATTACATTTAATGAATTTGATAGGTGGCCCAAATGCAGATGGATGGAGGATTTTGGTAAATAACCTGTAAAACTATTACTGAATTTAAAAAAAAAAAAAAAAAGTAAATAAAGTTGGAATTCCAATCCCACTGTCACCCGAAACCAATTTCTGTAATTACCTCGTAGAGTGTGAAGAATGAACAAACCATAAGGCCATCAGCATATTCTGACTTTAAGAAGACACATATATCTTTACCCGTGTCTACCCTCAGGCTTTTTTGCCTACAGTGCCTGCCTCATACCCACATGATGGTACTGTTCCAGTGATGCACTGGGTAGCAGTTCATCAGAGAGTGGGAAGAAAAAGAACATGAAGACCTGCTGCTAAGCACAGTTGCCCTGCTGCAAAAAATGGAAACACAGGCTGCCTTTCCCTCACCAGAAGTCCCATCAAGAGGTGATCTGCAGGAGCACATAGAAGAAGGAAGCTGAAATTGTAGCAGAAGTCCAGTTTCTTTTCATTACACTTTACAAAGTGCATCCAGAGGAAGTTACACCACTTGATGACATTGGCAGCTGAAAATATTCTTTTTGGGTCATGTTATATTTAACACAACTATGATTAGCAGCATCAGTAAATTGGTAGGTCATTTTCCACCAACTTAGAAGTGGATTTGTAGGCCTTGAGGATGCTAACTGAAACATACTGCCTGGATTCCTACCTGAAATAGTGTTTCCTTTTTTTTTTCCTGATCTGTACCTTAGAGGAAATTGAATACCACCAGCCTAACGGTTTGTCAGGTCACACTGTCCTGCCCAGCGGGGGCACTGAATTTTGATTTGCATTCCACACTGACAGAATCATGACAGAGAGCTTAATATCTCATCTTTCTAAAACCATCTGCAAAAATCACAACTCAGTTTGCTACTATTTTCATTATGATTTTGTCTGGTTACAGGTAAGTTCTTCCTTCTCTTCCAGAGGTGGGAGGAGGGAGCATTTTGCTGATGCCTCTTTACTCTGAGGTTTTCTAAGTTCAGCAGTGTCATTGCAAAGCCTGATTTAGCTCAATGGACATGCTCCAATTACTAATGATGGTTACAGGAACAGGTCAGAGTCACATTTATAGGCAGTAAAGATGTGTATTCTACTCCCCACTCATCAAGGAACAGCAGCTTGAAGAATGTTAAACTTGTTTGAACCACAATGGATTTCAACCAAGCGGTATTAAGAGTTACCAGCTCAAACTTCTCTGAACAGCCACAGAGCTTCTCTGCTTTTCACTTTCCTGATGTGATACATGAAGCAAATTTCATAGCCCTAGGCAACTGCAGAAGGCAGTTTTTAATTTCAAATATCCAAACACTTCCATAGAGTTCTTGGTAATGTTAATACAACTATCCTGTTGTAGGGCATACTGGTGTGAAATCTGTACAGGAGAAAATAAGAAATAACAAGACACACAAACATTATCAAAAACGTTCAATGTTTCTAAAGCTTTAAAAATACAGCCCCTTTATCTTTTCACTTCCCTCTAACTTTCTAGAAAGTGTTCTTCAAAACAGTTAACTCTGAGTCTACCTGCACTCAAAATGCCCAGAGCTTTCAATACCATAAAATAAGCTGATTTTAGTTCAATGTTTCTAAAGCTTTAAAAATACAGCCCCTTTATCTTTTCACTTCCCTCTAACTTTCTAGAAAGTGTTCTTCAAAACAGTTAACTCTGAGTCTACCTGCACTCAAAATGCCCAGAGCTTTCAATACCATAAAATAAGCTGATTTTAGGATTCTTTCCCCTTTACTGAGCTGTGAAACACCTGTTGATATTAGATATTGCACAAAGCAAGAAGAAAGAACAGGATGCAATCTGTGGTGGGTTCTTGTTTTACAAGCTTAACAGCAACTTTGAAAAATCAGGTTCTTTTCACTCTTCCTTTATATCATTTTCCTGCTGGGCTTTTTCTTTTACTTGCCACATGTGGTATCATTTAATGACGTTTCACTTAGGAATGTTTTTCAGCAACTCTTCTAATTTCTAGTTTGAAAGCAATCACAGCTCCTTGCTTTCTAGCCTTTCTAAACCAGTAGGAGCAAAACACTGTTGTGTTTTCTCATCTCCTTCTCTCCTCTCATCCTGTTACCATCCAAATGGGTTACAGTTGAATTACCATGCTCTACTGAACATCAAGGCAAGCACTGAGTCATTGGTTTTAATTGCCATGGGTTACCAAAAAAATCTCATTCAGAAATTAATTTCATTCAGGCAGGAGACTTCCATCTGAATGTTTTGAATTTCTGTTAAGCTTTTCTTGTAGCTTTCTTCTGCTTGCTTTGCCCCTTCTTGGCCCCCTCAGGAAAAAGAAAGGTGGTCCCTGTGGTAATGGAGCAGATCCCTGCACTGCTTGTTCCACAGAATAACCACTTACACCTTCTATAACACAATAGGAAAAGAGCCAGTGAGATCATTACCATCTAAGAGGGTAACCTTTCAGTTTGATGTCATCCTCCAGCTCAGCAGTTCATAATATCAAATGAATAATTAATGTTAACAAAACAAGTTAACTAAGGAGAGAAACAAATTATTTTCCTAAAGAAACACTCTGAGCATTGTAGAAGCCAAAATGATTTATTTGTATTCAAAGACATGAATTTAAAGCAAATAAAACCAACCAGGGCAACTCTGAAAAGAAGCAAATAAATGAACAAGCAAGTAATTTTAAACAGAAAAGAATCCAAGGCATTATTATTCTAGATGACAGTGCTCTGATCTCATAAGAAAGCTGACATCCTGATCAGAGAATAAGCAGTGAGGGAGATCATGAAGGAAAGTCATTATATGGTTGTGATAGTATCTCCTGAAGGGCTCCCTAAATCAAAGTGTAATAATGTATTGATAGGCAGTTAAGGCATCCTTCCAGCTTCAAGTTTCTTCTTAAAATCTAACTGGCTCTTACAAAACAATAAAAGTTAGGGAGTTATGCATCTGTGTTCAAAAGTAGGTCTCTCATTATAAGATTTGTCTCCAGGCAGACCAAAGGAATGTATTTAGCTATGAGGCCCAATGGTTATATAAATCAATAAAAACCTGGGAAGAGTGAGAAAGAAAATGTCTCCCACGCTACAGGTGATGTCCAAACTCCTAGACACAAGGATGAGGGAAACCAGCCTTACAAGGAGCTAGCCTGGCACTCAGGACTTCGGGAAACAGATTAAATACCTTCACTCTGCTATTAATAATACCACCACTACAGGATTGATTCACAACATCAGCTGGACACCACAGGGCTGAACTCTGCTGAAGTTTCGTGTTGCCCTGATGGATGATGGATGGAGGACAATTCTACTGGTTTGACAGTGGAGTGAAGCCTGGAAATTGTCAGATGTTAATGACTGAGTGCAGAAGTTTAAAAGAATCACCACCTTTTTAACCTCCGAATTCTATGGCTCATTTCTGTCATTACTCTTTTTCCAACCATAGAGCTAACTTTGCCACTGTACAACATCTTGGATTCTTTCTATAGCTCTTCTTAAAAACTCTCCTATGTAAGTTTCTTCCCAGTGGCAGAATGCTCACTATTTTGTACTTTAAAAGAGACATTAAATAGATCTGCACTATACATTCTTTCATCTTCTCCATCTTTTGCAATTCATGCAATAATTTCTACTTAAAGCAGTTCAGTCTTCATGCCTCTTGATCACCATCTCTACTGAGTGCCTGATATTCCATAGCAGGTTACCATCTTCTGCTGCCGTATTTGCAAATTCTAACTAAATTGTGGGCCTCCTTCATGATTGCTTCATGAGGTAAAAAAATTAATTTACATTTGAATTATTCACTGACATTTTTATCTGCCTCACACTGCAAACTGTCATTTTTTTTGCTGACTGTCTCTCTGACACCTTTCTCAGCTAGCTTCAGCTCTTCCTCACCTTCAATATATAAGCTCTCATTCATAAACATCTGACCAGTAAAGTGACAGTTGATAAAATTGTTCTCTTCACTAGAGATGATGTGTGTCAGCACTGTAGGACTCACTGACTTAAAAGACAAAGGGAAATTTAAAACCAACCTCAATGATTGACCACACAGCAAAATAATTGTCCAGAAGAATACAAGAACAGCCACTTCAGATTTGTTGAAAGCCTGAGCCCAATAGTCTGTCTTGAACACTGGCCAACTTTGAACATCCAGGAACAAATACAAGAACCAGGCAAGTACATAAGATCACTCCCAGGAGTTTCTGCATTAGTCTACTGCTATGGTTTTGACTAGCCTGAAAACCTTGCAATGATAAGGGAAAGGCTATCTCCCCCTAATGCATGGTGTTGTGACATGACTCATAATTCTAGTTTTGTGACCTTGAATTTGAGAATGTCTTTTCTAGGTACTCTCACACAACAAGTACTTAATAACACTGTCATTTGCTGCTTTTTTTCTCAATCCTGTCCTCTGGCCATAAGAATGACTAAATTAACAGAGAATTCAATCTCCAGTGAGTTATGCCAGACCTGGAGGTTAAGGAAAGGTAGTGTTTTCATCAGCAAAGAAAGTGAACTTAAATCAGAAAAGCAAACAAAACGTAATTAAAGATATACTTTCCTTGTAAAACATTCCTAATTTTGATTAAGCTTCAAAGACTATTACTCCTTACATAATTAAAATGTGCAATCTGGTAATCATTAAAGGACTTGTTTTTCATAGAGGTGGAAATTCTTCAAAGATCATTCCTATTCTAGTGTATGTTTGCATACAACAGGACACACAGATAACAGGGAATGTAGAGGACATCAGTGGCACCAAGCAAAAGTCTGAGCATCCATAAATCCTACATTACTTTGGGCTACTCATTTAGCAAAGAACTCTTTCAATGTGTTCATTTAATCATACGTGCATAGACCAGTGGAGACAATCAAAGAGGATTGAAAATTTAAATCTTTCTGTCCTGTGCAGTGGAGAACAAAATCCTTTTTGTTGATGTCTAACATTTGCCAATGTATCAAACAAGTATACTCAAGCAAATCTGGGAAGAATTCAGGACTAGAGCCATGCACCTACTGTGTAACTGCAGGGAGAAGGACAGAGCTGACTGGAAAAGGACAAATGTTTGTTAGTGGAAGTGGAAGGGTGTAAGGAAAAGAGGGAGAAAACTAACTCCCTTCAGTTGGTTTTGGCATTTAAAACTATCTTTTATTTAGGGAAATATAAACTATGGCTCAATTCCACAGATTCAGCACTAACAGGGTTTTAAGGGATGTACTTTCAGGAGGTAACTATCAGCTGCCCAAGTTCCTTATGCAAATCATGTCCAGATTGCATCAGAGAATGGGAGAGCTGTTTTGTACTCTCTGGTGAATTAGGGTTCTTGCCCAAGAATCACCTCCTTTGCTTGAGGAAAGTTAAAATTTCCTTACACCTCGTAGGAAAGCAAACAAAATTGGGCAAAGACACTACTTATCCCTATTTTAAAAATAGGTAATTTAGTACTTTTCTCTCTTATGAAGAGGTTTTGGCAGTCTTTGAATAAAATATGAAACCATTCGGGCAACATTGAAATAAAACAAGTGAATACCTTTTTACCCTCCCACATACTATGTTGGATATCAATACTTAATTTTAAAAAGCACAAACTGCTTTTTTACAATGTTCCCTCTGTACAAGAGCCATAGAAAATATGAAATAATATATTTTCCACTACTAAATAACAGCCTTTTAGCTCAAATGGCAGTAATAAGTGCTTTTCAGCTTCTGATGTCTTGAATTCAGTCCCAAGTCTGAGAACCAATTGAAGCCCATAATGCTACACATCACTTTATTTATTTACTTATTTTTAAGAGTTTTGGAACTGTCTGTGATCCATATACAGAGATATAAATACTGTTCTGGTCAGTTCTTCGGGCCATTAAAGTGTTTGGAGAATATTTTCTCTTTCCCACTAGGCTCATTCTAAAACTGTCATCCAAAAGAGAAATGACACTGGCTGTTGCATGATTAAATAAGCTGAGGGAGAACACTACAAGAAACTATTCCATTAATAATCCCTTTAGTAATGGAGATGTAAAAAATTACAGTTTATAATTTCTGAATGTCCCTTAAGAACAAGACAATAGGTGCAGCACCACACCATAGAGGAAACAACACATTGAGCTAGAGCTGCTGCTTCTAATGGATAACCTCGTGTTCTTAGGAATGCTCTGTTCCAGCAGTGTGGATAGGGCACAACTGTGTAGTGATCTTTGATAAGAGGGAACGCTTAGGGGGTAATGGCAGCCAGCAATCAACCAAATTCCTTATGATTCCTTGGAATTTTGTGAGCCTCAGAAATAGTGAGTGAATGGGAAAAGCAAACTCTCAGCACCTGTGTGAGGAGATTTCCTTTGTGTCAACCTAAACACACAAAAGTCTCTGCTGGGTGCCAGAGCAACCTGTAAGAGGTCCCTAAGAGAGACAGAAGTCCTCAGCTGGCAAGCTGCATCTTGCCTCTCTTGTAAGCAACATCTCTTGAAGATACTCTACTGGCATCCACCTTTCTAGTATAGGAAAGAACACTAATACCTGAAATCATTGTCATTGGAGTCCTTGATCTAATCTGTTTTGATGGTGGTGCAGTGCTGTTTATTCCCTGTAGCATTTTCTTCTATGATGATTTCTCATGCTGTTGTGACAGGCATTCCCTCCTTTTCACGGGCAAACAGTTCTGTAATCTCAGAGGTGCTACTGTCACTGCTATTTTTTCCCTTACTCTCTCCAATCTGGACTTCACCCCAAACTATTTCACACTGTCATAGATTGCAAGGACAAAGGAAAGGTTTGAGCAACTTGGAACTGCAAAGAGCATAGGAAATGTCACAGGGGAAAGAACCTCAAAAGAAGAGAAGCAGCAGCAGTTGCCAATGGGCAGAACTGCTCTGGAAAGATGTAGGCATTAGTAATGATTAGCCTGCAGCCATGAGCTTCTGACTGAGATTAGATTTGCACTATGAAAATCCAAAAGGGTAAATTTCCAGGCCTCTGTCTCTCATTTTTCCCTTAACATCTGTCACAATCTGCATGTTCTCCCAGTATGTTCCCAGCAGCTATGTACATTTCTGTCCCATGCCCTTGCTGGCCAGCTCTCCATCACACAAGCATTATAGCTACAGTTCCTTTAAAAAATATGCAGGACCTACAGTATGGATACAAACACAAAGAACGTCTTTGGGAAGAACCACAGCAGTCACTTCCTTTCTTCCCAAAAAGAACTGCAGTATAATCTCCCACCTAAACCAACACACACTGCCATAATTGCTGCCTGGCTAATCCTGAGCTTCATCAGTGATTCACCCTATAAGAACCTCCAAATTCCAGAAGTAAAGGAGTTTTAGTTCAGACCAGTTGTTTTTTTTTCAGTAAATAGTAACAGTGCAGTAAGCATGCTTAGGATAAATGCAGTTGGTATCTAAAGTCAAACAGTCTGTCCATGTTGGCCCATCTTCTTGAAGCCTTCTCACTCTTTCACTTCCTCTGTCTTAACCACCCTGAGGTCTTTTTGTTCTAACATACAACTCATTCCCTTTTCAGTGATTTAAGAGAAAAGGGAGGGAGTGGAATGGGGAAGGAACAAGTGAGGAGGACTGCCTGAAAACAAACCTGTGGAAAAAAGACAGGACAGAAATAACAGGGAGACAGAAGACATGAGAAACAGATGCAGAAGAAATCTTGTTCCTGGACTGTATGGTCAAAAGGCCCTACATCAGACTTCAGAGAAGGGGAGATTGAGAATGAATTAGAGGTCAGGTAGAGAGAACAGCTCTGGGAGTCCTTGCAAGAAACTGAGACACCAAAGAACGTAAAAAAGATGGAATGAGGAACAAAAGTGGAGAAGCAGACTACAATGAGCTGAACAAGTAAGCTGAAAATAGGGCAATGGGAATTAACTTCAGAAGTCTTCTGACAGGAAAATATTAAGTGATTGGACTATGAGAATTAATCTAGCATAGGAAATGT
This sequence comes from Chaetura pelagica, assembly GCF_000747805.2. NCBI lineage: Eukaryota > Metazoa > Chordata > Aves > Apodiformes > Apodidae > Chaetura > Chaetura pelagica. Next base: position 262,103 of record NW_009952704.1, read on the forward strand.
AATTAACAGAATCTGAACTAGGTAAGCAAAGAGGATGGGACTGGAAAGAGGAGAACATGGGTAGGATACAGACCATACTAGGAGAGAACAAGGGCAAAGAAGATCAAGGTATGGGAAATTAACAACAAAGTTTGGGACCATAGGGGCACACCCTCCTCAGATAGTTAGAACTGGATAAAAAATTCCACAGTTTCAGTAGTCCTCTCCCATATAAAGAAAATGTATACTTTGTCCCTCACTAGAGATGACAAACTTTAACTCTTATTAGGTACCTCCGGGTGTAGGGGTAAACATAGAGACTCTTCAACAAATGGTTGTGTGGTTATTTCTGACACAACACAGACATTTCTTATTTGGTTTAGGGTGAGGGTATAATCTGGAAAATTACGTTTACAAGGTCATGATACGTGACATAAATTCCATCACATCGAGATGCTCAACTGCAGAAAAGGTGAAGATTTTTTATTTATTTTAGACATTAGACATATGAAAGTAAAGAGGGTAAATGTTGTAGAAATTATTAATATCTTGATCTGAAACCAACAAAAGACAGATAAGATTTCTCACCACTACAAAGAATCAATCTGCTGTTCTTTCAATATTCAAAGATCTTCAAGTGCACAAACACACTAGTGGTATCCTTGCCATCTAAAGCAACATGAAGGTAACTTCCTGGATATGGTTAATCTTGTGTTTAAATTTGATCTGTTGTACAGTGCTTTTGTCTTTTAACTTATCACTAGCTCTCTAATCAATAATTTAAATAATTGTTCCCAGGGGGGGTTGAAAAAGCCAAGCACCGAAACATAAACAAACATAATATAGTTACAGTTGCTCATGCTGTTTATTGGCAAATGTGCAAGTCTTACAAAGTCAGCATGAGGGCTTTATGTAAAACACTTCAGGGAAAATGGCTGTAATTTTAGCCTTCCATTAATGAACACAGACATAGCAAGCTGTGATCAAGCTGTGCAATCAGCAAAAGTCTTTATTTGTCTTCTTTCTATTTGATATTACCATATAAGCAATTCATGTAGAGGTGATCTCAATTTATTGTAAGTGGGGGTATTCACCCTAAATCCAGCAAGTGACTTTCACACAGCTCATTCCTGGGGACCTGGTTTGAAGGCATGCTACATCTAAAGACTGTACAGGGACTGTCTTAAGCAGTTTTTCTTGATTACTGCCCTGTTCCGATTCCCAGATAATGAAATTATAACGTTGTCAAACTTCTGGCCACCTTTGGTCCTTACAGCAGAATCACAGAATCCTAGGTGTTGGAAGGGACCTCAAAAGATCATCTAGTCCAACCCCCCTGCCAGAGCAGGATCACCCAGAGCACATCACACAGGAAGCTGTCCAGGCAGGTTTTGAATGTCTCCAGCAAAGGAGACTCCACAGCCTCTTTGGGCAGCCTGTTCCAGTGCTCTGTCACTCTCACAGGAAAGAAGTTTTTTCTGATGTTTACGTAGAACCTCCTATGTTCCAGTTTGAACCCACTGCCCCTTGTCCTATCACTAGACATCACTGAAAAAAGCCTGGCTCTGTCAACCTGACACTCTCTCTTAACATATTTGTAGACATTGATGAGGTCACCCCTCAGTGTCCCCTTCTCCAGGCTAAAGAGACTCAGCTCCCTCAGCCTTTCCTCATAAGGGAGATGTTCCACTCACCTAGTCATCTTTGTGGCTCTGTGCTGGACTCTTTCAAGCAGTTCCCTCTCCTTCTTGAACTGAGGGGCCCAGAACTAGACCCCTCAGATACTCCAGATGCAGCCTCACCAATGCAGAATAGAAGGGGAGGAGAACCTCTCTTGACCTACTAACCACCCCCTTTCTAATACACCCCAGGATGCCATTGGCCTTCTTGGCCACAAGGGCACATTGCTGGCTCATGGTCATCCTCCTGTCCACCAGGACCCCCAGGTCCCTTTCTCCTACACTGCTCTCCAGCAGGTCAGCCCCCAACCTGTACTGGTACATGGGGCTGTTCTTCCCCAAATGTGAGACTCTACACTTGTCCTTGTTGAATTTCATCAAGTTTCTCCCCACCCAACACTCCAGCCTGTCCAGGTCTCACTGAATGGCAGCACAGCCCTCTGGTGTGTCAGCCACTCCTCCCAGCTTAGTGTCATCAGCAAACTTGCTGAGGGTACATTCTGTACCCTCATCCAGGTCATTGATGAAAATACTGAACAGCATTAGTCCCAGTACCTACCCCTGAGGGACTCCATTAGTCACAGACCTCCAACTAGATTCTGTCCCATTGACCACAACTCTCTGACTTCCTCCTTTCAACCAGTTCATGATCCAGCTCAGTACCTGACTATCAAGACCACACTTCCTCAGTTTATCTACGAGGATGCTGTGGGAGCCAGTGTCAAATGCTTTACTGAAATCAAGATAAACCACATCTACTACCCTACCATCATCTATCCACCTAGTTACTTCTTCATAGAAGGCTATAAGGTTGGTCAAACATGACTTTCCCCTGGTAAAACCACATTGACTGCTCCTCATGACTCCCTCATCCTTGATATGCCTAGAGATAGTACCAAGAACGAGTTGTTCCATCACCTTTCCAGGGATGGAGGTGAGGCTGACAAGTCTATAGTTACCCAGGTCTTCCTTCTTGCCCTTTTTGTAGACTGGAGTGACATTTGCTTTCCTCCTTGTCCTGATCAGGTCAAAGTAGACAAACAGGTGAAAAGTACTTTCACTTCATGTCAAAGCAAAGACACCTTAAGTTACTCATAGCTTTTTAAATTGCAAAGAAAAATTTGCGTATGATGATGAGCCAATTAGCCTTGATAACTCTATCCATGAACTGCTCTATGCAGTTCACTTAGTATCTTCCAGTCAGTGCAACTGATCAGCTGCCAAAAGTATTTACTCTGTTTTCCTCTAAAGCTCATCACCACATCATTACCAAGCATCCTTTAATCCTCTCAAGTACCAGAAGCTGAGAGCAGTCAGCTCTATCTCTTCGCTGTTTTGGGTTTTTTTTTGCTTGGACAGCTCACTTTTACCAGAAGAACTGAGACAGAACTTTACCTATACAACTATGGCAGAACTGGGACAAAGATTCCTTTGACCAATCACAAACTGTGTGTGTGGGGGAGTATTTTTGTGTGTGTTTCAAAGACATACTCCAAGCAAATGAAAAATTAACTGTGTTACATGAAAGCAAGCCAGCCAATTATAGTTTGTACTGAGCTTGGATAAGTCCATGTTACAGTCAGAGAGGATCCAGATTAATGGAATCACAGAACCTTCACCTCACACAGGTTTAAGAAACACTCAATGTTCTTTTATTATATGTGACAGGCTGTTACTAGCAAAGCATCACAGAAGGGCAGGGAAAGCCCGGCAGGCTGGGACTTTTTAGAAATAAATAGGCTACAGAGGGGATGAACCATTGCTTCCTCTATTGATACCCACAGCAAGAGCAGTATTCAAAGGAGTTTCAGATTTTATAGCTGAAGAGAAAGGGAAAGCAGATTAAATACTACAGGACATACTGAAATGTCTCTTAATCAAACAGAGTTTGAAACTGAGGGAAAAATCAGAACTTAAAAGATCTAGTGTGCTGCCTGTCCTCTGACTCTTGTCCAAGTTAATTGCAAACTCTTGCTGATTTCAATAGGATCAGGTTTTCTGATGGCACCAGCAGAGCAAACCATAGAAGAAAATAGCCTGTCTTATAGAATCAAATGACTAAAACTATAGATTAATAGCTATTCTGTACTGTTAGTGCTAGAAGCCCTTTGCATCCATTACAGGTCATATCATAACACTGCAGATGCCTCTTTTGTCATTACATCAGATTAGCATTTGTGCTGCTAATCTGTACAGAAAACATTACAGGAAGTTTAAGCAGTACATACCAATATATGATACAGCTAGATATATAATATATGATATACCTATATATGATATATAATATAATTATGATACTATAATATCATAATGATATAATATATGGCCTAATAGATGGCTAATATATGATACAACTATAGATATTGCCCCCTCCCTGGAAGTGTTCAGGTTGTATGGGGCTTTGAGCAACCTGGTCTAGTGGGAAGTATCCCTGCCCATGGCAAGGGGGTTGGAACTACATTATTTCTAAGGTCCCTTCCAACCCAAACCATTCTATGATTCTATAGCACAACATTCTGAGGTAGTGCATAATTTGAGGTAAATACCCTTTCTCAAAAAAGGGTATGAATATGAGCAGCAGGAGAGTAACCTTATTAAAAAGAAGTGAAAATCTTATTTTTATGTGTAGTACATTATGGGGTTTTTTTCAAGAAAAAGATTGAGAAATTGACTGCTTCAGTATTTATATTTAACAAGACAGAAAAATGTCAGGTTATTTTAATTCTCTATTAAAAAATCCACCAAAAGCTCTTACCCAGAGTAAATTTCAATACCTCTCTGGTCATTATTTGGCTAGCATAAGCATCAGTGATCCACCAAATACCATTCATCTATGTGAAATTATCACAGGACAGCACGTAAGATGGAGGTTCTTTGCAGAACACTTCCAAATTCTGACTCCTGGGGCTACTCTAGCTGAGCTGAATTTTTCTTCACTGCACACAGCAAGTTTTCTCCTCTGATGTGTGCTATTTCTGTTACTACAGACAAATAATTACACAGTAATACAGTTTGCTGTAGGCAGACCCTGGATCCATGAGGACTTTAGCAAGGATTCTAGCAGAGTGGAGTGTAATGCTAGGAACAAGAAGTTTGTACATCATCTCCCCCAAAATAAGTTTTAGCTTTTTTTAAAGCTGTCCTTGTCTGAATCTCATGCAATTCCATATAAAGTCAATAACGCCTTTCTGGTAATACACTGGGACAGCATAACACTATTTCACATTCCTTCAAGGAATGCTGGATGGCTTCTTTCCTGTTTCTAAAAGAAACCGATTTCAAGTCATTCTAAAACTGATTTACCAAAGCTTAGCCCACACGTACATTTCTTTGGACAGCCATGCATTTCACTTCTATTAGCTAAGTGTGTCCCTTCATAAGGTCAAATCTCCTGGTGCCATGGCCTCATTTATTCTATCAATCAGCTTCATACTGCTCACCATCACCATTTTACTCCACTCTGATGACTTAAAGGGACCTTAAAGCAAATGTAAATTGACCTTAATTCTACCCTGAAGCTTCCTGCTTTGCAGTAAATGGGAACTGGGCCCATTCTATTAACTATTATCTTTTCTCTTCACACACACAGAGAACCTAAGTTTGATCCTGCAAACTTCCTACAAGGATTGAATTTTTTGAACAATAAATGAAATTTACATCGAATTTAAAAGGCAAAGACTTCCCAGAAAACAGAATCACAGAAAACCTGCTTAAAAAGAAACTCCAGGAATAATCTAATGATACCTTGATTTACTCAAGGGCTGGGCATTATTGGGGTTTTTTTCTCCTTTATTTTCACTGTTATGACTTCAAAGTTCCTCAGGGAAATACTGTGAAAAAACAAAACCAAGAACTGAATGGCAGATTTCACCTCAGTTTTGGATACTGGAATAAAATGAGAGGGAAGGTAAGAAGGTGTGGTTGTCCACTGTTCCAAGGTGGACATCCACAGATTATCTGTAGGTTACTCTCTGCTTGGATACCATCGGTGAAACAAGTAGTGCCATCTCTAAAACCCACGTGGATCTTCTCTGTCTACCCCTTGAAAGACCTTTTATCTTGCACTGAACAACAAAGAGGCTGATAAATCAAGAGGTTTTTTTAATGTTAATTAACATGATTTTAAAAATGATGCAAATCTTTTCAGTGTTAGGTTTTCTTTATAAAGGTATGCCATGGTTACTTCACCACAAGGCAAAGATTTGAATTGAATTTCACTGTTGCTGGGTCATAACAGTGGAAACTTTAGAACCACAGTGCAGCTTTTTTAGGCTAAGTTCTTTTCATTTTGACTCAGTCATAAAGTACAAGGAAATATGTTGCAAGGAACAAACAAAGAATACTTTAACTCTTCAGGATACAGGCTTTTCAGTACGTATTAAACTATTTAAAATCCCATACTGAACAGAAAATTGTTAGTAAGAAAGAGGCAGCATTGGTCTAACTGGAACTGGGGCTATTTAGTCTGAAGAAAAGGAGGCTGAAGGGAGCCCTTATCAGCCTCTACAACTACTTGAAAGGAGGCTGTAAAGAGGCAGGTACTGGTCTCTTCTCACAAGTAACTAGTGATAGAACAACAGAAAATGGCCTCAAGCTGCACCAGGGGAGGTTTAGACTAGACAGTAGGAAGAACTTCTTTGCTGAAAGGGTGTCAGCCATTGGAAGAGGCTGCCCAGGGAGGTGGCTGAGTCACCATCCCTGGATGGGTTTAAAAGTTGTCTAGATGTGGTACTTGCGAATATGGCTTAGTGCTGGACCTGGTAGAGTAGGGTTAATGGTTGGACTCAATGATATTGAAGGTCTTTTCTAAACTAAGTGATTCTGTGAACTACTCTTCTCACATTTTCAGCCTTAAACAATCGGCAGAAATTCTCCTTGGCTGATGTGATGTTCTGGTTGTCCTCTGAGCCATTGAATTAATTTCTAATATTTCAAATATCTTAACTTTAACACTTATTAACACAGCTCTCCAGTACTTAAAAAAAAACTCATTTGCAAGGTATATCACTCCCATGCAAAAGAGCGGTACAACTTTGAAGTCACTTGGACTTGAAAGACAATAGTTTTGCACAGGTAGAACTGGGAAGCTGCTCAACTTGTGGGCCAGAATCGCAGCAGTATGTAGGTCAGGTAATGCAAGGTAGCCCTAGGAGCTTGGCCAACACTTTAGAGTAAGTCTAGCACATCTGCTCTGTCAGGCTTTCTACTAACAATCCAGAAAACAAATAAGACATTTAGAACCCTGCCTGAGACATCTGTAGTCTTGCAAGGACAGGGAAGTAGAAGTGTTCTGTTTGAACTATATTTTATTGTACACTGATGTCCTGGTTTGAGCCAGGATGAAGCCAATTTTTCTTTTTACTGAGTTTTTTTTTCCTTCAGTAAGCTTTCTTGTAACTAGCAACAGTGTGTTCTGCTAGGCTGATAAGACAGTGGAATGTTTTTCTAACTACTGAGGCTTCAAGGCCGCACCTTCACTCTGCCGGCTCAGACACTATGGGGAGATCTGTGACCCCCTCGTAGGAGGCTGAGTTAGACAGACAGCAAAATTGGCCAAAGATATTCCATTCCATATATCTACGTAAGCTCAAAGGAAGGTCAGAGATCACAGAAGACAACTTCCTTCCTTCTTCTTCCCTTCTCTTCCGTCCATGGCCGGCGTCCAGGGAGGACTCTGTTCATCCATCACCGTCGATCCTCAGGCTTGATCTCTCGTGACCCCCAATAACTCTCTGCTTTCTCCAGCAGCAGCTCCGGGATTCCTCGGGACTCTTCCCAGTTCAGGGAAGTGCTGTGGGAGTTGCTGGGGGTGGGGGGAGGCGAGAGGCTTTTGCCTACACCTGAATATATCTGTATATAATTGTATATATTTTCTTGTATCATTCATTAGTGTTTTAATTAAAGCTGTGTAGTTTAGTTTTCAATCCAGCCAAGTCTCTCTCTTTTTCTCTCTCTCCTTCCCTACCTGGGTAGGAGGGGGAGGGGATCGAGAGCATTGTTGTCGGACCTGAGTCAAACTGTGACAACTGAAATTATGGAACACATTTAAAAGGGATGGATTTGGACTGCATGCTCATGTTAGAATAACTTCACACTTGCTCTGATTTAATCCCAGAGTGAACAGAATATTGGCAACAAGCCATGACTTGTTTACTGTGCTTATATCAGAAGCGAATATGTTTTAACATTTTTAGTATGTTCCCTAGAACAATTAATTTCTTTCATTTCCACTGTCCTTTTTTTTTTTTTTTTCCTTTTCTTTCTCTTTCTGCAAATTTTTGGAAAGGACATTCTACGAAAAGATGTGACTCATCCTGTCTCTTTTATCCTTTATCCAATTAATTCCTTTAGGAATGCTAAGTTTTTCACAGAAATGTTTCAATGAGCCAACATTTAAGTGTGATTTAGCATAAGCACCTGTCCTGAGGCATAATATAAGCAAATATGCTGACTAATTGATTCTAATAGGTAAAGACCCAATCTTGAGAACAACTAAGGTTACTGCAACTTGACCCTAATAGACTATAAACCTTGAGTCTGTAAATAGTCGTGTCTTCATACTTCCCACTTAGTGTTAAAACATAATCTAAGCAGCTGGTTCTGGCGTAAATAAAGCAATTACCTTTGACACAAATAACCTCAGCAAACTGGATTAAAATAGACCCTTTTACATGCATCACCACACAGGGCTATGTCAAGTCATGAGTAGCTATTTGTGATTTTATTTTCACTCAGAAATAAACATTTTCTCTGTGTGTAGTTGATCTCTCACCCCCTACTAAGAATATATAATCTTTCTCTGTGTCAAGCTCTTCTGAACCCCTGCACATATAACTGAATATGCACAGAAATTCTTGTAGCCTCAAATTACTGCCTTATTTATGAGCTTAAGTCCAGTGGGGTTTTTTTTCCCCACTTCCTCTGCACTCTTTTTCTCCCAAATCTATCCTATATGCATTACCCTGTCACCAGCTCATCAGATGTCTGTGATAGCTACCTTATTTTTGTTCAACCAAAACCAGTTTCTACTGATTTCCCTATTTCTAACTAGCCACTGTGTAGTTCTGAGGCACTCACATTAAAAATAAATCAAATTCAGACATTTTCTCATCACTCCATAAGCACAATTTACAGCTTTTTTTCCCCAAAGTTGAGAGATAAAAATGTGTCATTCCCCATATCTTAATTCTTTCCTTCTTGACTCCAAGAAGATAAGACTCCACTTTTGAACTGAGGTGATTCCCTAAGTTATGGTTCTTTTTTTCCCCAGAGTTACCAGAGTAATAGGAGGCAGGGACAGCTATCTTTTCATCAATAGCCAAAGCACAACTAAGAGAAATCAGGTGAGAGCTGATGATATCAAACAGTATGGCAGCTATGTTTCTGCTCAAAATTTTGGTCTTTTGGTTCTTAAAGACTTCCTTGGGCTAGAAAAAATCAAAATCAAAATGTACAATTGCTCTCACAGAGCTTTCATTTTTAATTTTATGGCAGGTTACATTTTTTATTTATAAGACAACCCGAACAATATCTGAAACCAATTATGATAAAGAATTTTTAAAAGTAAATATCTTTAGTAAGTTAGTATGGCATAAAGTGCTGCTATTAACCCTGTGCTATGCCAATTACTGAAGAAAAACATTCATTCCAGCAGCACTGTGGGTATGACAGCCAATGGCTACAAAAGTGGCTTATTTTTTCCTTTGAGGTCATCACTGAAAGAGAGACTAAGGCCAAGGTCTTTGTTCATTGCAAAAGCACATGGTCTAATCACAGGATGATCAAAGAACTTGAGCTTAACACAGAGAAGACAAATCACCTAAGTTTATCCACTGAGTACATTTTACTGCTCTTTCCTTCCACAGAAAGGATACAGTGCTGGCCTTTCAATTGGGCTTTTTACTTCAGGGTAGCTCATGTCATGACCAAGTGGTAAAAAAAGGAAACTATTTTCTTTACTAATCATAATGAAGCCCCCAAAATTATACCTGACAGCCTCACATCAAAGCAACAAAAAAGAACAGCAAAACACAATTAAAATACAGATGCCCTGTTTCTTCTTTCAGATACAGCTTTTCAGAAAAGGACTTGTGGGTCCCATTGGACACCAGGTTGAATGTACCCTTGGTGCAAAGGAGACAAATAGTAACCCAGGCTGCATTAGGCAAAGAGTTGCCAGCAGGTTGAGAGAGGTGCTCCTTTCCCTCTTTTCAGCACTGGTGAGGACACACCTGGAGTGCTGGGTCCAGTTCTGGGCTCCTCAGCACAAGAGAGAGATGGATCTACCAGAGAGAATCCAGCCAAGGGCAATTGTTAATGAGGGAGATAAAGGATTAAGGAAGAGCAAATCATCTCTCCTATGAAGAAAAGCTAAGAGAGCTGGGGTGGTTCATCCTGGAGAAGAGAAGACTTGGAGATCTTATCAGTGTGTATAAATACATGAAGGGAGGGTGAAAAAAAGACAGAGCCAGGCTCTTTACAGTGGGGCACAGTGACAGGACAAGAAGCAACAGCCACAAACTGAAACACAGGAGCTTTCCCCTGAACACCAAGAAACACTTTTTCACTGTAGGGAGACTGGTCACTGGCACTGGTTGCCCAGAGTGCTGGTGGAATCTCCCTCCTTTAGAGACATTCATAAGCCAGTCTAGACATATTCCTTAGCAACTGGTTCTTGCTGGCCCTACCTGAATAGTGGGGTTGGACCAGATGACTTCTACAGGTCCTCAACCATTCTATGATTCAGTGATAAGTTGTCTGAAAATTCTACTAATTCTAAGCATTTTTTAAATCAAGTTTGAGATCAGATCAGGATTTAGGCCATTAACAGAGACACTGAAGGATATGCAACTTCTCAATATCACACCTTTCACTCTTGATTTCAGTGTTACCAGTAGTTTAATTATCATAAGAAATTGATTAACCACTGACAAGTCATTTCAACTTCTGTTTCCAGTGACAACTGTAAACAACTGTTCCTATGACACTATATCCAGACCATTAAAAACAGGTGTTTTAAATTGACTGCCAAGGGAATATGAAGCAGGCACAGATCATCCTCTAAACCTTATTTTTCTAAACATAGGATCAGAAGTGATTGTAACTTCTTTGGCATATGGAAGGCATAGGCAAGTACAGGGTGCTACTTCTACTTTACATTTTTTATCATTCAGGACTACTAAGGCATATAAGTGAGAGAAAAAATTAAGCAAAAGCATAATTCTACATCAAGTCAAAAACCAAAAATGCCCCACCACATCTACCTTTTGAAACTGAAATACATCAGAGATATGCTAGTGCCACTGGTAGTGTTAGGATGGTTTCTCTGGTCCATGGTAGGATTTCTCTTCAACAGCAGCCTTACTCCCACAGTGCAGGACTTCTGACCACTGAGCTTCACGTGGCATACTGCAGGCTTGAGGAATTTGGCTGAATAATGGTTAAGCAGCCTCATTTTTTCCTCCACCTTGACAAGAAAGGAGGATAGTTTAGGTAATCTTGTTTGCAGAGCATTTACTGAACCTGGGAGAACATGTACTGTCCATACACAGGTATCTGCCAAAATCACTGGACTACTGTATACGTGGAGTCTCAGAAAAACACAGGAGAGAGAAATGTTTTTAAAAATTTCCTTTTGGTTTATAATAGGATGAAGCAAAATGTGTTGACTTCTCTGTTTCCATGGAACTGAACTGTTTTTTCTAGCTACCTTTATTTTCCAAAGATTGCAAGTCACATGACTTTAAATTTTGTCCTTGAAACAGAACAACTTCAATTAACATCTGATAAGGCTGGTGGTGTTCAGCTAACATAGATTAATATTTTTACATTTTTGTTAAAACACAGACTCTTGGCTTTTTCTTGTGTGATCAGTCAATGATATTGGATAAAAATGCCTACAATGAAAGTTTAAAAAATTTCCTTCCTGTTTATCTTTCTAAGCACTGTCAGCTCTGATAAGAATGATTCCTCCCTCTCTTGGTGCTTGCACTCTATTGTATACCGAGATGCATGTTCATTCTTTTTAATTTACTGGGAAGTTCTACACCTCTTGTCATGACATTTACTTGCTTTAGAGATGTGATAAATGCCTCTGCCTCAGACCCTTTAGGGTCGGTTACTTACTTTTCCACAATGTGACCAGATTGATAGTGACACAGTCTTATGAGGGAGATCTTATCACTAAATCTTTGTGTGGGAAGAGTGTTAGAAACAACAAACCAGCAATATGTTACTGTGTTGGTTGCCTTCTGTCTTGTACACTCACAGTTTGAATACAGATAGGTTTTATCACGTTGGACTTCACGCACACATTGATGTGGGTTACTCGTGATTATGTAAGACCAGTGCAGATCATGTCTTTGAGGAGGTATTTGCTGGGAAAAGCTCAAGACAGTTTGTGGAGGCATCCACAAAATAAGGGGCAAGAACAAGATTTCAAACTGTTAGATCAAGACTCTAAAAGAACAGTGTTTTCATGCAGTTCTTGCTCCCAACACAAACATACACATCAGTGATTTTCAAAGCTATGAGCAAGTGCCTGCTTCCATTTTCTTCCACAGAAGCTCAGCAGTGGAAGTATTTATCTAACTACATGGTTCTATTTTTGATACTTTCTGGCTTAACTGTCACAACAGAAATTCAGCTGGCCTAAACACTTTTCAAAAAGCTCTTAAATTAGAGAGGTCTTACTTTCAATATCTCAATAACAATGATGCGCAGAAATTTGTTTAGAAATTGGGAAAAAATACTGTCATTGATATATAAATTATTCTTTCTATACTTGTTATTAGGGGCTTGAAGCACCCAATGTCTCCAAACTTCCTCCAACAGCCTCTTTTAAAAAAAAATTAATTTGATTTTAAAGAGACCATATGGAACAAAAAGACTCCCTTTCTCCTCTCCATTACAACACCTCCTATAGAAAATTCCCCAATTAATAATTGCAGATCAGAAGAAAGAACTGAAAATAAATAGAGCTAGAAATAGCTGCAACTATTTTTTGTAAGTTATGAATAGTTGAACTGCACTTGAGTGTAGAAAGCAACTGTATACAAACTGTGAAAATGTTGTACAGAAAAAGGTCTGAACTTTTAAGATTTAAATTCAATTTCACTATTACTTGGAATCATATATCAACAAATACTTCTGTGTTTCACAGCCACAGCATCCCTCACACCTGAACAACTTGTCTATATTGCAATAGCTACTGGGTAGTAGCTGCTTAATGTTTAAACACTCAGTTAGTTTTAAAGTTAGCTATCTTGGAAATAACTGAAAGTTCAGTCACAATACAAGCAAGTTCTATAAAACCAGCTGTTTGCATAGTTTGTGCCATGTTGATGTGCCTTTTAGACAAGTCATAAATGAAGCCAGGAAGGAGAACATGATAGAAACAAGTGTCAGTACACTTCTGGCAGTTTTGTATATGTATTAAATTCCAGACTATTCATCTTAACACAGTTGAGTTTAAATACAGCTTGGAGAGAGCCATATGAGATGCATTTACTTCAGTGTTGCTGGGTAGCATGACCAGATATCCAGGATGTAGCACAGCTCATCCACCAACTTAGGCCTGCAAGATACATGTATGTTTTTCTGAGAGGGATGAAGCTGAACAGGACTGCTGAACAGGAAGCTGAACAGTTGGCAGAAACAAGCAGGACAGTACAGAAAAGATTATATAGCTGTGTGGCTCTGCTGCTGGTAATCTGGGTGTATTTTTCCTAAGATTGCATTCTGATACATTTCCACTAACACCCAAGGTTATCAGCCCTCATATGGAAGTAAAAAGCCCTGCTGAAAGGCTCCTCAAGGTGAAGGCCAGAACAATGTACTGCTGGAAGACTAAGATCAGGAGTACCTTTACAGCAGTCAGCCCTGTATCAAGCCAAAACAGACCCAGTGTTAGCAACATAAAAACAAGGCCACACTTAAGTTAAATAATCATATTTTAACCAAATCATAACACAGCTTATGTGATAGAATGGATATATTTCTGCTGCAATGGAATATTACCGCCCTTTTTTCTTGAGTTGTCTGCCAGAAACTACTAAAACCAAGTCCAGAGTACCTGAGTTATATAGCTCCTGACTTACAAGGATGAGGTAGACAAAAAAGTGGAAATCAAACATATCATAAGCAATGGCAACATCATCTTGTATCTTCTAGAAAGAACATAGAAAGGCAAATTCAGTTAAACTTTCCATACCATCACCTTTTCAGAACCTGCTAACTGTGAAGCCAAGGAAAAGATTGGACTTCAGAACCCAGATCAAAGCTGTATTTTATAAATAACTGTGAAAACAAATAGAACCTGATTTCCAGAGAAAACAATGGAAAAGCTTTTATTATCTTTGATGGGACTTCAATGCTTGTCTATAAACACCACCTGCAAACAATCAAGAGATTTGAGCTGTAGCTCATCTTCAGCCCTCTCCTCACAGCCTTCCTAAAGACATGTACCTTTTAACTATGTGCAAGCTGATCCTCCAGACAAGTTTCCTGATGTCAGGTATGCATGCATGATGCACCTTCTTTTTGTCTTAATCATTAATTATATACCATATAGAAGATAATATATGCTTTTTTTCCAGTCATTAAAGGGTCTTAAGATGTGCTACTTCATTTTCCACTAAACAGGCAAGCATGATCTTATTAATTTTGAACAATATAAACAATGTATGATAAGTATTTATACACTCAAATAACTCTAATGATTGTCATGGTGTGCTATTAATCTGCAGTCTTGTAAATATATGCTAAGACTCTTTCACATAATGAGCCTTGAAAGGTTACATAATTTTCAAGATGAGTTATCTTCTGGGTCAAGAGCTGTTCATGAAAGAAAAGTGAACTTACTGATTAACTTCCTATGGTGAGAAGAAAAATCATCTAATTCCCTACCAGACCTTGTAATGTTTTGTACCTGATAACTAGGACCAAGGAAGGAAAATCCCACATAAACAAGCACATCCCATATAAAACACTAGCGACTCCTGTTAATATAGATTAAAAAGAACACAGATACTAATGCTTCTCTGCAGCAGTAAAATATATAAATATATTATGTCCTTTATAAATAGGCTTGATTGTTCATGATGCCCTTGCCCCCCATATGTTACCTACTGAGAAGTTTTGTCAAGTACATCAGTATTCTCACTGGGCTGCTACAAAGATATTAAAGAAATCTTCCTGGGGCCATAAGGTAGTCTGAACTGGACAGGCAATAAAACACAGTTTGCAGTGCTCTTGCTAGACCAAATAACTCTCACTCAGCATCGTCAAAAAAATAATATAAAAAGAAATTACTCCTATTCCTATCAAGAGTAAATTTGAAGGAGTAGCAACGCCTTTCTTGCTGAACATCAATATCTGCTGCAGCATGTCACTAATGTGCTCCAGAGCTACACACAGCAGGTCTGTCCTACGAGCAACGTAGCTTTGTTCTCAGTTCACAAAGTAGTATTAATGAATGTTTGTTACAGAAACAGCAAATGGTTTCTTGAAGGCTTTTTTTTTTTGTCTTTTAGTAGAGGAGATTTTGTCTCTTTTTGTTCAAATTCACAGAAGAAACCTAGGAACATTAAACACATTCATTTCATTTTCATAAACACTGTTCATTTATGTGCACCTTTATAAAAAGATTTTAAAATCTCACACAGCAAAGTTGTCGCTTTTGACTTAAAGAAGGCTCTGTAGCATGTCCCGTGTTTTGCTTTAGGTAATATCACAGTCAGAGCTAAAAAGAAGGTTGGTAATGGTAAGGGCAAAGGTGCCTCCTCCCCACCTGCTGCTCCTTTCAGTGCAGTGCAGGATGTTTCAGTATCTCAACTCTTACATTTCTAGGACCAGAAGTGAGCATTTTATGACAGTCACAGAACAAAAATTCCTTTGTTGCATTCTTCTGGCAAGCTCCATTTTGCCCAGGTATTTCATAGGACAGTCTGCTCTATGAATGGTCAGGGCATCAGGATCTTATGTATCACTACAGGGACCACGAATTATGAAAACATCTCTAAGACATCTCTCCTTTTGGAGTCAAGAAGTCCACTTGCCGTAGCTGCTTCTCCCACTCTTTATTTATTAGGGACCATAAGTCTTGGAAACACATAGCATCCTCTTTCTATTCTTAAACTAGCTAGATGGGATGGGAAACCAGTCAAAACAGAAGGATGGACTGTGATACCTCCAGAGCACTCACAGATAGTTGAGATGAAGAGACGATACAGCAAGCAGGCAGGCAACTGCAGCGCTCCGCATTAGTTGGGTTGGTGCTGAGTGGTCACTACTGGTGCTATTTTCTGTTTAGAAAACTATCATATTCTAATGATAAAGCCTGTCTCCTCTCTGTTACAGAGCAATTGTGAAAGTACAGAGTATCCACCCTACTGTTAGCTACCCTCTAAGGCTTTTGCTTTTAGGTTTTTTCCTACTTCAGTAAAACTACATAAATAAGGATCCTTGCATTTCAAAACAGGGCAGATCCTCTGCTTTTTTAGGATTTGTTTCTGTGTGAACTCTTGTCAGGAAGCAGCATTTATGCTTGAAATTGGTAATGAGGTGTTTAGGACTCAAAAGATAACAGGTGTTAGTTGTATTTTAATGAGAGTGATTATATTTGTTCAACAGAAATTTACTGTAATGGGGATACACTGGAGCCTTGTCACCAGCTACTACTGCTGCTCTCTCTATATAGGTCTCCTTTTTCCATCAATGCAAGTCAGTGTCTGCCTAAAAATCAAGAAGTTCTTGCTCGGGGACAAAAAAAAAAGTCTCTATAAGTGAGCCTGAAAAGTCATGTATAGCTCCAGGAAGAGGTATAGAGATTAATTTTCCACCCTCTCAGCTTCACTGTGGAAAGGACTTGAGCTTGACTGCTTGCATTGCTGCCATGTCAGAATTCAGTTTAGTTCCACCTGTGCTTGCCAAAGTATCTGCCTCTAAAAATGAACAGCCCCAGGTTTAAAGGAACTTTAGTTCTGTGCTTTGTATCAGGATTGCATCATACTACTGTGCTGCCACTGCAGAAAGTCTGTCATATCAGGTTCACTGAATGTCTCTAAAGAATAATTCATTCAATCAATATGCCTCCCACTACAGCCACACAGTGCTACAATATTAGTAACTTCATATTAATACTCTAATTATACATACATTATCAATGAATCTTTAATACATAATTTCATGATCGATTATTAGATTATTATTATTATTGCTTTGTTATAGATCTGACCTGCTATACCTAGAACTGATACAATGTGTAGTGCTTGGATTTTTAAATCTATTATTTGTGTATTTGTCATTGCTAAAGCGTTTTAAAATGACACCCTGATATAACAGAAAAACTGAGAACCTGTTCTACTCTATAGAGGTTACTCCACCACATCTTTATTATCCTGGTATCAAAGTCCTACCATTTCATGCTTCATATTGACACTTCACTACCTCTCTCTCCCCCCTTAGGGAAGAGTGTCAGTGTTGCATTCTGGTTTTTAATGAAATTTTTTCTCTCCTGAAAATCTTGAAGACCATTAAGAAAGAGACCTGCACTGTTTCCTGCTCAATCTTTTCACTTTGGAAATCCCTAGCAAAGTAAAAGCCCTGTCCTTACAACACCATCATCTGTTGCCATACAAAGCTTCTCTTAAAAATGAAATGAATTCTGACAGTGTGTGTGCAAAGACAACTCCCACTGGGAAAGTAATGTTCACATACAAGATACAACAGTTGGCATTCTGATTTTTTTTATGATAACAGTTATAAGCTTATTTCCTTTAACTTCCTCATCACAGAAAGAAGGCAATATTGATTCTTCGATCTGGAAATTTGGTTAAACTTCATGTCCATTTATTAAACACACTCATAAAACACAAGACCAGGTTATAAAACTTCCTACACAGATATAATGGCTATTGTGAAGCATGTATAGTTTTGTACAACAGGCCCATTTTTTGAAAACACCAATACCAAGCCCATGTTATATAAAGAGTGAACTGGTTAATGAAGAAAAATAAATAAGTGGGAAGCCAGCATCCAACAGAGGCATTGTCTAATAGATTTTGGAAGGATCAGACTAAGTCTTTACTATAGATCTAAAAAGCACATCTGCTTAAACTGTGTAGATGACAAAGAGGAACAGAGTTCTATAAAGTGGTGGACTGTATGGAGAAGAGACTCAGATGAGGAACCAAGCAGAGCTCTTAGCATGGTCAGAGAAGAGGTTAATGTGATCAGTAAGAGTCATCCTGGGATCCAAGCAACTGTTTTACCTTTGTATACAGTATCAGTTAGGTGATTAGCACTGACCTATTGTGTTCTCTTCCCTTTTTATTTTTTTTTTAGTGGGGGGGGGCATAAAAGATGATAAAATAATAGAATAATCTCAGAAATTCATTCATAAATTGAGGGAAATACCTTAAATATCTTACAGTGAAAGACCTATATTATACATTTTGTCTACCACACTGTAGCCAGCTCTGACAAACTAATTACTACAAAATTACACTTAAGGCCTGAATTTGTATCTATGAAGAGTATTAACATCTGGAATAAACTAAAGGAGTCAGACTATTTCAGAAGATGCTGAAGGATAACACCACTGCTAAGCTCTTCAACTCCGTTCAATTGGTGATGATTTATGGACTAATATACTCAAGAGGTTAGAATAAAAAAAAAAATCTAATGGTCCTGTCTTATCTTGAATTCTGCACATTTTTCTTTACAGCAATAAGCATGGGTTCACAGATTAAAATTCCCATTGATAAGATTGTCACAGCCTTCTTCTGCTTGTGCAAGGATATATAGTCCCATTTCTAACTTCTCATAGCTGCAGTAAGTCTTAATCTGGTGGAGGAATAAACTGCCTGTCTCTCGCTAAGCACAAGAAAACAAAAAAGGAGAAAAATGTTCCAGCTTTCTTCCCATCTTATGCAAGACTGGATGAGGTTGGTCACAGGAAGGAAGCTTTAAGCTTCTGCTCATTAATGGAAGACAACATTTGGGCTCAAGGCAGGAAAACATCCCTCAAAAAGGCACTCATGCAAAAGCCTGCAGCAGACTGTGGCTCTGCTGCATCTTCCCATTGGTGGATTGTGCTTTTACAAACCAAACCCACCACCTCTCACTTCGGGTGCTTTTTGCTGTGGGCTGGAACTTCTAGAACTCCATGTTGTGAGGTGCTGGATGTCCCTCACAACTGTGAAAAATACACAGTGTACTGTGCTGAAACCTGAGGACTCAGTCTGGGTATCCAAATTTCAGCAACAGTGGTCTTCAAAGTTGCCAAAAGACACATTTCTGTGGTTCTTGAAATGGAGTTAAAGATACAGTCATGGATCCTATGAAAGCCTTTTATGGGTAAGTATGAGATTTCTTACCATTTAGAGCACACTTATGACTGAAAACACCACATAGATTAAGAGAATGTTTTCCTGGAAGATATAATTACAGAAAACAACCTAATTACTCCCTGTTGTCAAATAAACAAAGCAGTGTATCGAAGACACTTCTTTTTACACTAATACAATGGCTAAAACAAGCACTTTTCAGAGTGCTGCCTTATTGAGCTGCAGTTTAATTTGCAAAGGTGTCAGGTTTTACCCTTAGGATGATCTTTAAGCTGTTGTGTCAGAGACACTGACAGTTCAGCAAGTGTGAAATTGCCCACTGACCATCTTCAGTGAGGTGTTTAGAATATTGACCTTTCCCTCTACTTGCCACAAGTATAATTGCTTTCTATATAAAAGCAATTTTAAACCTTAAACTTACATTAAATACAAAAGTACTTTAGGAACTAATTTGAGGTTCCCTTTTCCCATTCACACAATCACTTAGGCTGGAAAAGACCTTCAAGATCATTGAATCCAACCATTAACCCTACTCTACAAGTCCAACATTAAGCCATGTCCCCAGGCACCACATCTAGACAACTTTCAAGCACATCTGGGGATGGGGATTCCACCACCTCCCTGGCAGCTGCTTTCTATCTCCTCATCAAGATTGTTGATAAAGATGTTAAAAAGAAGCGTTCCCAACATTTAGAGCCTTAACAGAGTCCCATCTCTGGAAATATTGGCTGGACTTCATATCTACCATTCTTATCTTCAGGTGATATTCACGTAAACTGAGTACTTGGGAATCTTATGGAAAAGCGTTACATACTGGATATGTTACTGGCAAAGCACAGGTTTAAAGGTTTATATGTAGCAATAATGAATTATACAATCCACATATGACACAAACCACATCTATCTATATAAACACATTCATTTTCCAAAGCCTTTTTTCTTTTAAGCAAGCAAGTTGCTATGAACACCTTTGCCATTGAGGGACTCTTGTATTTATTGACAGACATTTTACAGAGGCGGAGAGAGGCAGAGGAGAGAGGCAGAGGAGAGAGGCAGAGGAGAGAGGCAGAGGAGAGAGGCAGAGGAGAGAGGCAGAGGAGAGAGGCAGAGGAGAGAGGCAGAGGAGAGAGGCAGAGGAGAGAGGCAGAGGAGAGAGGCAGAGGAGAGAGGCAGAGGAGAGAGGCAGAGGAGAGAGGCAGAGGAGAGAGGCAGAGGAGAGAGGCAGAGGAGAGAGGCAGAGGAGAGAGGCAGAGGAGAGAGGCAGAGGAGAGAGGCAGAGGAGAGAGGCAGAGGAGAGAGGCAGAGGAGAGAGGCAGAGGAGAGAGGCAGAGGAGAGAGGCAGAAAGAGAGAGGGAGCGGAGAGAGGCGGAGGAGAGAGGCAGAGGAGAGAGGAAGAGGAGAGAGGCAGAGGAGAGAGGCAGAGGAGAGAGGCAGAGGAGAGAGGCAGAGATATTTTTTTGCCTTTATGAAGGCTCACTCAATTCTGAGGCACCTAAAAATGTTCAGAATGAGTTGTTTCCAACTCAGCTTTAACTTGCAGGATTGCAGGAGCCAAAAAATACTTTTTACTTTATATGTCCAACTTACTTGTGTAAACACTTTGTGCACAGGCGTAAAATATCAATTTTGATTTCTCATAATCAGCTCCAAAAAAGGAGGAACCCACACCAATTGACAGTCTTGAAGAAGAATTTGCTAGCACATTCACACTGAATGAGAAAATGGTAATTAACTTAGTACAGAATTTGTCCAGCAGACCATACTTCCTTAGTAATGTTAGAGTGAGCCTCATTAAAAGTTGTTCACATTCAAAGGATAAGCTTTACTCCTCAATTCTAAGCTGCCATATTTATCACCTGGGGTGCATAGCTCTCTTGACAATTTTGTAGTCTATCTATTGGCACTTGTGGGGTTTTTTTAATGTCATTAAGCAATATTTTACAAGCATTTGCATTCTCAGCATAGCTGCACCCATATTGAACAACTATGTGCTCTGTGCCTTCTCCTGGAAAAAAATAGCTTCAGCATTAAATAGAGCCTCAGCTTCAGCTCCATTTAATCTAAAATGTGCCATTATATCCAGAAAAGAAGTTCCTGGAATTAATCAGAATAAACTCCACTGAAATATTTGTTTGTTGAAGAACCTTAATTTTATGTTTTCATATAAAGTAACAAATCTAAAGATCCCTACTGGAGGTGAATCTTAATCACCTCATTTTTTGCTAACTAATTTCTTTATCTTGCTGTTTAGTTCTTCTTCACTACAACTGCCATCCATCTAAAGCTCACTTGCTACAGTTCATCAGGATTCTTAAGCAACAACAGATGTATAGACTTTGTAAATCAGAACTCATTTTATTTGTGCTGTGTGCACTCCTTGTTGTAAAATATTACAGCAGGACCTACAGACAGGTGAATAGTTAAAGAAACAAAAACCCCAAACAATTAGACTCTACTCAATCACACAAATGTGAGGGTCCAGAGTATACTGGACTAATTTAAAATTTGCAGAACTTTTTCCTTTTGTCAGTGATGCTCTCATCTGAGCTGTCCCACTCAAAGGCCTCATCTACAGTTTAATCCAACATGGCATCACCCTTATTCCTGTGTTTTCAGCAGTTCCTTGATGTTCATAAGTGTGGTGCAGAGCAGTTACACAAAAGAAAATTCCCATCCTTCTCCTGCAAAAAAAAAAAAAAGCAAATCCTCCTTGTTTATCTAAGTCCAGATTTGATTCCTTAGTAAACCTAAAATTCATCTGAACAAATCTACTGCCACCATGGGAAATTTGCCAGTGAAGCTGAAAAAAGTTGGCCAAAAGTAGTAAAATCTGTAGCTTCCACCTCATAGGGACCCTTTCAAAGAAGGTAACAGATTGATTCCATGTTAAATTTCTTCTGTTTTATCTGTAACACCCTGAATTAACTGTTCCCACCAAGGCAAGGGTGTGCCAAAGCAGCACAAAGAAGTCTTTGGAGTTTGCTGTGTCATAGCCAGGCTGCTGAAGGGCTTTAGGTGCCATGTGGAGCATAGTGTTTCAGAGGCTGGCTCTTGTATACCTCAAAATATTCAGCATTTGTCAAAATGAATCCTGCTACAGAACAAAGCAAGAAAAAAAAGCAGAATCAACTTGCAGTTTCCATCCCTCCATGTGATCTTCCCATTTAAGGAACTAAAAGGAAATAAAACTGTTTTTTGACACTGGTAGCCCACCCATTGGTATCTTGTCTCAGCTGAGATGCAAGACATACACAGCAAAATACATTCACACTTTCATGTTTCTGTTGCAATTGCCACTGACTGTTCTCTTTTAGCACTTCTATTTCATCCATCACTTACTGCTCCAGTCAATTAGAATATTCAGCTCCCTTAACCTGGGCCTCACTATAAAATACCCTCATGTTTTAATTGCCACTTTATTATTCAGAACTGAGAACTAAAAAAGCTCTTCATGCTTTAGTGAAAACTGTAATACTGTGAGGTATCTTAACATGGCAAAGACAAATTTTTGTTGCATTCATTAGTTTTTCAAAGGGAGAGTTTATAGCTCAAGCACGGAATTTATTCAGAGCAGACATTTTACAAAAATCACAGCTACCTCTTTCAAAAGAATGTGACACCAAGAAACAAAAGACAGCTGATCCTCGTTTTTTACCCTCACATTCAACAAATAAAATTCCCAGTGATTCAGTTAGGAAGCCAGTCATCTGAGCACTGCAAGTACAAGATTATTTGAAAAATCATGGCAAATTCACCAGAACCCCACAGAAAAACCCCAAAACAAACAACAAACAACCAACAAACATGAGAGAGGTGTACTGTGTGTTCACAGTAGGATTTGCTGTGAGTTAAGCTTTCCCTGTGACTACATACTATAGATACACACTCCTTACCTTGCAAAATTACCAGCTTTAGCCTTTTTTTATTATATTAAAAGGAAAGGCCTTCCTCCAGTACAGAACAATTTATTTTTATCATAGACATCATTACCTTTCACAGAAGCAGACTGAAGTATCTCATCACTTACTTGATTCTTGAAGGGCTTTTTTTCTCTGGATTCCTCACCATAGCTACAGACCTTTTAAGTAATGCTCCTCAGGGGAAAACTTTGCAGCCTGAGGAGAATAACAGCAGAAAATACAGTGTTGGAAAGGGACTGTTGGAGTACATATTACTGTCAAAAACTTACTGCCAGAGACAATTTGCACACGTAAAATCTAGATCAGATGCAGAGTAATAAGTACTTAACAACTGGAACTGCTTATTCCTCTCCTTTAATATTATCCTTTATATTTCATTTAGATTCACTGCAGATTTTCTTGTCCTTTTTATGCAAAAGTACATCCTAACTTTTTAAACTTTTTACTTATTAAAAGAAGACTGATAGCTCTTCAGTTTCACTTTACCTCTGGGAGAGCAGCAAGAACAGAGAAGCTCCACAAGGGATAACAAGCCAGGAACCAAATGTGGCCACAATATTGTAAGTGCCCTCACTCACCAGGGCACGTTCTCAGAGGGTTTGAATTTGGCAGGCAGCACAGTGGTAGTAACAGTCCCTTGTCTGTCCCTTGACAGTCCCAGACAAGACAGGGTAATGAACCAGGGTCCACCCTGGGGACTCACACAGGAGTTGAGGCCAGAAACAGGGCAGGAGATAATGTTGCAACACAGGTCCCATATCCACTCAAGAGAAAGGACCAGAGACAAGCAACCAAATGCACTGGCCCAAAATCCCTCAAGGAGACAGGACTGTCAACAGGTTGCACATATACCTGTTACACAGCTAAGGGCAGGACTGAAGGCCCAAGCCTGAGCTTAAATGGAGTTCCTGGGATCATAGGCAGAAGGCAAAGGTGGAAGCCCCAGGTGAGGCTTGTCAGAGTCATTAAGGACCGTAAGTGCCCTCATGGCCCAGACAGTGGCTCGATGTGAGGTTATCACTGGTGCTAATATTCAGTACCTTTTCCAACTAATTAAATGCTGGCCTAAGATGCACCCTCAGCAAATCTGTTCAGAGCAGTTACAGTGTAATAGCCCCTCGGCCAAACCAAACTACTTCAGATTGAGGTTGCAAACATCTGTTTGCACAGTACTGTGTCTGGAGCACACACTTTACTCATCCTGGGAGTTGAGCTGCCTGCATTTAAGGCCAGCTTTCTGAGAAAATAACTGTTTGAGAAGCTTTGGAGAGCCTTGGAGCTCACCTGCAAGGAGATTCAGCAGAGGCTCCCCAACCCATCCCAAGGCCTACCTGCTTTGTTGTTGTGCTCACTACCATCTCTTTTCTCCCTTATGGAGAAGGACCAGCCCCTACTGCTCCAGGAACATATTGCTGTTCCTGGGCAGGAATTCCAGTCTACCATGGGTACATCCTGGGAACAATTCAAGACCAACTCAATCCTTGGCTGTTGTACTGCATTTCTCAGTAAGTGCCACAGACAGTGTTGAGGTACCTGGAGGTTGTTGCACTGGAAAATATATAGCTCTCACAGATTATGGATAAATTTCAAAGCATGGCATCTTCAAGGATTCAAGTAGGTCTTGGCCCTATGTTGGATGAGACCTAAGTGGGAACCATACCCCTTTCCCTTTCTACACTGATGATTTAAAGAAGTGAAAAGGCAGAAGGGAACCATGTCATGCACTCCACCATGTCTCTCGTCTGTATGGCCAGCAGAAGAGCACCCCAAAAAATACTATAGCATGTAGCCCCTTTACAAGGGAGATATGAGCACTGAGACTACTCACTGTGAATGCCCAAAGCTAACTCAGTTAGGAAAATGTTCAAACAACTATACAGAGGAAAGACTCCAGACATCATTGAAGCTAAAATATATGCTGGATGAGACAGAAATAGGTATGGGAAGCTTTCCCATGTGGCATGGGGTAGTACTAATTGGGAAAGGAAGTACAGCTCTCACTCCTCTGGAACATTTGCCTGAGAGTGTTAGATAGAAGGTCAGTAGCTGCACTATATTCAGAAAGAAGAAATTCAAACAGCTTCTACTATAAACAACAGTCCATTGTAATACAAAAGATCACTGAGCACTGTCTTGGGCAATCCCAACAAAGGGCATGACACAGCTTATTTCTTTTGCACTGATTCTCTTAGAAAAGTAACGTGTTTGTGACTTTCTATACTTGATTTATTTGGAGCACCCTCAGCTTTGTTATCAGAGATCAACCTTTGTAAAACTTAATCAATTTATTCTTTGGATTAAGAACAGTCTTTCAAATTAATTAGGTAGCACGACAAATGCTTGTGAAATCTGAATGCCCTGAAGGACATGGAAGGAATGCTAAAAGGGTTTGGACCAACTATTAAAGTCAAGTCATTTGGGACTGAACTGGAGATTTAAAAGCCTACACCATGATTTCTGGAGCATATAAGTGCTTTCATCCAAGAAGGCTCACTTCACCTTCCCCTCATTCCTTCCCTTGCTGTCCAACTGTGCTCAGTTTCAAGTGACTGAAGCCATTATCTCACACAGACATCAGAAGTCGAAGTTCTCTGATGATTTTAGAGCCTCATATTTAAGGCCTCATTCTTGCTTGTAGTTGTAGAAGTAAATTAGGCAGAACTCTGAAACAAACTGCTTCATCCCCCATACACTCACACTCCATTCATCAGCAGCTTACTGGAAAAAGCCAGAGATACTTGCTGGTAAACAAGATTAAGGCAGTACTATTCCGAAAAGAGGCCTTTGCTTCCAGCATTTGACAACAGGCAATGGCCAGCCAGGGTAAATAACGGCACAGCCAGAAGTGGTTCCATCTAAAGCACCTCATTCTACCCTGGTAGTGATTAAAAACCACAGACACATCACTGAGGAAGTGGCTTTCATTGAGAAGATCCATAAGCAGGTCTAGATCTGCTTGGCAGACTCACTTGAAGTTGATTTTTAGCTCTTCCTATCTAAATCTTTGTTTGGCTCAGCCCTTACAGAGCTCTTGAGAATTTAAGCCAATAGAGGGACACACAGATTTCTTTGTCCATGCAGCTCAGCAAGGAATCCCTTGCTCTTTAATTTAGGTGGCAGATGGAGAGCCTTTTAGCTTTACAGACCTTCAGTCTAGTTTGAGCTGATGGGAATAGAAGAAAGGAAGCGGGTATTCTCCCATTCTGTTCCAAGACTTGCAGAGGAAGAAGCAAACTTT
>NW_009952704.1:288915-315141 GCF_000747805.2 Chaetura pelagica
TTGCCAATTAAAAATAGAGTAGGATAATAAAACAATCACAAAAAAACCCCAAACAAACAAACAAACAAAACACCCCACATAAAACCCAAGCCAAACCAAAAAAAAAACAAACCTAAAACTAAAAGCACTTTCCTTCTACCACCATCTTCCCAGGCTCAACTTCAGTCCTCGCTGTTCTACCTCCTTCCTGTGCCCTTAGCAGTGCAGGGGGCTGGGGAACAGGGGTTTTGGTCAGTTCGTAACACTTCAACTCTGCACCCTTTCCTCCTCACACTGTTCCTGTGCTCCAGCCTGGGATACTTCCCATGGGATACAGTCCTTCACTAACTGCTCCAATGCCGATGTGGATCCTTTTCATGAGCTGCAGTTCTTAAATAACTGCTTCATCATTGGTCCTTTCCATTGGGTACATTCCTTCAGAAACAGACTGTTCCAGTGTGGCTCTCCGTGAGGTGCAGCTTCCTTCAGGGCACAACCATCTGCCCTGTGGGCACCAGGGGAACAACCTGATTCACCATGGTCTTCTTCTCAGGTTGCAGGGAAATTCCTGTTCTAGTACCTAGAGCACTTCCTCCCTCTTCTACTTCTCTGACCTTGGTGCTGCAGAACTGCTTCTGTTCCATTTTTCTCACTTACCTCTCACATCTGCCACACGTTTTTTTTATCCTTTCTTAAATACGTTATCACAGAGGTGCACCAGTGTCACTGAGGAGCTCAGCTTTGGCCAGCAGTAGGTCAACAGGACAACAATTTTATATGCCTGAGAAAGCTATGAAAGAAAACCACATAAGCACAGTGGTGGGGCACTGCACATAAAATATTCTAAGCAGAGGCTGGAACTGGTGTCTAGGCAAACTATTAGGAGAGCTTTTGGTTACTTGGGAGAATGCCTCAGTAAAGCATACATGAATTATTCAGTCATGCCCTTATATCAGTAATGCTGTGAAAGTAAATTCAACCACACACACACACACAAATAATCCATTACTTACTTCAAGTCCTTTTCAATACATCAGTGATGTGCATAACCTCTGTTAAGAAAAAACAAACCAATCAACCAAATGAAATTTAAAAAACCCAAACCAAATCAACCAACCGAACTACAAAAGAACCCAAACAACACCCAATAAACAACCAAAAAAGCCAGTACAAATCAGGGTTGTCAGCTGAAAACTGGGTGATACAGGTACTGCAAGCGGACTGAAGTACCAAACTTACACCCACTGATGTACAGCATATTCTTGGCTGGTCACATCAACTACGCTTCTAATTGTCTTCAACCTTTGTCTAGCACATCTATTTATTGTAAATCTTCAGAGAAAGCGTTATTTCTGTAGAAGTGTTGACTTGAAAAGCAGGACAATTCAAGAACCATGTACATGCCTGATCAGAACTGTTTTTCTGGGAAGGACACAATTCACAAATAGTTCTTCATAGCAACAGACATACTTGATAGGAATCAAACCAGTCCAAATATCAGAAGTGATAGACACTGCAATCTGCTATGTGTCTAACAAAGGCTTGGTGTAATTCCTACTGAGACCAATGGAAAGATTAAGACAGAAGTTAGGGGTCCAACCTTGACTCAAAGGAAGTGAGGTTAGAGTGCTCATGTGGTTTTACAAACTCCTTCCTAGAAAAATACATACATTTTTCCACTGTGCAATTGTTTATGTAATAAACCGAATAAATACCGTTTTCTCCAAAGACAAATAAAACCCAAACTCTCAAGTCTATTTTGTGGCATTTGTGACTCTACCTACATCTCAGCATCTCTTGCTGCAGGTCTGGAGTGTGCTTTTTGCCTGCCAAGTCATTCCCACGTTGCCCTTGCCTACATGAGCAGATGAGCCGTGGTATCTACAGCTATACAAGTAAGACCAGAGGTGGCACAGACAGTTCATTCCCTTAAAGCTACTTGGACAAAAACAATCCTGCAATACATGGATTTAATCCCTTTCATACTTTCAGGCCATGCCAATATGAGTACCTTTGCAGCTCAGGCTGGTGACACAGACTTCCTGCACTTCTGTGCTGTTCTTAAGTTTAGCCGTTGAACAAAACTAGGATAGAAAAAGGGCAGAAACCTGGGTGTTGCTCATCACGACACTGGAGGTAACTGCATTTCCAGAACAGCAGGCAATCCTTTCAAACAAGCATGCACACAAAAACCAATCCAGTTAGGTGACTGAAGATTCTTCAGGAAAAACAACATCATAGTTCAGAGAAGACAGAGCTTAGCCATGCAAAATTTCTGGTCTAATAATGTTAGCAACAAATCTTAGAATTAGATGACTAAAGAAATAGTCCCCTTCTTCAACAAAGGCTACAATATGATGAGATCCCAGATATTAATTCAGTACATTTTAAAGTTACATAAAGAATAGCTGCCTTGGGAAGTAGGAAGCTTTAAATTTTTTAGGCTGCTGTACTACTCAAGTAGAGTTCAAAGAGTGAAGCATCTTATCAACACACAGATTCCTAAAATCTTTGTACTAAATGTAAGATTCTATAGAGAAGAACTGTTTGTTTAATGGACAGAGGGTATCAGCGCCTTGCATACTTCTCTCATGATCAAAGGTCACTACAGCTTGTATCATTTTTTTATGACTGTAACAGTTTGAAATGATACAAGGAAGGCATTCTCCAAAGGCACTACTTATCCATGGATCTTCCAGATTTGAGCTATGTAGGCAGAGGGGTTGAGCTGATTATTCTTTGCCCAAGTGAGCACTGAACAAGAGAGAAAGAAGGGGATATCACAGCAACAGACTGAAAAGCAAGCTCCAGAAATAGCCTGGATCAGCACTGAGAGAAGAGCTTTTAGACAACGCAGACTGAGTAATGGGGTTGGAATTGTATGCAAATACATTGCCTCCTTGTTTTTTCTTTTCTTAAAAGAATCAGAACTTTGCACACACTTCAAAAGTGAAGAAAAGCATACACAGCCTGTGTGAAAGTACTGCAGAGTTTGTACACTCAACAGGCATGACTGTCATTTTCTTGGTGCCTTGTTCTTGGTAAACCATGTTGACTTGTGTAGAAGCTTCTATATTATTTGCATATAACACAGGAAAAAAATTCTATAGATGAGGCAAAGAATAGGGAAGCAAATACACATCTCGACGTCAGTGAGCCTTAAACATACAGTAAACTAGCAAAAGGTGAGCACTACACCAACGCACATTCTCACACAATCTTGCTACACAGAAAAAAGAAACACAAATGAGAGAGGTAACTAGAGGAATATTACCCAAAACTTTGCAGGGAAGGACCCATGTAGAAAGGATATGTGTTTTACCAGGAATCGCTGCCAAGAGGCTTTTGCACTCAATCTAGTGGGCAAATGGTGCCAAACAACATTCTGCTCCTGTTGGCAGAATGTAGGAAATGTTGAGAGGTCACTGGGGAACAGAAAGGAAGAAAAATGCTACAAGCTCTTTCTGCTTCAGCTACAATGCTGATGAAAGCTGTAAACCATGTGTAGCAGAACTACTGCAAAATACAAACCTAGGGATGTAGCTGGTTACACGGTGCTTAGAGCATGCATTAGTATGAAAAGGAATGTAAAGAAAGAACATAAAGAATGTTTGCCTTCTTCCCTTTATTTTCTGCTTTATATATTTTTTTATGTAACCAAATTCTTTTGTTTCCTTTCTCCACCCTGCTAGCTCCAGGCTTCTTTCTAGCCCTATTTTCTTTCTAGATTTTTTTTTCTTTCTTTCTTTCTTTTGCTCCTGGTTTTGCATTTATCTTGGTTTTCCATGGTTTCTTTTCATTGCCTTTCTCTTCCTGAATTTCTCCTCTCTCCCTCTCCCTGCTGTTGAGTCAGCAGCTGGGAAGCTGTGCCAGCCTTAGCC
Organism: Chaetura pelagica; assembly: GCF_000747805.2. Lineage (NCBI taxonomy): Eukaryota > Metazoa > Chordata > Aves > Apodiformes > Apodidae > Chaetura > Chaetura pelagica. Next base: position 292,776 of record NW_009952704.1, read on the forward strand.
TCTGCACTGGCAAAACCGCCAGGCAGTGTCAGGAAAACACCAGGAAGCCCAGGCTGGTGCAGAGCAGGGTGGGAGCCAGAAGAGTTCTGAGGCAAGGCAGGATGCTTTTAACATATATGAATGAAGAACAAATGCAGAGGGAAGAAACCGTATCTAGAAATCTGTTGGTAACTATGCTGATTTCCACTAACACGGTTGGAATACAGAGAATAGGTTTGATACATTTCTGTTAGCAAACCAAACATACATTGACCACAGGCTCCAGCACAGCCCCACAGTCACTGACACAGTCCAGCCCATCAGGGCACTGCCAGGCATGGTTTCTGCACAGGCCAATGGCAGCAGCTCTCGCCTCTCAGCAGGGAGCACATGCCAGAGGGTGCTCCCAGTATGCAGCACCAATGCAACCACTGTGTTCAGGAGAGGGAGGAGAATTCAGCTGGTATGGGCATGGCCTGTGCCATAATACTAGCCTGAGAGCCAGAGTACTAACCATGGATCTTTTATTTACTAGTATAAAGCACAGAATCACAAAATGACTGTGGTTGGAAGGGACCTCTGAAGGTCATTCCGTTTGGCACCTCTGCTCAAGCAGGGCCACCCAGAGCCAGCTGCCAAGGACCATGTCCAGATGGCTTTTGACTGTCTCCAAGGATGGAGACTCCATAACCTCCCTGTGCAACCTGTTCCAGTGCTCAGTCACCCTTGTAGGGAAAAAAAAAAAAAAAAAAAATAATTCCTGACATTCAGGGGAAGCCTCCTGTGTTTGTGCTCATTGTCTCTGGTTTTGACACTGGGCTCCACTGGAAACAGCCTGTCTCCATCCTCTGTGTGCCCCCCTTTCAGGTATTTATGTGCATTAATGAGATCTCCTCAAGCTATCTCTTCTCCAGGCTGAACCATCCCAGCTCCCTTGGCCTTCCTTCATTGGAGAGATACTCTGGTCCCCTAATCATATCAGTGGCCCTTAACTGGACTCTCTCCAGTATGCCTATGTCCCCCTTGTACTGGGGAGCCCATAACTGGACACAGAACTCCAGGTGTGGGCTCATCAGCGCTGAATAGAGGGAAGGGATCATCTCCCTCGAACTGCTGGCAATATTTTGTCTAACACAGCCCAGGATACTACTTGCTTTCTTTGTGGCAAGGGCACATTGCTGTCTTGAGTTCAACCTGGTGTCCACCAAGACCTCCAGGTCCTTTTCTGCCAAACAGCTTTCCAGCCAGGAGGCCACCAGCACGTACCCATGCATGGATATATACAGCAGATGGCATTTAAATTTCTTAATTCCTTAGTCCACCCAGCGGGTACTAAGGGCAAGACTGCACCAGGCTGGCCTTGAGCACTACCTGGTGATCCCAGACTATCCTACAATCCATCATCCTCAGCCCTTGTGCTACTTTGCAAAGCATGCAAAACAGATCCTCAGCTTCATGTTCAGAAGCACCACTATGAGGCTTGCAGCCCAGACCTCCAATATCCACACGTGCTAAAGAAAACAAGGAACAGCAAGGCCACAGAAGTAACCTATCAGCCCCAGAAAGGACTCAGAGTCAAGAGCTTTCTGACATTCATAAAGCCAGAAATGACTGATAGGAAACTTAGAGAAAGCCGAAAGAAACCAGCAGTCCTGTCCCCTCACCTGGTAGCAGCCCCTCTGCATTGATGTACAATTCTGGGCATGTTTATTTGGATTCCTCAGGCTCTTTATTCCATTTAATCTCAGAATGAAGCTACTGGCTTGCAGAAATACTTTTTTTCCCCCCAAGTATAAATCAAAAATAGGAAGGCAAATCTGAAATTTCAGACCACAAAACCAAGTTATTTTGTGTGTTTCTTTGCTGGGAATAGAGCCAAGATACTGTGATAAAAGTTCAACTTTAAAATGCACTCAACTCTTTGCTACTTTAAAGCTGACATAAGGCACTTAGTGTTAGGAGCTGTTAAGTAAAGGAAAACTGTACCACTATACAGTTCTCTGCCAAGGCAGCCATTTCTTCCCTTGTTCTTCAATGCTTTTATTATATGAACCTTTATAAACTATTAGAGGTCATTGTCTCATCCTGTTTATTCCTCACTAAGAACACTCATGAGAAAATTTTTCTCCTCCCAGGGCCTATACAGAAACAAAAGGGAAGCCAGGATGGTGATGGAGGATGTCACCTGGGACAACTTCATTTGTAGAGCATCAGCAATGGCCCCAAAGAAGAAACCTTCCAAATCCTTGTTCTGAACTCAGACATAAGATACAAAAGAAAGAATCTGTTTCAGTGAGAGGTAAATAATTTTTGTAATACTAGAGGCCACTATTCAACCTCTTCAACTAGTGAAGCTTCTCAAGGCCAAGACTCAGCAAATTCATGGGATGGGAACTCCAGGAGCAGTTTTTCATCAGCACACAGCCCTGGCATCGTTGGAAACAATTTTGCAGTCAGTTTGGCCAGCAGACCTGTGCATCAAGGACCCAAGGTGATATGATGGCATTGGCTCCTGCAGCCACCCCAACCCATTACCTTCCTAACGAAGGACTTGGGTTTCTCAGCAGTCCTCACACCAGCACAGTGCTGCTGCCTCTCAGCAGATACTGCTGCACTTCAGCTGCCCCTGATGTCCCACCTTTAGGATGTGACACTGTACCTACATACTAAGACTGGAAAATACAGGAGCATTTTTTTCCTAGGAAATTCCAGAATATCAAAGAGGATAAAAATAATTCAGAATCAGAGTGGAAGTCAGAATTTCCTGGGAAACAGAAGCTGCTAGGCCAAAAATGCACTGTTAAGACAACAACTTTGAAAGCAGGCCATATCTATAAAGCACAACGTGTAGAATAGTAAAACACAAAATCCACAGGGAAATAAAAAGAAAGGATAGTTGAAGCTAAATGCTTTGGAGTTTCTGACTCAGAAGATGACATTAAGTTTAGAGTGATAAAAGGTGGAAGATATCATACTGCATGCAGCACAAGCAGGAGAATACAGATCAGTTGCTGTGTTCTGGTCTGGAGTCTGCAGTCAGGGAGACAAAGCTAGTGAAGGGATGATGAGGGAACTGGTAATCAAGTATACAGACCCCACTGTGGTATCCAGCCTTTCTCCTTTACAGCAGATAGAATTAAAAACTCACACCAGTGTTACAACAAAGAAGCACTGAAAAGCAATCCTCTCCTCATTCCAATCCATGTTGGATTAGGTTATAGATACAAAAATCAGCATCTGCTTTATTTGCATGCCTTTGTACTTAGAGTACAGAATTAAGTGTATCAAACATATAGTGCAGCTTAAGAAGGAAACATAGGGGCATAGAATATCTCAAGTTGGAAGGGACCCATAAGGATCATCAAGCCAAATCTCCCTGCTTCTCGCAGGACTACCTAAAACTAAACCATATGACTGAGAGTGTGGTCCACAGACTCCTTGAATTCTGACTGGCTTTGTAATGTAACCACTTCCTTAGGGAGCCTCTTCCAGTGACTGATGACCCTCTCAGTGAAGAATGTTTTCCTAATGTCCAATATGAGCTTCTCCTGATGCAGCTTCATTCCATTTCCTTGTGTTCTGTTGCTTATCACCACAAAGGAGATCAGCATCAGGATTACCCAGTTCCAGGAGGAGAATCCAGCACTGATAAATAACAGGTTTATATTCTCCATTTTATGCGTTCTACATTTCAAAAGCTTTTTTATATCTTTCTTTGGTGCAGTATGGTACACAGTAACTACAGTGTACTTCCCACATAATGGAATTAATTATACTCTGAAGTATTTCAAGAACAGAGTTACTCCAGTGTTCCAGAACTGCTGACAGAAGAGTAATACTGCAGTAAGCTACATTTTTACTTGGTAAACTGGGATAATCCTATAAAGAAAAATCCAGGAATGTTCTGACACAGAACTAAAGTCAGTCAAAAGAAACACTTGGCCTTTGGCTCATAATTAGTAGAAGAGTTTCTTATGTTCTACCTACTACCCTTAGATAGTAATTTGAAGTAGATCTTGTGTTTTGGGTATCCAGTAATTGAGTTCATGTAACGGCTGATTATTTTCTTTAAATGCAATTTCAAAATTAAGATTGTACATCAAGACAGGCACTGACTTACCTGCCCTAGGCTGGTAGACAATATTCCCAAAATGGATCAAGTGCTGGTACCTGGCTACTTGTCAAATAGAGAAACAGAAAGAAAGAGAAAGGAATGGGATACATCTAGTACACAGCACTAAGGAAAAATCCAGGATCCTCCCACATTAGAACCTCCATGTTCTGTGTCTGAACAAGTCCACCTGGGTTAGTAGTCTGTATCTAATAATATTGTAACTCTGATAGAAGAAAGAACAGGGCAGAGATGTTCATATTAATTATGTCTCCCAGCCTTAAGTAATTGGGGAATCAGGGATTTCCAGAGTCACAGTGGAGTCTTTTTATTTAATAGACCTGCACGGATATTTCTTCTACAAACTTGTCAATTTGCTCTTTAAACCCAAGTACACTCTTCACATCCACCACATCCTGTGCCAATAAGTTCTATAGTGCAACTACATGCCATAGTGGTAAAGACTCACCTTGTTTTTTTGGAGTTTGAACAGGTGGTTTGATACTTCGAGTCACACCTTGAATTTTTATAGTGGAAAAAAGCACTGAACAATTTGTTGTTCAGTTATTTTTTTCCATATCACTAACATTTTTGTAGGTCTCTAGCTACAGAATTCTTGGAATTCTGGAAAGAACTACATGCTGTGATCCACCTGCTTAAAGATCTGGCTAGGTACCCCTATAAAAAAAAATTGCTGAGGATCAGCCAAATTGTTTTCTGTTCCAGATTACACTTTAAATGATGGCAAATTAGCTTTACTTTATTGAATACTGTTTTCTTCCTTATCTGATCATAGTTACCACTCATTCATCTTCCACTACTTTGGTATGGCTCAATAATATTTCAATGTGTTGACAGACAGCATGCTGGCTTGATTCAACCTCTTTGAGAAAATCACTCCTGCAGAGGAGCATGATGCAGATACATGTGCTGTAGTTCCACTTCTCCAAGAAAACACTTGGCTTTCAAAATTACTCCCAAGCTGTCCTATTGTGGTCTGCAATCTACAGCACAGTAGAGCATTAATGTTGAAATGAGGCAAAATAACAGTATACACAGACTAGTACGTGAGGATAGTCATCACTGTAATATATACAGTTATCCTATTCAATGGCAGCAAATCTGCCACTTTTTCCTCTATCCAGTCATTTCTCCAAGGTGGAGAAATAAAACAAACAGCAATGAGAATAAAAAATGCCCTAGTGGGAGTTCTGTCAGGAGCTCTCAATTTCCAGCTTGTGCCTAGTCTTAAGAGACTGAAAGAAACATCCATCTTTCTTGCCAAAACCTGGTTTTCATTGGAGGTTTTTAGACTAACATGTTCACCACTATTACAAAGGCAGAGAACTGGAGGGGAAAAGAAAAAGACTCAGGTATTTACAGTTACAGCTAAAGGCAGAGTTTGACTTAACAAAGCTATTTTATTTTTCTCCAGCTCTTTTCATGGTCTTAAGAGGTTTATTCTCACTGTCAACAGATTTGTTTTCCTTTTCTGATTCACTTTAAATCCTTTTTTAAAATAATTGCCCTTTGTCCATCCTTTGAATGTTTTTTGTTTAATCTCATACAAGCTAACTCCTCCAGAATGGGAACTCTATGTATTAGGTCAGTTCTCTGTTCATTTCCTTACCTCTCAAGAAACTCAGACTGTCTTCATAGTCTTGCTGTGAGCTCCCTAGATCATTCATTACCTCTCTTCCATAAGTTTTACAGAACTCAAGAAAACAGCACTGTGATAGCAGTAAGAGATAATGCCATCACCATTTTATTGGGCAAATAAACTAAACCTCCAGCATTTGAACAAAACCAGAATTCTCTCCCCTCATCAGAAAGGTCCAGCTATGAACTCCATATCTACGTGATTCCTTGGTTCTCCACCTTCATAATACCATTTTATTTCAAATTAAGTCCTGTGTGTGCACGTATGTATGTAAGTTCTTGCTAATAAACGTATTGGTTCCACATTCTACCCTAAAACATGTACCAGCAGCATAAGATTCAGTAACATTTTATTATTAGTTAAGAAAGGGAGGTCTCTTCTGCATGGCACTGATTTTTTTCTGCTTGCAATGTCTTCATTAAAAGCAAAACAAAACAAACCACAGCCAAACAAAACTATGCAGTGATGTTTTTCTTGATTATCTAACTAGATAGGAACCAATTTATAAATTCTCCAGGAAAGAAAGACTACAAGTGTGTGCCAATGCAGCAGATTGAAAACAATCAGAAACCTGTGAAAATAACAGGTCTGCATTATGTCTAATGCTGACTTTCTTCTTAATAGTGAATGAACTGAAAAGTAAACAAGAAACGGATACAACAGGCAAAGTCAAGTACTTTAGTACTTTAGATCAGGAGTAATAAGTGAAGCAGCTTTCCTCTTCAGAAAGATTGAGAAAGCAGGTTCTACTTACCTCTCATTACAGGTAAATGAAAATGCATTCCCAATTCTATCCCAAGTGCAGGCCTGTGAAAAGTGCCCACAAATCACAGCCATTAGAGGACATCAAATGCCTCCTTCCCATTTGTCATTCACTTATCTGGTACCCAGAGGGCATCTTCTCACCTACCAATGAAATGCAACATAAATTTTTAAGTTACTATTAGTTTCAGTTGCAAAAACCAAACCAAACCAAACCAAAACAAAACAAAGAAAAAAAACGAGGGGAGAATATTATTGAGTAAAGACACAAATTAAAAAGATTTGTCATTGAAAACTTGTTTACACAGCTAGATTTACTAAACTAGGATAGGGGAAGATCCGCATTCATATGAAAGCAGGAAGGATACAAATCTTGCTTTGCATTTCAGTGGCAGATAAAAAGTGTTCAGTCCATAAAAATATAATCAAACCTTTTAAAATTAATCTTAACATTTGGGTAAGAGACTGTGCTTTGTGTGAATGATCCTCCCTTGCTTTGAAGCAAAAATCACAATCTCTCACGAAAGAGATTTCCACATATTTCACAGAACAATCTCTGAGTTCTACCTAAAACACTTTTCAAGGTATAAGCTGATTTGCCTATGTGGATATTCATACTACAGCATTACTCAGAATCTGTAAAGGAAGTAAGATAACTGATGATTATCTGTTTGTTTGGAAAAAGAACTATACCTCATGTTCCTGTGAAAAGCACTGCATTATCAGAAAATTACAGGATGGACAAAGTTCCTCTACAGAGGTAGAGACACAAATAATTTTTTGTGTGTGTGTTTTTCTGGTTGTTGGTTTGGTTTTTTTTAAATAAATTATTTATTTACTCCAGTTAAGGTCAGCCCTGTGTTCTCAAACAATAATCTGTTCATTATCAGGCTGCATGACTGTTTGGGCAAACTGTTGAAACCTGGGAATACTCCTAATGTATAAAACATTACAGTATAATGTTATAAATGTAAATATTATATAAATATAACTATTGTATAAATAAAGGATTGTATAAATACACATTGTATAAATAGATACATAAAAACCAACAGCTGAAAATGTCAAAACCTCATTCCCTTCCAATCTCATCTCTCAACTGAAGTTAGAGCAGGTAGAAAACACACTCAGCAGTCCTGAAAAGTCTCAGATTACTAAATTGCTTAAGGAAAACATCCAGCTACTACAGAGAATTCTGATACCTGATCAAAAAGCTAAAAATAATGTATTTTTAAAGTGCAGAAATGTGCACGTATTACAAATTATTTTAATTAGAATTAAAATTCTATCCATGTTTTTCTTTGTTTAAAGTCAGCCCTTCCTGCCCATTTCCTCAAATTCGTACTTGGAGCTCTCTCTCTCTCTTTTTCAATCTCCCTATCCCCATACTTCCCAGGAAGTACCAATTTCCCAGATTTGTGTGTGACATTGCTTCCCTGTTCTAATACCCCCAACCCTCTGTATCAACCTTGACAAATGACTTCCCATCCCGTGAAGGTGGTAGCTCTCCAACCTGGGCTGCCACACCCCCCCTGTGACTCCTGTGATGAGGACTCTCAATGCACTGGGGCACTTGCTCAGATTCACAACAGCAAGGAGCAGGCTGCCTTCACTTTCTACCAGCACAGACTGTGTAGGCAAATCACAACACTCAGCTTTGGTTGAAATAAGCAGCATATTCAGAAATCCAAAATACATAAATTATTTAAAAAAAAAAAAAAAAAAAGACAAAAGCATGGGGAAATTAGTGTGAATAAAGGTAAGAGCCATACAGGAGAAAAAGGGTAAAATATCATCTTTCTTGGCCAATTTTCCACAATAACATTCTATCTTTAATTTAAACAAGACCTTTCTCCACTGCTTTTTCATAGTATTATTCTCTCTTCAGTTTAAAGCCAATTACTACAGACCTGCAGCTAATTGCTTTTTTGCTTAGCAATATCAATTGTATATGATCTGTTAGAAATGCAATGGCATCTGATAATGGGATTCTATTCTGTACAGTTTTAGCTTGTTGTTTACTCGTTGTATGTGTTAAGTTTGTTCCTTTTTTCCTCTTTCGATGAAACATGAGTATGTTTTCATTCCATTTAGCCTAGTGTGTTGAACAACCACAATCAAGCCAGAGTGCTCTTAGTATTAAAACTTTCAAAAGTGGTTTCAGCCATTGCTGCAGTGCAGATGAAATTGCATGTGAATCAGGTTTTATGAGTCCATAACAGTATTTAGAGACTTCAATGCATTCATCAAGAACTACAGGAGACAATCTTAAGTGAACTGTGTATCTGAAACTTGGCTTCTAAATAGTTAATGACATCAGCAATTTGTGAAGAATAAGAGCCAATATTCAGCTGCTGTAAATCAATGTTGCTGCAACAGTTTCACTGGAGGTCCATTGATTCATAGCAGCTGACTAACCTGTCTCAGTTAGAGAAGAGACAAGACAATGTAGGACCTTAACACAACAAGAAGCAATAAAGTCACATTGTGACAAGTAAAAAAAAAGGTACCTTGGGAAATGGTTGGGCAAACACTATAAACCTCCTCTGCTTATTAAATAGAATGAGACAACTATATCTAGGACTGGAAGGTGATGCAGTATTTATTCCTTCCTTTAATAAACATTTATTATAGGCTTGGTGGTACATCCTATAGTCAATACCAAATAATATGTGAATGTAATTTCCCCTTTATATACACTTCAGTATTCTTTAGACACACCCCCCCACCAAGTAAAACTGAATGTGTGCTACTGAATGTTGCTGGCTAAACTCCTTCAGCACTTAAAACTAAGCTGGCAATACTTAATGTGAAATAGACACAAAATCAAAGACGGGAAGAAATTCTCCAGTGAGAACCCAATACCTTGATCCTACACCTGACAGTCCAGAAAGCTTGTTTGAAGTACAAGTTACTACTACTAAGTCAGACTCTGACTTGCCATTTTAAATTGCACTTGTTTTTCTTGCATTTGCAGGGAGGCAAGAAGATGGCTGAAAGGGAAAAGCTTTTACTTGTCTTATTACTGTCTAGGTTTTTATAAAGTTTTAGCAGAATTGGTATTTGTTCTGGGGATTAAAGTTATGCTGGTTTTGTCCACCAACATGAGATGCACTACATGCGGTTTTATATCATGTCTTCAGTCATTCATCACATGTCTTCAAGATAACTCAAATAGCTTTGGTCAGTTGATCAACAGATCAGAAGTTGTCATCAACCTTAAAATATCAGATACTTCTAGCTAGTGTCTGGCCTAGTGTTTCGCCCTAAAGGTTGAGATTGTCTTTATTTGTCTTTAATATTAGTTACAAAAGATTGCCATTGAGCTTTATGTGAAGACTGACACAAAACTAACACCTTTCAAGGTATTTATCCTCAGACTCAGTAGTGGACAATTTTTTATTATTCTTTGTCTTATCACTAATGTTGTTTTTATTGATTTCCAGTTACTTTTGATGTTCCTCACTAATTGCATCTCATTTGTTCACTGACCCTTCTGGATTTTTTCTCTGCTTACCTACACTGCATTTTGAGACTTGTCCACACCACCTGCTCTGCACTCCAGCTTCTCTGTTCTTCTTCTTCCTTGTGTTAAAGGTCAATGAAGAACTAACAATTTAGGCAAGTTGGTTTCTACACTTGTATTTTCACTGTACCCTTAATAATATTTCATCAAAGAGTTGTGAGCTATCTTCACCTCTTTTTTTTTCCTTCAGATCCAACTCTCACAAAACATCCTATGAACTCTCAAAGACTATTGAAATCTCCCTTCCCCAACAGCACTGTTTCAGTTTTCCTCTTTCTCCTTTGCCCCTGCCTAGACAATGAGAAGTGCTGTCATGTCAAGATCAAATCCATGCATTTGGCATATGGTGTTAATTTCCAGTTACCCAAAAAGTTAACTGCTGAAAAAAATACTTTTAAACATTTTGGTTTTGAAACATACCTAGTACTAATGAAATACTTACCTCTCACTCTGAGAATATGCCTACACTGACAAATTCCCTACATGTAATTTGCCAGCTAACACTCATATTTAGCCTCTGAGAGCTCTTCGAAACTTGTAAGAACTGTTGCAGCCAACCCCTTTATCTATAATGTACAAGGAACACAGATTTCCAAAGAAAATGACAATTTAAATTGTTTCCTTCCACTTCCACTGTTACAGACTTTGCAACAAAAGGGTGAAGTTTCACAGTCTGCTCCTTGATTTTCTATGCACATGTCAGCACACTGAACTTTTGAAAAATGGTGCGATCTCAAGCAGACACAGACTTGTGCCATCAACATGAGAGAGATGGAGCAAAAGCAAACAATTAAATTCTGTCAGATACTTCAGAGTATTCTCTGACATGGGATAAATTTACAGTTCTAAGAATATAAAATATTCATGTAGACAGAACTACATGAAATTTCGTAATTTATCATGTCCAGTCTTTCCTATCAGGTTAAAGGAAAAAAATTCTATTTTTACTATTAGTCCAGGCACTATCACAAATTAAACAAAGCAAAATGCCTGTGTGTCCTGGTTTGGTGGGTTTTTTGGTAGCAGGGGAAGAGCTCCAGGCATGGCTCCAGTAAGAAGCTGAGAAGTTTCTCCAGCTTTCAAAAAACAGCCAAAGATCCACTAGAGGGACAACAGATGCACCCCAGCAGTTACCATACGAAAGAACACCTATAACACCTGAGCAGAGAGGCACTTGAGGGGAGAAGAGCTGTGCTGGGGGAGAGTTGTGCTGGGGAAGGAGAGCGGTGCTGGTGGTTGGTGAGGAAGAAGGGGAAGAAGGTGCCCAAGCAGAAGTTTCCCTGCAACCCATGGCGAGACAGCAGCTGTGCCCCTGCACTCATGGAGGAACGTGGTGGAACATTCCCTGAAGGCATTAGGAGGGGTGAACTTGGCCAGTGGACTTGGATGTTGTGGTCAGAGGATTTCCTGCCAGTGGACTCTGATCACATTGTTTTGGAAGACCCCGGCACCAGGGGAGGTGGTAGGTCCCGAAGCCCCCGTGACTCTGTGGGAAGCCCAGGCTGGAGCAGCTCCAGACCTCGTGGGAAGGACTCATGAAGGAGAGTTCGTGGAGGACTCTCTGCCATGGGAGGGATCCCATGGGGAAGCAGGGAAGGACTGTAAGGAATCCTTCCTTAGGAGGATGGCGTGGCAAGAACCACCAGCCTGTGAACTGACTCTAAACCCCATCCCATCCCCCTGTGCCGCTGGGGGGAAGGAGGGTGAGAAACCAGGAACAAAGGGATTTGGGCCCAGGAAGAAGGGAGAGGTGGGTAACATATGCAAGCCCTGCTCTGTGTGTGTCTGTGTCCTGTGTGTGTTTGATTAGTGTGAAATTATTATTTTTTCCCCAAATTGAGTCTGTTTTGCCTGGGACCTTAATCAGTGAAGAACCCTCCTTGTCATTTGTCTTGACGCATGAGCTTTGTCCTCCTCATTAGCTGAGTGAGCAGCCATGTGGATGTTCCTTTGTTGTTGTGTTGGGCCCAAGCCACGACACTGTGTGCATGGCAAAGCAAAAAATCTTGTATTAACTAAGCTTCCAAATGACCCTGCTGTCATCTGTTGACACCAGCCTAGTTCAATGAACCGACCCAGTAACAACTGACTCAAAGAACTAAACATTATACTTCAAAACATTGTTTGCCTAAAAGGTTACTGGCTCCTGGAACAGAACCTAAAATGCTCCGAGACATCTTCTGTACACAGCTTGCAAAGAAGGCAATCTGCAGCGACCAGAAAGTGGAAAAAGCCAACTGAAGTCAGCATTGTGTTGATTTGAGCATAAGAACAATGCAGTATAAAAAGACAAGGACGCTTTTTAAATTTTCTGCTTCTCAGAGGTGGCAGATGTTTTCCATAGCTTGGCATCTCAAGTCCTTATCCCACTTCTACGTATGTATTCATCTCAAAGCCATGAAGGAATGTTCATATTTTGAAGGACAGTAAGAGGGGGAAATACCAATGGCAGATGTACAAACTTTTATGTGCCGAGATTATACATAGTCTAGATGTGTCAGTAATGCCCATTCTTCTAAAAACTTTACTTGTAAAAAATTTCCAGATACATTAAGCTAAGGATGGAGAGCACAGTCAAGTGTTATGTTTTGTAGCCTGTCCTAGGGACAAGGCAAAATTCTGTTCACTGACAGAAAATTATTATGCAAGACTAAAGGAAGATAATTTACTGCTTTTCTGAGAGAAAAAGAATAAGCCCTAGCTGGCTTCATCATGTTTGAACTAGTAAACAAAATCAAACTGATCTATGAAGATCTTCCTCTTATTTTTCTCCCACTTAGTACATTTCACTGCGTTAGGTAATGACATCAAACTATTTGTCATTTTTCCCTTTAAAAAAAGTTAACCGGGCAAGTCAAGCAACCAAGAAAAAGGTGAAAAAAAACCATTACATTCAACTTCAGGAAAGGTTCAGGGCTAACACCAGAGCTGTTACAAAAGCAAAAGGAAAATGAGAGGTCTATCACAAAAAAGCTGTGGAAAAATGCACTAAATGCACTAAAGCCATTGTGAGCACAGATAACTTAGAGACATAAATAATTTTTTCTGTTGCTCGTGGCCTTCCAAGGACGTCTGCAACACCTACAGCTTTTAGTGACCTTTAGAAATGCATATGACTGTCTATTCCTTGCAGTGTAAGGTCTTACAGCTAACTAGTTGAGTAGGACACATGCTCAAGTTTGTTCCTAAAATGGCATAATGAAACACCCCATTGATTTCCTTCCTTGATATTGAGCAGTGTATTAGAAAAAATGTATAATGCATTATGCTATTTGCATTACATCTGTCTTCCCGATAAACTATTACTGTTAGAAGAATGTTTTTCAGTTCCTTGTGTCTATAGGCTTGTCTTTTGAATATTGAATGTTTGTTTTTCTTGTACAATTTTGTACTTGGGGAAAAAACATCCTAAATCCATTTTAACAGTAAGTGTCCTCAGGGGTACGGAAGAACAGACACAGCCAAAAGTCCAGCAAAACTTTTAAACAGCAAAGAGTGATGAACTGCAAACACACACTGTAACATCAGTATACAAAAAGGTTATTAATATCCCACACTTCTTCTGGTATCGTGGTTTCCTGGTGGAGACATAAAGCAGAGCCAACACCTCCTTTTCACTATTTTCAATACTAAAACTACTGTTCCACTGTGTAAACTGCTTCAGAGACAATGCAGTCATCATCAATCCCTTTCGGAATACCTGTTATTCAAATTCCAGGTTTGTGTGCATCCTCTCATAAAGCATAATGGAAATTGTCAGTACTTAAAATACCTCCAAGTTTAAGAATGCCTACAGAGGTAGGGTTTTATGTTAGACTTATTTTAATTTTTAACAGTGTGATAAACCAAATTAGGCAACAATGTTCAGGAACCCGAAGATTCAGAAGCCTTGGATACATCATCACTCAGCCATCAGCATCAAAGTTCCAACACTGCAGTAAATGGCTTGCAGGCCCCTAATTCACTGGGGTATTCTTAAAAATAACTTACTCTACCCATGTAGTAGCAAGCCTCAACAGGGTAAAATATTAGTAGCAATAAAGTCCAGTTGAGGATTTTTCCTTTCCTTTTGTTTTGACCAAAATATTTCATGCCAAACACTGCAAAGTCTGTAAACTAGCAACCTGCTCATAAAAATTCCCATTTCTATCAACTTTTCCAGTGCATTTTAATGTTAAATATCTTGTACTCTCTGTATAAATTAAAATTCCTTTTGGCATGGAAAAAAACATTCATATAAATATTCTGCTTAATATGAAAAAATTAAAGGATGAGGAAAGAATCGGCACCATGAGCACTCTGGTGGACTGGGAAGAAAACATGGTGCCAAGGAAAGCTCCGTTACCACCTTCCTGCACACCCACACATAGGTGCACACTGCTGCTTAGCCTTAATGAAAATTTCTATCTGCCAGTATTTCAGAGGAGCAGGATTTGGCCCTCAATCCAAGTATGGTCGAGTTTTATATATAAACTACACTAGAAATAAAAAATTTGAAAAAACAATTAAAAAGCTAGCATAAAATAGTACATACTTTGGCTACTCAACAGAGCAGTTGAGAAAGATCTGTGGTACTGTGGCTGCTGCTGTCCTGACAATACAGGTAGTACAGAAGGCATCAGTGACCCTGCTTAGTCATTAACTCCACTGAGGAACACGGTGCCAACTGCTGTCACCCTCTTTTTCCTCTGGGGTTAGAAAGCTGCTCCTTGGGCTCAAATCAGAGAAATGCAACCTGCTTCTGCCTTCAGGTGCAAGTCCTTGCTCTCTGCACTCAGGCATTGTTTCTTCTATCAAGGATTCTAATGAAATGTGATTAATTTCTGTTGGTCATATGAATTCTTCCTTGCTTTTTTCTTTTGGTTAGTAATGAAAATATAAAAAGGTGAATATTCACCAGATAAATGATTTTCCAGGAGTTATTCTAAAAAATTCAAATAATAAATATATTAAGATGTACATTTAAATTTAATTGTGCATTTCTAGTAATTATCCTAATAGGATTACTTTAAAAAATTAAAGGATTGGCCTTGAATATATTCAAGATAGTGACAGACTCTTATGAGGGAAGAGTTTTAAGACAAAATCAACAAATTAACCTGAATGAATCACTTTACTATGTTGAAGTATGCCTGAAGTATTACATATTGATTAATCTGAAGTGTGGACCTTGTGTTTAGTAGTCTTCTAGGAGTTGGTGGCTGATTCCACTTCAAAATGTCTTTATCAAACAATTTATCATCATATGATTTATGGCTGGAGATGATAACACAATTTCTGATATACTAGTAACCAACTTGAAATTCTTCCTCCTCAACAAACCTGAGGAGATTTAACACCTTTTTACTGGATGCAAATAAGGATTTGAGAGTATATTGTTAATGACCTGAACTTCTCTATGAGAAGAATGTCACAGAATGCAAACCCATCTGTTGCAATCAGTGGTATGTTGAACGAGAGCATTTTCAGGCCCAACACTACGTGGACACTGATGAATATTTCAGGTCTGGATTATCCTGATCAAGTAGAAAACAAGCACTTAGCCAAGCCTAGGCACACCCAAACACTGAATGCTCTATTGCATTGCCATAACAAGAGGACAATGTGTACAGCTTTGCTGTCCTCCCACTGGCATCATCTCCCAGTGAACATGCTTGTACAACTGTACCCCCAGAGGGGCCACTCTGGGAACCCCAGCGTCCTTGTGAACAGCTGTACGTGAAGCACATCACCGAATGCCAAAAGCCAAAGAAACTGAACACATGTCACCATGCAGGCAAGCACCACCATTAGTCAGCTGGGGGGAACGCAGGGGGTACAACTAGGCCTCAAGGTGTCCACTCTGTTTCTCTTAAGCACAAATCAGCAGGTTCCTAATGCTCTTAGCTCAGTCCACCTCCAGCAGCCTGCTCCCCACAGCACTTACCTTCTCCCTGGACCTACCTCTCCAGTCTCACCACTGGACTGGAGACTGGAGACTCATCCTCACACGCTGCTTAAGCTTTGGAACTGGAACTTCTCACAGTCCACACTTCCCTTGGCCTCCTCTTTGACCCAGGTTATACAGAAAGCATCACCCACTGACTTCACGATGAAGCTATTTCACTCACTGCATCCGGGTGGCAGACATGCTCTTTCAGCCTGGATTTCAGACGACAATGAAGTAAAGGGAGGAGGGAACATCATCAGAAAATAAAATGAAGCAGTGTGCATTTCCATCAGGATACTTTGAATAGAAATACACCAAGGAAAAGGAAATGCAGTCACTATAGTGCCCCTCTGTTTTGCACACCTGCACAATTCAGAGTGCCTTTTCATTACTGCATATATAACATACATATTTGTATTAGCAAACAGTGAACCTAAGACACTGTTACTATGCAGAACAATCACAATTATTAGTCTTTGTTAATTTTAGAAAGTCAACCCAAAAACGTACTTTTTAAAATGCCTCATAATACTGTGTCTTTCATGACACACAGCACTGTGTTAACAGCTGATTTGAAGTAATTCCAGACTCTATTCTGAAGACAGTCAATCTTTTTTATTTCAAAAATCCTAATTTGGAGACAGACAGCTAGAAACAATAAAAAGTCAGTAGCATATATCAAGGTTTGTCTGCTTCCAAAGAATTACCCCCCTTAGATTTAGCTATTCTGTTGGGGTAATAAGTCTTTTCTATCATGTGTGTTCTTACTTCCCAGTGCTGTCAAAATGCGTTTCTACCTAATAATTCATTAAAATATCTTAATTTAATAGTCTTCCTTCTGCTTTTTTACAGGAAGACTCACCCACTAAGGGACAACTGAGCGGTATTTAAAGTAGAGCTCTGAGTTTTAACTGTCTCTTTTTCCTCAGCCTTTAAGTAAGTTGAACAGGTTGAATCAATTGGACCTGCTAGAGGCTGTAATTCAGTTATGGTGGTCACAAAGGCAGGTGTTTCTGAGTGTGGAAATACCAGGCCACAAAATGTTAAACATTAGACTACAGAGCCTCCTGGCTAATGCTTTTTTCCTGCCACATGGCAGGTAACACTCCTCTTGCACATCCATGCAATATTGCTGAGAAATCAGTAAAGGAGCAGCCTTGTCAAACCTGAGGAATATTGACCTCATCCAATGGGCAATCCCTAGGACCTCCACCTATCTTATTTACAACATCCTCATACCAAATTCCCTCCATCAGCTCACTTCAATGCAGCCCGAGCCGTTGTCCAAAGATCACCATTGTTTTTCATCCCATTCCAGCCATTCAAAACAGCTCTGGAGCATCTACAGCTTCCACAAACATTTCTGGCATTTCCATTTAAATAAGAATTGTCAGAATAACAATTCATATTTTGCACCCGGGTTAATTCGGTTTCCTTCCATATTACAAAGTGT
Source organism: Chaetura pelagica (assembly GCF_000747805.2). NCBI lineage: Eukaryota > Metazoa > Chordata > Aves > Apodiformes > Apodidae > Chaetura > Chaetura pelagica. The sequence goes on from NW_009952704.1 coordinate 310,196, forward strand.
AATTTAATAGAGGAAGTGAAATAACAAGACTCCAGCTGTCCTATCCACTCATGTCTCAAACAGAAAGCCCCTATCTCTTCTGAAGGACACTAAAAAAAACCCTTCTTGGATGTCCAGTCTGTCTAGTCTCAAATTACTTTGCTATTTTTAAATTCTAGTTCTGATTTTAGCATAGGTGAAAACATGCAAATGCTTGAAGCACAACCTGATAATACGTCATACTTGTCAGTTATAGAATTTCCTTTGGGGGATTTTAAATTGTTTGACAAATGTTGATTAGTGAGACACTCCCCTTTCACAGAAGAGGACTGTGGAGCAAACAGTATCTCCTACAGGATTCTGTTCTTGCCACACAGTGGAAAAGACACTTCTTATCCAAGCAGTGATGTGGAGTGGACATCTGAAAAGTATAAAGTATTTTGAAAGGTATGATGCATTTCCTTTCCATACTAGGCTATTTTAATAATAAATGTAACTAATACATACATTGAACTGTGTTGTACTGGTTACTTCTACATACATATTAACTATGGAATAAGGTAAATTATTTTTTAAAATTAATAATCCCATCAATGTGAAACAAATTCCAGTACTTGTTACTATGTATTTTAGTTTCATAGACAAGAGTGCTATTACAGCTACTCAACGGAGAGTATCTGATGAAGCAGGTACTTCAAGTTTGAATGGCAGACAACACAAAGTCTGTTTCAAACCTCTCCTCTGAAGAAGAGCAAGTACTCCCCTGAGGTTCATGACATATCTAAAGTAACAACAAGCTGAGTGAAATTTTGCATTTTAGACATTAAAATGTGAAAAAAAATCTGATACATCACAGCCCTGAGGTCTCAAAACAGCCAAGAACAAATTCAAAGAACAAGTGGTCTGTTAGGACAAAACATTTAGGGACTTTTTTAAAGGTATGTCATCCCTCTCTGGCTAAGAAAGGACATATGCAGGGGTTTAACTTAAATACCTCACAGGAGAAGGGATTAGAAGCACAGTGCTAGGAACAAATTCACATGCTTTAGGCACAGCCACCACTAGGTCTAATTCTCTCCCTCCTGCATTGATGCGTAACACTTAGCCTTTATATCCTATTTGTTTTCATTCTTTTTTAGTTGAAACATCCATGGCAGAGTAACACAGGTATGTCACAGACAATAAAGGAAAAGGAAGATGAGTACTAAATGCCAAACCATTCCACTAAGCAGGCATTAAACAGACTTCCCATTCTTCATGAGAAACTAGTTACTGTACTTTTATTTCATGCTTGTCAACACAGGCCTTTATCTTCCCACACTTTCAAGCTCTACCATACCTCTCAAAGTACTGCTGAAACCACAGAGAATTTGTCAGGAACAAAAACTTCACATCTCTTGGTCATTTCTTTCTAGAACTTTGAGTTCCTTTCCCAGTTTTCAACTTGTACAAAAGTCTTTATCTTGTGGTCAGTTCGGAAAATACATAACCAAATTCCACAGAGAATCAAGTTGGTCTGTCAGAGAGAAAAGTGATTTGGGAATACGTGGTCTCCTAGAAAGTGACTCTGGATTTGACTCTGTTCCACTTTGCCAGATCTTCTTAAACCTACAGGGAACCAAATTTGAAGTAAGTTTTCCACTTGATCTGTACGGAGCTTCTATACCAACTGCCTGGATTCCAGGGGATACAGGCTGACACCTAATTTTCTAAACAATCCAACCCTACTCCCTGAAAATGGAACTTTTCCTCGTTTTCCTTCTTCACACAACTGCAGGTTTATGTGTAATTTTAAGACAAGTGCACGTGGTTCATACCAGAACACTTCTGAAACAGATTTCCTCAGCAGCACCTCTGCTGATTTGCTTCTACTGGACCTTTTCTTTAGGTCTGGTACATGAGCCTGGTATCTATTCATTACTAAGATATTAGTTTGAGGCACTGCTCTGTGAAAAGAGGTCAGCAGTCTTAAGGCAGAGGACCCAAATTCCTTATACTTTCAGGCAACACTGGCAAGGACCAAAATTTATCCCTCAAGTTTCTGGGTTGACTCTAAGCAGAGTTTATCTTCCTACCAAGTAGGATGTAAAGTCAGTGAAAAGAGACTAAAGTGAAAACATTTGGGTAATTGGACAGAAACTACTAAATTAAAAAGATTTGAAAAAAAACCAAAATAACAAAAATTTGAAGTCTGAATCAACACACGCAAAAAGAGCAGCAGAACAACATGCTGTCTTAAAATATATTCAGGACTCTGGTTTACATCTACAATCCATGCAGTTGGTCCAAAAGGTATCATCCATCTTCCACCTTACGGATGCATCTATACTAGCATTTCCTGCAAAGCACAGTTCATTTTAGTTTTATATCTGTTTTGTATCTGTACTTAGAGTCTTGCAATATCACTCAAGCTCTGGTGCAGTCGAAATGCCTACATTCCTGGTGAGCTAAGGCTGAAGTCTCGTATTAGAGCAAGCATCTCTCTCACCCCACCTGAGATGGCAGCACAAGGCCCTCCTGTGGTTAGCACTCTACACATCCATGGTGCATGGTCTAGGCTCAGCAACCAAAGAAAGCACCAGTCCTGGAACCCAACAAATCAAGCCCTGATTCTTCCCGTTTTGTTCCACATCAGTCAGTAATATGCAGCCTAAGTTACTGCAGGCAAGTCACCTCAGAGTCCTGCTATCATATTGCTCAAGCTGAACACACTTTGTGGTCTCTTATCTCCACCCAAAAAAATTCTAAAATGCCATTAATTAACATATACATATCAAGGACTGGAACTTGCACACAACTTCAGACTTTCACTGGAGAAAACATCAGTAAGACAGAAAACAGTCTCCAAGGACTGTACATGCTAGTATTATGGAATTCAGTGAGGGAAAGCCAGTGTTGAAAAGTCTATAACCAAATATATACATAGTGCAGTACTGCTGACTTTAACAACTTGACATCATGCTGTAGCCTCACGGAATTTCTTCATACACTACAATGGCTAAATAGGAAAAACAAACAGGCATTTGCAGTCAGTTTAGAGATCACGTACATAAATGAGGCAAAAAACTTCATCCTCTCCTGGTACCGTTCAGTTCCTGACCCACTCACTGCAAAACTGTGCTGTGACCAGTTTTCAGAAGTACTGCAAAAAACCTTGTGTATGACCTTATAAAAAAGCACAGAGGTCCCACGGAATTATGTGTGTGCAACTTTCCAGCAAATGTTATTCTCTTCTTTCCAGCAAACATTCCTCTCCTCTCTATCAGGCTTTGTATGTTGTTGCCTTTCTGTATGCTCATGAACACAAATAGTAAGTTTGGCTGCTATAAATATGCACAAGCACACACTCTACCTCTCACTCCATTTGTGCAGTCCTGGATAAGTGAACTGTCATTCCAAACTGGCTCAACATAAATGAACTCCTACGGTGTGTATTTGTTCAACCAGGCAAATATATCAGCCTTAAATGTCTGCATTTATATTTATACCTCAGTGATATGAATTATGCATATGCATGTATTAGTAAGCTCTCTGACTTTCTCTTCTATTAAGCTTTGGGCTGGTCCCTCAGGAGCTTATTATCTACAGTGAGTTTCTGAAGAGTTTTATGTGACTCCACCAGAACTGTTATTATATTGAACCTTCCCAGAAAGATTGTGATACTTTTCCCAGACACCTACAGTTCAGTGTTGACTATTTAATTAGTCTAATAGCAGTGAGCATTCTTCCCACCAAACCCAAAGAGTGAATCTGAATTATCAGGAATATTACTGAGGAGGGGTTTTTGTTTGTTTGTTTGCTTTGGTTTGGTTTGGTTAGGCTTTTGTTTCCAGAGACAGAGCCATTACACTAGCACTTGGACAGGTAATCCTAAAACAATCTCAATGTTGTTCTTTCCCTGGGAAATCTGTTTCAACTTACTTTTCTGTTTTCAAAGTAGGCTTTTTATTTTGCCTTTTTTTTTTTTTTTTTTTTTTTCCACTGCCTTGGGATAGCAACTTTGCCCCACGTCAGGGCCAACGTGGGGGATGAGAAGCAGCCTGCAGTTCCATCGGCGTGTCCCGATCAGTGATGACCAGTGATAGGACAAGGGGTAATGGGTGCAAATTGGAGCATAGGAGGTTCAAGGTGAATATTTTTTTACTGTGAGAGTGACAGAGCCCTGGAACAGGCTGCCCAGGGAGGTTGTGGAGTCTCCTTCACTGGAGACATTCAAAACCCACCTGGATGCGTTCCTGTGTGATGTACTCTAGGTGACCCAGCTCTGGCAGGGGGGTTGGACTAGATGATCTTTCGAGGTCCCTTCCAGCCCCTAAGATTCTGTGATTCTGTGATTCTATGATCCCGCTCACCAGCAAACACCTCGGCTACCGGCCAAAAGGTGGTGAGAAAGCTTCTGTACCATCACCCCTGCCACCTCCTACCCTCACCTACCAAGGCAGGAGCAGGGCACAGCAGCCAGCAACACCCACAGAATCACAGAACCGTCACGGTTGGAAGAGACCTCTAAGATCAGAGTCCAACCAGCAACCCAGAAAGACACAACAATGCCCACCAGAACATGTCCTGAAGTGCCATAACTACACAGGTTTAATACTTCTAGGGATGGTGATGTCACCACCTCCCTGGGAAACCCATTCCATTGCCTTCCCACTCTTTTGGTAAGCAAATTCTTCCCAATACGTGGTCTAAATGACCCCTGGCACAACTTGAGGCCATCTCCTCTAGTCCCGTCACGACTCACTTGAGAGAAGAGGCCAACACCCACCTCACTACAACCTCCTTTCGGGTAGCCGTAGAGAACAACACCGTCTCCCCTCAGCCTGCTCGTCTGCAGACCGAACAACCCCAGTCCCCTCAGCTTCCCCTCACAGGATGCGCTCCCCGCCTGGGTCGCTGCTCCGCGGGGCTCGGCCTGGCCGGGGCGGGGCGGGGCGGGGAGGCAGCGGCTCCGCGGGGGCTCGGCG
>NW_009952704.1:316521-318955 GCF_000747805.2 Chaetura pelagica
GAGGGGACACCCGCGGGTCCGGAGCCGGAGAGGAATTCGGGGGTGCTCCCCGTGGCCGCGGGGTGTCCCCGGTGCGGGGAGCGGGGTTAGCGGGCGGGGCTCCTGAGCAAGCACCTTGTGAAAGGAACAGCTACCTGGGGTGAGAGCCTGTGTTTGGAGCGGTCAGTATGTACATGAATATATATATATATATGCCTAAAAAATGCAGGGATCTGGCCGGTTGGAAAGGTACCTCCGTGGAAAGGAGGCAACGCACCTTCGGTTTCAAGTACCGACACCTACAGGGATACATCAGTAGCAGTTTGGCTGGAGTGACATCCTGACATTGTTCATTCATCTCCTAACCCTACTAAAATAACGCGTTTTGTGCATTGCAAATGTTTTCATTGTAGCGTTCAGGGTGGGCAGATCAACTCAGCTTTCTCCTCTTTCAAAACTGAAAGACTGTGGTCAGTAGACTGCTCAGAAATGTAATCTCTCCAGAAATTCTCATACAGATGAGATAATTAATGTATCTTTACACACGGAAATTACCCCTGCAGCATTAAGTACAAGGTACCTTGTTTTTCATAATAACCGAAGGTAATTTCTGTGTTGCCAGAAAGATACTATTTCAGCTTATATGATCAAACAATCTAGTAAAACAACATTTTTTTTTCCTAATACTTGTTTAAGAAAGCAGTAAAAAAATGTTACAGTTGAATTCTCTGTTTTACACGAATAAGAATAATGTTAAGTTGCACAGTACTTGTTACAGCTTTTGACTAACCAGCTTTTACCACCCCAGCTTGTAGATCAAATGCTTGGAGTGGGTGTTAGATTTTGGTTTTTTCTTTCCTTGTTACAAGTTTTTGCTCATTCTTGCCCTGTATGACAAGGTGAAAACCTCTTGAACACTGAAGTTTAAACCAGAGAAGGGCTGACAGCATAAGGGCTTTTCACAGAACTTGTCAAAACTGCATGTTTGCATTAAGAGCAGATTTTAGTACAGGAGCAAAATAATGGTTGAATCGTGAGACTTTTCTAAGAGCTGGTTTCATCTCCCTTAAGTTTTGATCAAATACAGCTTCCAAAAAACCAGAAAAGCAAGTAAGAATTGAGTGGATCAGGGAGACACAGCACACGGTGCAGTGAATTAATTGTATTCCTTTCAGTTCATCTCCTTATCAAGGGCTGTTTAACTATTCACGTACTTGTTTGCCAACTTAAGACAGATCCCACAGTTACCTGTATTAAAACCCAAACAACCTAGCTACCCAGCACCCCAGTGGAAGATGGGGGTGGGGACAACATAAGCAGGACAATTTAACAGCCTCTTGCTTCTTATTCCCCCCAGCCATGTACGGCGGTATTTGCATCTGCGTGTTCCTTGCTGTGCTCTCGGCGAGCTCTTTGGGACAGCAAAGTGCGGGCTCGCACGACGGGAATCCCCTGGCTCCTGAGCTTGAGCAGAGCTTGACAGGACACTCCCGGCATGTCCGTGCCCCTTCGTCTGCCGGGCCGCTGAAACCTGCGCCGCGGCTGGACGGGAGCAGCGACCAGAGGGCGAACATCGGCGCCTTGTTGGCCAAGTATCTCCAGCAAGCCAGAAAAGGTACCTGCTTAGAGCTCGCTTTGCTGCCGCTTCTGTGTCCGGGGAATTTCCTGCCGGCACGCCAAGATATTAAGATAACCCTGCCGATCACCTAGCGTGAATTCCTAGGGAAGACAGGCTGTAGATTTTGCCTGGTTATTCCTGAGGTAGAGAGCGTTCTCTGCCGCATTCACTGCCAAGCTCCTCCCAGAGAAGATGGGTACGTAGCAGCCCCTGACTGAGCTGCACACGGGGAACTGAAGAGAATGTCACCTCCCTGCCAGGTCATGGCTCCACTTTTATCTTTAACTTGCCATTTCATAGCTTTATAGTTATTTTAGTATTACTTTCAGCATGTTGTATCTCAGATAAAATAGAGGAATTGTATTTTCTCCAGGCTTTTTCATTTAGTTAACTGCCTCCCTTCCTTTGTAATCGGAGGGCAGAAGAACTTTTCTGAGGCTAAATACTCAGAATAATACCCAGCAAAACTCACCTTGGCCAGAAATACCTGTACCAGGGAAATCTTCTGAGTGTTGGATTTTCCATGTATTTGTTCCCAGAGGAAGCTACAAAACCGTGAAAGCTTCTGAAAGATCAGATCTCAGATGTATGAAGACAATAACTAAAAGGAGTGATAAGTAAAAAGCACATTTGCTTCAAAATGTGTCAATTCCTCAGGTCTCAGGCAGCCTGGGAACACAATCTTGCAATTACTTAAAACCTCCATGGCCCTGCATTTGTATCAAGGGCATGAAGCACCACTAGAGTAGTGGAATTAAAGGGCTTCCTTCTTATGGTGTCATTTATTAGTATCTTGAGGAAACAATTGTACTACAAATGTGAGCTAGCAAGGGAAAG
>NW_009952704.1:320177-324894 GCF_000747805.2 Chaetura pelagica
GTTAGTAGTCATCGCTGCTGGCATTTGCCCTTGTGATTAAAGAAAGGCTGATTTTGGACAATATTTCAAAACAGTGAGAGAGTTACATCCTCTTCAGGGCTAGATGGTGGCTTTGTAGCTCAACTGCTACAGTTTTGAATATGTTGGTTCCACAGTATCCACAGGACACCTCCAGTGGTTTTGGGAAAGGTAATTAAGGTGCTGTTAGGAAATTGATTTTACTGTTTCTGACCCCAAGCTTTCAATTACCTTTATTTGCAGGCTTTCAGCATGACTCTGGCTCTGTGTAGAGGAGATGTTGTAGCTCTTGAGTCAATGACATGCACATTCACTATCCTCTAAGGAGCTTTTGCCAGGTCAGACCATAATGGCACCAGGGGAACCATTACAGCCCACAGGTCACTGAAAGCTCAGAAGTTGCCTAAATACCAACAGCTGAGTGATGGTTCTGTGCTGTCTTAACCCTGCCTAATTGTAGTGCCAAGAAGCCATTCTCACCAACTTAATGCCATCTTTTGAATTATGAATGTGAATTTCATGGGGTTTGAGTGTTTAATGGTAGATGTCCTTTTCTTGAGATAATTACATTTTTTGCTATTTTGTTTTAGGTAAATGTTGAAAACAGGGCTGGTTTCTTTTTTTGGTACCTTTAACTCTCTTATCCCTGTGCAACCACTAACAAAATGATGCAGTTCATTTTGGTTTTAGTGTATCATGTTTCCTCATTACATGAGGAAAAGCTTGAAATACAAAAGCACAGCGTCACCAAGGGTTCCTTCGGAACACAAGAAACCATAAGCAAGGCAACTGTGTAGATTTGGATTTGTGGGGTTTGATTTGGGCTTCTTTTCCTTTTTGAACAGTTGAAGTATTCCTCAAGCCTCAGTCTGCATTAAATACAGGGGAAGAGATGGGGCAGGTACTGATCTCTTCACTCCTGTGACCAATGACAGGACTCAGGGAAATGGTAGGAAGCTTAATCAGGGGAGGTTTAGGTTGGATATCAGGAAGAGATTTTTTTCACCCAGAGGGTGGTTGAGCACTGGAACGAGCTCCCCAGGGATGTGGTCCCAGCACCAAGCCTGCCTGAGTTCAAGAAGCCTTTGGATGATGCTCTCAGGTACATGGTGTGATTCTTGGGGTGCCCTACACAGGGACAGGAGTTGGACTTGATGATCCTGATGGGTCCCTTCCAACTCAAGATATTCTGTGATTCTATGATAAATTCTAATCCTTCCTCACTCAAGGTTTAAGACCAATCTAATTATCAGCATATATCATTTTTCCCTCTTTTCAGGGGATACAGAGAGAAATAATATCCTTTTCCCTGCATTTTTAGTTACATAGTGTGATGATGTCAAAACACAGGATTACAGACCTTTTTTTTAAGCATTCATTTTTTTAAAGCATCCTTACAAATAGTTTGTGTCTTTGTTCCTCTAAGCAAAGAAGGCAGAAAGACAAAGGCAAGATCAGGGATCAGCATCCAGCCCTGCTGTGAAAGGAATTATGAAAGCTTAGGCTAAGTGATGAAAATATCACTGACATATTAATAAGCCCTGTATAATTCCAGCAATAGACATCTCTAGCTGTAAATTCCAGACACAACTTTCTCAATGTCAGGACTATTCCCACTTCTCTGCAAAACCTGGGGTTCATAACTCTACCCTGCTTGTTAATGAATTTACATTATAAGAACTCTTGTACTTAGGTTTATGGCTCTTCAGGCAATATGGGATGGTGGTGAAGGAGTCCTGTCTCAGGCCTGAGTCTGTCCCCAAGCAGAGTTACTTTGCCTGTAGAGAGACTCTCCCAGTACCAGCAAGCAAGGGTGCAGGCTTCTAGGAAGAGTGAGAAATGGTCTGGACTTCATTTCTCTCTCTATCTAGTGACATAGGAAGGAAAAAGGAGAAATGCACCCATGTTCCTAGGTGATCTTTTAAGGTCCCTTCCAACCAAAACCATTCCATGATTGTATGTTTCTATGATTCCTTCCTGGCAGCCAGGAAGAAGCAAACAGTCTGTTGATTTCACGATAAAAACTCAAGCCACTTTCCAGACATTACCCATCATGTTTCTAGGACTTTCCCCCCAGTGCCATGGCACAGTGTTACATGGTCTGGATTGAGTCAAACAGTTTCAAGTATTGCATACATCTGCTAATGTGTACAATACAGATCAGGAGATGGATGAACCTGAAAAATGTGTCTACTTACACCCTGCTTTCCCAAATGCTTTTTCTTCAGGTCCCACTGGAAGGCTCTCAGTTATGGGAAACAGGGTACAGAGCATTGATCCTACACACAGGATAAATGACAGAGACTACATGGGCTGGATGGATTTTGGACGCCGCAGTGCTGAAGAATATGAATACTCCTCCTAAAGAACAGCAAACTATAGCAACAGGAAAAAAAAAAAAAATCACACTCCCATGTCTGTACAGAGAGAGAAAAATTAATTTGTTGTCCTCTTCGAATCAGTGTTTTAAAAGATATCATGTATTTGATGTAAATTTGTTGGTAAGATTATACAATGCAATACATACATATGCAGAATTTTCCAGAAAATGTTTTCTTGCTTTTGTGGTTTCTCATACACTGATATTATATTAAAATTATTTCACTTATCCCTTCTTGTCCTGTCACTGCATGCTGCTGGGTGTCTTAGTATATACAGGAAAGTGCCTTCATTCTGCCATGCAAATATCTTACATGTGCTGAGTAGCCAGACAAATAGGCCACTTTTTAAAGAAATCTTGTGAAAGTCCAAATAGGTGTGAACTATAAGGGAAACTTACCTAAATACGAACACCACAGCACAATACTTGCCAGAAAAGACCAGCTACCTTCACAGTGACCCCATTTGTACACACCAAGCCTAAGTGTTTGGAGTCAACCATGCTGAAACTAAAAGAGGAACGACACAGCATATTTCACCTTCCTGGCTTATTTATTTCATATTGTGAACTAAATGTGAATGTTCTGCTGATGGCTGCACATCAAGGAATACCAGAGTATTCCCTGCCAAGCGTTTGTTCGGGGAGGGGGCAAGGGAAGTTCCCTGAACAGAGCACAGGATGATCCTGAGGGGAAGGTGGCACTGGAGCAGTCTAGTCACTGCACTAAAAGCAAATGGGTCGCTCCAGGGTATCACAGAGGCAGCCTGAGTTGCCCAACAGCCTGGGGAGAAGCAGAGAGATTGTGCCCAGCCCTTAACCTGGCACACAGAGCACAGCAGCAAGCCCTAGGCTGGCAGCCAGGCAGTGATACCTGCCTGTGCAAAACGGGCACCCTGGGGACTCCAGCCAGCCAGTCCCCTCGCTGTCATCTGTGCCTGCCCCAGCACCAGGGGTTCCACCTGCAGGCTCCACCTTCACCCCCGATAAGCTCTCCTTAAACTGAAACAGGAAGTGATTTTGCATTGCTTAATTCACATAATTTCTCCTGAGTATGTGCATTAATAAGAAAAGGACTGCATTTTTCACATGCTGAAAAGAGGGTCCTTGCCAAAGGGAAGAAGCAGTTGAATTCCTCTGTAGCAATTTCTACAGCAGTTCATAGGCAAAACCAATGCAAAACCAGAAAAGTGCATTCCTGTCCTTATTTATGTGCATATTCCGGAGAAATTCAGTGAATTATACAATTCAAAATCATCTCTGGAAGGCGAGTTCCAGCACTGCTAAATTTCTGACATTTAACTTAGCTTCACTCAAATCCACCTTTATGGAAGCACGTGGGTAGGAGCTAAATTAACACTGGCAAAATAGCAAATCAATACCCTTTTTTTTTGTATTTAAAGACTGTTTTCACCATGTGCTCAATTCAATTAGTTCTGTTCAAGCTTTATTAACTTAATTTCAAAACAGGTGCTGGACAAATCTCTGAGGGGCTAAATAACACTGGCAAAATAGCAAATCAATACCCTTTTTTTTTGTATTTAAAGACTGTTTTCACCATGTGCTCAATTCAATTAGTTCTGTTCAAGCTTTATTAACTTAATTTCAAAACAGGTGCTGGACAAATCTCTGTGAAAAGAGCAGCTTCCCTGCAATTTCCACATAAATGAGCCGGGAGAAGCCTGTGGCTCTGCCCTCACAGGGCCACGCATACGGTGGCTGTGAAAAAGAGGGTGGAAGCTGTAAGTGCTCCTCCTGGACTGAGGGGAAACCCAGGCAGCCTCCCAAGAACCAAGGAGCACCCACACCCAGAGAAGGACCAGCTCTCCCCAGGGAGCTGGAGCAGCATGTAAGAGAAGAGTCAGCTATGCCAGTGCTGCTGATCCTGAAGAGTCTCATCTGCCCTAGTGTTTCATACTAGAATGTGTCTGGATGCTGCTCTGCTCTCCTACACTTTGGGCATCACCAGCCCCTCCACCCTTGCCACACGTGGGGCAGCAGCTGTGCTGAGGACACACCACAGCCAGATGTTCCCAGCTGCAGCCCAGCTCTGCACATTTCAGTGAGCTCCAGCATCCTGAGTGTAAACCAGACAGCGCCTCTCCAGCTGAGTTAGAAACTTGCAAGTCGGGCAAAATCTGAGTGTTATAATGTCCTAGCAGAGCACTGAAAGGCTTTTTCTTATGTTTGATTCCTGCATCCCCTGAGTTCATTAAAATTCTTGCAAATAAAGAAAAAAATCTGGCTGTGGGCTTGTTAAAGCTTTAATCATGGCTAAGTACCTGTGTCAATTGAACAGCAATTGGATTCAGCACAGCTTGA
>NW_009952704.1:324922-357383 GCF_000747805.2 Chaetura pelagica
TGACTTTTCCAGTATAGGCCATTCTGGCATGAAAGCCCACTGCCTACATTACAGCTAAAGACAGTGCTAAACACCAATAACTTTCAGGCCTTTTATTATTTTTCTTACCATTCTGTGATCTCGACTGGCTTGTCAGCTGAACTGAAGCAGGTCTGAACGGTGCCCAGCAGGATGCCACAGCACAGCAGAGCAATGCTAATTCTTCAGCATGAATAGCAGCTACAGGCAGCAGATTCTGCCTGTATCAGAAGCAGGATACATTGCACTGACATTGCTGGACTTTTCAATTCCATGTGGGGAGCTGCCAGCAAATGCATTCAGAGAGTTGGGAGCAACTGTTAGGCCTCTGTACACTAGAGCATTACATTGTGAGACCATCCAGGGCTTTGGAGACATGCAAAAGAAAGGGAGGAAGTGTCTCAGGAGGCTGCAATACCAGTCTTGGCTCTGCAGACATCATCATGTGTCCACAGCTCAGTCTTAGACACACAGTTCTCTGCAACTCACCCTTCTCTCACCTGCAACCCAGCTTTTCAAGGTGGATAACCACATGCCTTGCTGTGGTACAGTGAAGATGCATCCAGTAAATTTTCTGAGATACTTGGATGTTGCAAGGATGGAGGAACATTTCAGGCTACAGGTAGCAATTCATCAGCCATTTGGCTTTCTGATGTTTAGTTTATACAGTATTTCTGTTCTACTTTGAGTTTCCAAATAGCTCATGTAGTCTTTGTCATCTTGTGGCATAATTTACTGTCCTGATGGAGAAACTAAAACACTCTCCAAATGCCAGCATTGTTTCCAGAAGCTGAAACTGTGTGTTTCTTCCAAAATCCACTAGAATCTCTAGGATGAAGCATCTCACAGAGAAAAAGGGTGTTGCACCCCACTACGCCTTCTACCCTTGCACAATCTCCAGTTGCTCCTTTTGTACCTTGAAGAGTTTAGCCTCACTCAGCTTTGGTTGTCCTTGACCTCAGTGGGCTACACTTAACTCCCTTTTTAGTTTCCCTGTGGCCTTCTTTGTCAACATGGGGATCAGTTTTCCTCTCCAGAGAACACAACTGTGGAGCCCAGTTCTTCTATAGGGCCTTCAGTGAATACTAAACATCTAGATTTTCATGGTTATTTAAACTTCAGGCAAAACTAGTGTTCCAGACATGTGAGAAAGCTGGGTTTGTAATTCAGCTTTTGAGATGTGGTAGCCTGCAAATTAGTGTATGCACATGGACTTGCTTGCTAAACACCATTGCTGTTCACTTAGCTGGCACAGAAGATGTGCATCTCCAAACAAAGAAGTAAACAAACCCAGCATTACATGCATCCTTCTGGATACTTTTTTTAAAAGTTAGAAAATAACAATACAGCATGAACAACCCCTAGCTATTTATTCTTTCCAAAGCTAAATATTTAGATCCCTGCAGGAGCATTCATACACACCAGAAAGGATAGGTTGAGGGGGAGATCTATTAAATATTGGAAGGAGAATAGTTTTTAAAAAGGGATACCCAGAAAAGATGCTTCCCGTGTTACATAAAACTCACCCAGGACCCTGAATGTTACCACAGCTCAGCCAGAAGCGACAGCAGCTGGGGGCTGAGCACAAGACAACCAGCTCTCTGCCACATGGAGGAGGCAAAGCCAGGCAGGGGTTGTATGCAGGTCAGGCTGCTGCTGCAGGGAGAGGACAGAGCAAGAAGTGAGCAGAGCATTGCAGAACTACTCCAGCAGTGTCACCAGTGAGCTCAAGGGTTGAAGCTTCTGACCAAGGTGACAGCAAAAGTGTTTCAGGAACTGGACTTGTGGGACTGGGTCCTCACTCCCCAAGGCCCAGGATGGCACCGAATGAGGCCACCAGCATCTGACTTTGTCCTTTGCAATATCCAGATAAAACATTTAAATCTGTAGAAAAACAGACTTACCAAATATGAATTAATATGCAAAATCTTATTTTTTAGCTATAATAGGAAAAATACCTTCCTCAAAATGCTCCTGTCTTAATATTACAGTCTTGTAATAAGATACATGCAGGTAGAGCCTGTGATGGCTCCTTCTAGGCTCATGTGTCTGTGAATATCTACTTTATACAGGAGAACAAGACCGATGAAGTCCGCATGGACCAAACAACATCTTAATACAGCATTTATCACTAACAATGTGCAGTTTTCTCCAAGCAGAGCTTTCTTCAAACCTTAACCATCAACTTTCATGAATGCTACAAGTACTTGCAAGCACTTCCCTCCTTGCTCTCTCTTCTACACACATCTCTGATGGTTTCCAGATTTCCTTCCCACTTCACAGCTGCACACCCTCCCATAAGTTACCTGAATCCCAAATCGCAACCTAAAGCCAGAGACACCCTATGGACCACTCTCAGCTTCCCCCTTCTCTGGCACTTGCTTAACTCAGCCTGTCCTCAGGCAGGGAGGGCTGGATGCTCTGTGCTCATCTTCCTTGGATCCCTCCAGTTAACCATTAACCCTCTGGGGGTGTGCTTCCCCCAGGCTGGGTGCTGGGCAGGCAGGCAGGACGAGTCTCTGTGCTCACTGACACAGGACATGGATGTCCCCAGGGCAGGATGGCATCAGCCCTTCTCACAGCTGTTGTCTGTGCTGAACGTGAGCCCTCCACAAGTTTATTTTGGCATTACTGCTCTCCAGTTTTCCCTCCATAGCAAGCATATGATACAAATAGTATTATTTCCTCCTCAGTGTCTAAGCCTTTCTAATATTTCTATGACTGCTTGCCTGACTACCCTGTCCTTCCAGGGAGCTCTACTTAGCTCTCACCAAGTGTGCAGGGTTTCTGGAGTTTCTTGTTACCTGGGCTGTTCCCTCTCTCACTAACGAAGGTACTAGGTAACAGGAGGCCTGGCTTCTGTCTCTTGGAAAACACAGGATGTTTCCTCCTCACACTTTACTTTCACATTTGGTCACTATATTTTTGCATCACATTAGGCAGGACAGGTCACACCCCTCTCCTGCTCAAAATACACAAAGCACACAACATCCAATTCTTCTTTCTGCAAACACAATATAAATAAGACTCTGCATTCACTTCTATGTTTTTTATTTTGACCTAAGTTCTACCAATTTCTGCAATCTTAACATCTCAAAAGTCTTCAACAACTTGTGTCTAAGAATTTAAAAACCAACCTGGCAATGGCCTCTTATTTTGCTTCGGCTGAGAGATGAAAGCAAGGGAAGAAGATTAAAGATTTAGCACCTTAAAAGAATAGGGGGAAAGGTGAATAATACACACCAATGCAACTTTTCTGTTATTTTATTGATATTAGTGAAGAAAAAATGTAAATTTCATCCTTCTCATGTGTTACAATTGCTTTCTCTGGTGGGTGGACAGTTCGTACTGCTTATTTGAAGGCTAAGTAATACTTCCCAATTGCATTATTAATTCTACACTTCAAGTTCTCATATGGTATTGCTTTCTTCCTCTGGGTATATAAAATGGTCCATTAAGTCTATGATTTTATTTTTTTTTCAGAATCATCTGTTATTCTATCTACTGTTTTAAGTTACATTCAAATAAAAAGATGCTTAAATTTACTTGCAATAAGTGCACACATATAACAGCAAAGAGAGCTGATGAAATTTTACTAAAACATTGTAAGTTCATAGAATAAATAGAAGTCTTCAAACACATGCAGTAACTGACCGATGTGTTTTTTTCTTTCTCAAAAAATATCCTTAGTGTCCAGTAGCACTACTGCAAGAATTACTTCATTCAGAAAAAACAAAAGCCAAACCCACCCACCTAATCTCTCATCACAAAGACTAAAAGACAGCTTCATATATACAGGAAATTATCAGTGCTAATGATTTAGTAACAGTCTGGTACAAACAGCAATTCACGGCAATTATGTGTAGTGTGATTATGGTAACAAACAGGGAGCTTGATGTAGATGCCACAGGGAAAAGAAAGCTGATATTAGACCCTTCCCCATTTACTCCTTTCCATCCCTCTGCTCCTTCAAAAGAAAAAAAAATAGTGGTCTCAGCTCAACTCTAAAAACAAGCTCCCTGCAGTCTGCTCCAGTTCCAGGATATTTCATTTCTTCCTACAAGCACTCAGCAGAACTTAGGGAGAAACTGAGAAGAAAATTGCAATATAAATTAGGATCACCTGGCTGTAACTAAAGGTTGTGTGAGGTCTTTCATTTCTCTTCTGAAAAAGAGGGGATTATATGTTTGGTATTAGCAGGTGTTTTTTCGGTTCAAAAACACCAGTGAGATAAAGCGTTTCCCTTATTTTTACCTCTGCTAAGGGCCCAACTTGGGACAAAAAACTTTTCTCTGAAAAAAGAAAACAGAAAGTGGGTGGGGAATATTCTCATCTGGTTTACAAGGCCATGGTCCTCAACATGCATGAAACCTGAAGATCAGCACAAGGAAGCAAGTTGCTCTTTCCAGCTTGTATCATTCTGTTACTAAATGTTTTTTGTCGTTCTCTGCTGAGATTTCAAGGACACACCTTTTCCTAATACTGTTTTTGCTACATGTTCTTTTATGACATTCTTATCTGTCAATCTGTTCTGTAACTTTGACTTCTAGGAAGTCACTGCCACGTTTATTTACCTCATGAGTTGTGAAAACTGTTTTCTTTGGAGGCACTAACAAAGTGTGTTTCAGTGGCAGCAACACACAGTAAAGCATTTTCCCTTCCACAATCCAGTGCAGCATTGAAAAAAACAAACAAACACAAAATAAACAGAATCAAGAAAGAAGTCTCACAGGGTGTAAGTGTACCAAATGAAACAGCAGTGGCAGGAATATGTAGGAATATTCCAGGTACCCAGTGGGCCTGCTGACCTCAACACAGTATTAGTTCAAGTTTATCATCTCCAGGAGGAGAAAACAGGACAGAAAACAAAATAATAAAAAAATTAATCCATTCAGGCCTAATAGCCAGGCACTCCAATAACTCAGCTCAACTCATCTACAGAAGCAAAATAAAACTACCACGTTAAACTGAGTGCTTTTTTTTCATCATTTAATGAAGCACAAACTCTCCCATGCTTCAAGTGATGTAACGCGAGGTCTCACAAGACACATTCAATAGTTTCCCATGCACCTTTGACTCAAGCTAGGCTAGCTACAGAACTCATGTTTTCCTAGTCAAGTTTTTTGGTGGTTCTGTTCTTTTTGTTGTTGTTTTGTTTCTGGTTGTTGTGTTTTTTTTTCAGTGCATCTTAAAAAAAACACCTTTTCAAAGGTTAGCAAGTTAACCTTAATACAGCAATCATAACATAGAGCCTTTTGCACTCAATTGAGCAGTAAAATAATCCAATTAATTACAATAGATCTGGTACATATTTACATATTTTATACAAAGTTTACACATTTCTCCCATTAGGCACGAAGTTGATTTGTCAAACTCCAGAGGCAATGAAGGGGTGGTGGGGAAAGGAAAAGAGGATCGGAGAAAGAATCCGAGTATTGTTATTTAAAAAGACTAGCTGTAAAAATAAAGTCATTCATCGTAAGCTAGTTTGCTTCGGGAGCTTGGTTCCCATGAGGATCCCCGAAGTGAGAGACGTTGGACCTTTCATCTGCATGCTGGACCCCACCATGGTGGGGAAGCTCCGATTCCTTCGGATGCCAGTGTTCAGCTGGATGCTCCCGATGGCACTGGTCACGGCAGGGCAGCCCAATGGGAGACCATCTGGTGCCAAGCCTCCAGGGACAAGGGCCCTCACCGGTCCTTGTGCCCCACAGAGAAGAGGTCCCTGGTCATCAGTTAGAGGAGGAGCTGGCATTTGCCCTGAACTCACAACTTTGGCGATACCAAACCTCTTGACTTTGTCCACGAGATTAAGGTTGGAAACAGACACATCGGTCTGACTCTCACTGTTCCTGATGTTCTTTTTATTCCTCACCTCCTTCAAGATCGAACTAGCAGGCTTCGAAGCCAAGAAGTTGTCGTAAGGTGGGCTGGTGCACTTGAACTCAAAAGATGGAGGGGAAGAAGAAGGTGTCTGCATAGGTGAGTTCGGTGGAGTGGAAGGAATGATCGCCATTTTAGGGGAGTATGTGTTCAGGAAGGTGCCTTTGCTGGCTCTGTCCCAGCTCTGCGGATTGTACACTGCTGCTGAGATGCCCCTTTCCTTCAGCAGCCACACCAGCCCCAGAGACGTGCTCATAGTCGTTGTGGATTCCCGGAGGTTAGTGAAGGATTCAGCCAAACTCAGACGCCGAGGTGTACAGGGAGTAGCCACCGGGGTGCCCTTCAAATTGCTAATGCTGCCACAAGCTGGAGTAGGTGCTGCGTTAAGGCTGAAAGCAAAGGAGCAGGAAAATTATTCTCTCCACTAGGGGATGAAAACCTATTGCAAGCAAGGTTTTAATCCTGAAAAAGGCCTTTTATCCATTTTGAGAGTGCATGGGTAACCGAGAGTTCCCAGCTCCTTGCAAACATGAGGGCAAGTACAAAACCGTCCTCTCTTACAAAACGCACCTCTCCACTTTGCATAGTTCACCACCCAGTCTCATGGGATTACTGCATTCCTCAACACCACCACATTTCTTCTGATCAACTATCAAATTGACAGGTTTGTGACCAACACCTTCAGTTTTTCTTCCTGATCTACAGCCTGTCACAACTCCCTGTTTCTTCCACGAGATGAGGAAATGGGAGAACCTGACCAATGGTATAAGCAAAACTACTTTTTAATTTCACTTCTAGGCACACAGAACTACTTGTCCTTCTAGTACTGTTGGCTCATAGCAGCAAAAGCAGCAAGGGAGGAGAGGAAGGTATTTGCTACAGAAGCATTTGTAGCACAGCTGCTGGAAAGCTGGCATTGTCACCAATATGCCCTTCTGTGAGGTCAAACCCTTCTTTACTTCTTACATCAAATTTGTTTTTATTTAAGGGGAGGAGGACGTGGGATCTGGCTTTTGATAGAGATGCACAATGGTGTGAAAAATCATCAAAGCAATGAGAAAAATAATAGTCAACATCTTGGCTATCAGTCGGCCAATGGGTAACGAATAACTCAGAAGCCAACCAAGCATGACAAAGAGCCATTATACAGTTAATTTGGTAAAACATTAATTTCTATAGTTGGAAACATGGCTAAATTGTTCCCCAATTCCAGTTCTTTCTTCTCAAAATAAATAAGGTACAGGCAGTGGAAAAAAAAGTATTAAAGAGGGAATAATCTGCATGTTTAGAGCAAGTGATGGTACAAACACTGATACTACGAACACTGAGGTTTCAGTGTTTCAGTCTTAGAAAACGTGTTCTTATTGATCAGATTAGCCACAGTATATTCATCCATGGCTAATCCATACTCAAAATTAATAGCAGTCCAAGGTACACTATTGATTGAATGCATGGAGTGATGGAGTGCTCAATTATTCCAGAAGCAACACATGTGGGACATCCACAAGAGTCCAAATTTGTGTATATTTGGGAGAATCCCAAGGGTTCTATGTACCTTAAAAAAAACAGCTTTCCAAGTCTTTCTAACTATGCTCAAATGATGTTTTTTGGCATATTTATATACACAAAAAAAGAATCCAGGGTAATATTTCTCAGGCATGGATTCATCCCCTCTAATAGCATTTAAAGGGTCTTGAACAATGCAACACCTGATGCTAGAAGATAATTCACTGACCTGAGAGCTTACCACTGTTCAAAGAAAGAAATCTTACTCTTCATCTTATCAGGTAAGCAAGGAGAAGACACTCAGCAAAGAGTCAGACAAAAACCAAAGACAATGCAAGAAGGTGGGAAGAAAACTAAGCAGCTGGGAGGGGGAAGAAAAAGGAGAAAGAGTAGGATTTGCCCTTTTCAGCAGAGCCAGGCTGTTGGATCAGCTCAGCCATAACGTGCAACTTTAACTTAGGTTGGGCTCTCTGTACCAGGAAATGCATCAAGTAGCCACACTGAGACAATCTGGTTGCATTTCCACATGTAGGGAAGCCTCAAACCAATAATGACTCAAATCCTTTTTGCCCATATGGACAAAAGAGCCTAGATGATGTCTTCAGTAGCATTTGCAGTCTCATTTCACCTTACATTAATGAATTCTGGGTAGCCAACATTACTGTGAATGTCAGGTTAGACATCCTGGAATGTTTTCTTCTGAGCCACAGTTTCTGATGAGCTTAGAACTTAATCTAATAGTATGTAGTGACTAGCTGACAAGAGTTAACGTAACACTAAAAAGCCTAGTTCGGTCATCTTTGAAAAGTCAGCAGTACTTTAAGATCTTTTAAGGCACTCCTTAATTAAGGGGATATTAGCCTAATATCATACGAAGTCTCAAGTCATGTCTTCTCTCCATGATTAAACAAGATCTGGTCAACATATCAACAGTGATTTGGATCTGTACCAACTTCTACCATAAGCAAGTGAAACTGCCAAAGGATTTTTTTACCCTGCAGTTGTGACTCAACAAGAGGAATCCCATTGATTCATATTTGGAAACGGTAGCAAAACACATCTGAGAAAACTAGTATTAACAGCGGTGTAATTTGAAAAGGAGACTTCCTAAATATCTCTGGAATTGGTCTTCTTGCACCCCCCTGCGTGCTGTGTCTGTCAGTGCAGGTGGCAGATGTAAGACAAGCTCTCCTTAAGTCCTTGTCTTTCTGCCTGGACTGAGTCAGTGGCAGGGGAGAAGAGTTCCTTGCAGCAGAGCCAAGGATGCCACACACCCCCTGCAGCAACACACACATGCACTCTGAAGGCAAGGCTGAATGGAAAGGAGAAGTTAGTTCACAATTCTTCTCTTAAGCATTGATTAAAGCTGGACCTTCATAGCTTGGATTCCAGATCATGGTGGAAAAAAAGAGCAATGACAGCCACTGTAATGCATCTCCCATGCTGGCTAATAAACACAGGAGTACAGAAGTTGTCTTGAAAAGCATGATGGAGGGAAAAGAAAGAAAGAACTTACTGCGTGAACTACCTTTTTACAGGGTACACAACTAAGTACATTTTGGAAACCCAGAGACAGGGTGTTGACTATCAGGTTTCTAAGATGTCCTAGCCACAAGATGAAAACTACAGCAGTTCAATGGCTTATTAACTCAAACAGCTTCATTCTTTCCAGTCCCAGATTTCAGTTGCCCAGACACTTAGATTAGTATTTCTCCTACTTTGGCAGCACAGGTACACATTACAGAGCAACAAAAAAAGACATTCCTGCAAGAGAGCAGTTGTTATGTAGGTGTTGCTTTGTTTGTTCATTTTTGTATTGCTTTAACCAGGAAACATTTGGTCCATCAAACTGACCAGTGCAGGAGAGCAGCCTTGACACTACCACAGAAACAAACTCAAACTGAACTCAGCAACTCAACCCAGTGACAGCTTCCTGGTTAGACTGTGGAAAGAAACAGAGAAGCGAGCACCTCATTTAGCTCGATGAAACTTAGTCAGGTTAGAGCATCACCTGGGTTAGAGGCTAGGTTAAAACACAACCAGGTAGGTAGATATCAGAACTCTTTGGTTAGCTGGTGCCACACACACTAGCATTCCTTGTGCATGACACTGCCAACACAGACACTGCTGGCAGCGTTGCTCACCACCTGCCACGCTGGGTCATAGTGTCTGCCCTATACCTCCTCTCAGCATAAGGAGACATAATGCAGTTTCCTCATCCTCCTCACATGACCTGTGAAGAACCAGTTGTAGTTGGTAAGGAGAAGATCCTTAAACATGTCTGCTGAAAACATCGTATTGTTTATTTTGCTCTTTTTCCTCCTAAATGATGACATTTGGTGTCACTAAGGCACCTGAAAATGTACTGAATTTAACTGTCAGTTGTAGCTGACTTGTTAGATTTAGTAACCAAAGTAATCAATGGGGTTTTTTTATTAAAATAGAACTGCAGCCATGTAAAAGGATCTCTTTAGTAACAGTGTTGAGGGGAGAAAGACAGAAAAGAGTAAAGAAAACCAGCCAGGCCACAATTAACTACCTTAGTTCAGAAAGGGAAGAAGAAAAAACACATTTAATCATCATCTATTTCCTTTCCACCTTGCAGGTTTTCATATTCAAGGCCCTTACTTTTAATGTGTTGTTTAGGTTTAATCAGTGCCCATCTCATCCTGAAACAAATATAGGCACATACACAATGGTATGTTCCCACACAGGAGCTGGAAGGGGCAGAGAAAGTGATGAGGCATTCTCCTTTTAAACAGAAAAAAACATTATTTAAATACTGATTTGCTAAGGAAGGAAAGTTCCCTCTTCACGTAAGAAATTAACTCACCCTCTCTAGTTCTCAGATCTTCACCTTCTATGAGTCTACAGAATTGGCTTTATCAGCCTGTATTGCCCATACATACCAATTGCTATTATTAAGCCAGAACATTAGTTTCAGTCAAGATACTATGAACTCATGTCCAACAATTAGACCAAGGAACAAAGCAGATGGCTGCCTGTTTTTGATTAAGGCATATTTCCTCTTCCACTCCTCATATACTTCCTGGATTTCTTTACTTGCACATCCCTTTTTCTTCTGTGCCAAAAATTCAGATTTTTTCCTCCCTGGCAAAATCTCTCTCATCTCTTTTTGAGAGACCATATTCTGTGCATTCACACATGAGGACTACAACTAGTTTGGGACTAGGACAGTCAGGCTTGGATATTGGGACCCAACTTAGTTATGTCTGATCCTTCAATGTTTTAACTAGAGACAACAAAATTTAAGATCTTTTGGTGGCTTCCTAGAACATTACACATGCCTCTCAAATAAAAGCAGGATGAGGGAACTCAAAACGGCAGGAATAATTTCAGAGTGTGTTGTAATTCACCAATGTGGCTAATGCTTTTGCTTATGCCATTACATTGCATTTCCTAACAGGGAAAACTCTGACAGAGGTGAAGGCTTTGCCATCATGGGAAACCCTTACCTTGGTGTGACTCGTGTGAGTTCATCGGAAGGGTGCAGAATGCGGCAGGTGGTGAAGGTGAAGGTGGAGTTGGTTTGTGACATGCACTTCCCAGGATGAGGTACTAAATTAAAAAAAAGCAAATTCTTTGCATTTTACACAGAAAAAGGGAAAACCAAACTTCTGTGTGCTGATAAGACAGATGCAAGAAGTAATGAGGTACCTTGGATGGGATCAATGCAAGGAAAGTGAAATACACAAGTGTGACACTTTTTCTCCAAAACAAACACATACAGGACTCCAAGGCCAGTGCTAAAAGGGTCTGCTGAAACCTCCCTATGCTCACTAACACTGCAGGTAAACTTGCCCAAACCAAATTTAGGCAAGGCAGTGCTTGAAATGCTAGTCCTCATCTAAACTAGCAACTTTCATCAGTGGAAATTACAAGCAGCATATTCTAGTACCAGCTCAGGAGCACTCATATTTTCTGACTGTTTGTGCATTTCAGCTTTTAGATTGATCCATGAAAAGGTATCCTCATTACTTCTCAGTAATGGATCCAGCTTGCTAATGCTACAGGAATATAGACTGTTGGGGAAGGGAGGGGATGGACACATGTTACTCTGTCTCTGACTTTTCACACCCACAGTAAGCAAAGTGGTAGTTTTTTTGGATCCACTACTGTACATCTGTGACATTTCTCTTGTGCAGGTGTTCAGGTACTTTAAGAATGTATGTCCTCAGCTGCACAATACAGCAGTTTTTAAATATCTGTAAACACTGCAGTAACTAATTTCCCCCACAAATGTAGATGAAAAGATGCCACTTTGTCAGTGTATCAGTAATTTGGGAAAAAAGCAACACAGTTCAATTAAAAAAAAAATGCAGGACTTGGGCTAATTTCTTTCTTCTTAGTAAAGTTATTTCTTGGATATACTAACGTGCTGTATAATGCAGCTGTGGCCATTGCAAAATAATTACAAAATTTAAGAGCCATGCATCTGAAAAGCTGGTTGAAAAACACCCAGAGTTCATTATTACATCAAAGATATCATGATTGCATAGGTTCCCTTAGTTAGTAACCAAACTTCATAGTGGTCAAAGGACATGCACAATAAAACCCATGTGTAGCTCCCTCCCTCTCAGCCCTACTCGACCCTCTGAGCCACTCCCTGACAAAGCCACATTTTAATACCACAGTACACAATTATTCAACACATTGCAAAGGACAGACAGACCAACTAGACCAGACACCATTCTGAACTTCCAGAGATGCTTAGCAGAAGCAAGGCAGGTCTTAATTGTGGCTGTGTTCCCTTTTTCATATACAGCTCACAGCTCCAAAACAGTGTGTGCAGCCAGGTAGTCCTTTAAGTTCACTTAGAAGCAGTGTGTGAAGGACAGAACATGGGGAGTGTGAACAGTGGAAGCAGAAGTGGCTAAGCAAACAACATGGGGTCACTTCTAGTTAGCGCTGCAATGTACTGCTGCACATTAAAGAAGGGTATTTCTAAAAACCCACTGGAGTGGGTTAATACACTCAGATGTTAGCACAGCACAGCATAACAACAAGCTCTACTTCACCTCCAGAGATGGTAACTATGATGCTTCAGGAATCCAGTTGCTTTAGAGATTAGTGAGAGCGCTATAAAAGCTATTACAAGGGAGCACAGCCTAGCAATCATGATTCTCTCCATATTGTAGAGAGTTAAAAGAAAATCTGGAGAAAGAACTCAAATAACTGCACATTAAAAAAATTGGTTACTTGGAGGAAACAAAGGACTTCAACATAAATCAAGTAGAAACCAAGCCATTATCCCTGGATGATGAGTAGAGAACAGAATAAAGCAATGCTGGTTTAAGATTGCAAGCCTATCCCAAAGCACATAGCTGTAATACAATCAGTGCATTTTCCCCCTTTGTAATATCCATTGGGCATCCCCTCAGATTGGAAACAGGCACATTGAAGATATATAGCTGCATTAGCAAAAGCAAGACTCATTGCTATTAATGAGTCAGAGATAGGAGAAGGCTGCTAAAAGTAGAGAAATCATTGGCTCTTCATAAGAGGAAATACATTGAAATTATATATATATACAATCAACCGATTTCCAAGGATGTATTCCACCCTCAAATACCACTAAGAAAGTCCTGTACCAGCTTCATCCTCCATCAGTCAACAATGGGGTGTATCATATTGCTGTAGCATTTTCCATCCTTTGGACACAGTACAAAGAGAGTCAGAACCTGTTGCTGTAAATGAACAAAGTTTATAAAATAGAAACAAAATTATTTACTCCTAACCTAGTAATTTACATTAGATTGGCCATCTCCTGAGTTGGTATAAATTTCTGAGGAAGGTATATATAAGCATACAATAAAAGAGACTATCTTCACATGTACATACCACAAAGTATTATTTTAAACATAAACATCTGCTCCATGGGACTGTGGCTGAAACAAAATGTTTTATTTATACGCTCTTTTTCAAAGAAGTAGATGATTAACAACAAGGCTTCAAATCAGTATTAAAAAGAACCTGTACATAGTTCAGTGTTTAACAAAATTTACAGAAACATCATGTGATTTTAACTGGCAGAAAACCATAAACTAAACTGTAGGTGCACTTTATCCCTAAATTAAGATTCAAGCTAAACCTTGGATTGTTGCTGGATCATGTTTTGTCTCTCAGTGATTGATTAATGTTTACCTTATTGAGCTTTCTCAAGCAATTCCTAGCCATTTAGGAAAAAAATGCAAAACATTATAGCTGAGACTCTACTGTGAGCACAAACATTTTGGTAAAAACAACTTTTAAAATACTGCAAAAAAAGGCACGTCCGAGTCAAACTGACTGCAGAGAGCTCCATCTCCTGGTAGAACAGAGCCCCTCCCTGCTCAAAACACAAAGCTCATTTTCCACAGCTCACAGCTGTTTCAGATCCAGCTGGAGTACTTAGAGCTTATGGGCCATTCAAGAGGCACGTCAGCAAAAGACACACATTTTGGAAACAATCTTCTGCTCAGGGAACCCTCAAAAGATCGTTTAACCTGGGTTTTCAACCAGGTCATGCAGAGAGTACAGTTGGTAAACTAGTGACCTGGCCTGTCCACAAAGAGGCATTAAGGCAAATGGAGTTTAAGGAAGACTTGTTAGAGGTAGTGGTACTAAAACACAGTTGGGTTTTCTGCCATTGATTCCAAACTCAAATTCACTGCTATGCTAGAAGAAGAGTGAAAGGGCAGAGAGCCCTCACAGGCCGGTAAATCTTTGAATTTCATTTAAATATCTATTCTGGCAAATACAGATTTCTGCAAAAATTAATTTACAAAGAATCAAATGGTAAATCTTCAGAACATGGCTTGATTCAGAATGGCACAAAGGTAAAATGTTTTAGTCCAACTATGAAACAAGTCACTCTGCTTATAATTTCTTCGGCATGGTTTAACAAAAGGAGAAAACCTGGTTCCCTGCTTTTTCACCAGAGAGAGTGCAATGGACATCTGAAATTATACCTGGTGCTACCACACGGAAAACTACTCACTGACAGAACAGGGAGAACAGGGAGAATATAGGGTATGACTGAGCTGGTGACTTGGTTAACTACTAAAATAAAATGGAGATGGGTGATAAACACAACAGCTGTCAAAATGTGGGGATGGTGTTCTCCTGAAGGTGATTGGATGCCTTCAGATGTCCTTCAGAATATACTGCCATAATGTCCTTCAGAAAACACTGGTTTCTGGGGTAACCGTGAATGCTCAAGACCTCCAAGAATTCATACATCTATGCCAGGAGCATTACTCCTGTTACATTTCTTAAACAATTGACAGTAACATTATTTTCTGAATATCTGCGTTTCCAAACCTTCCATTTATTTTCCTTTTGGAAAAAGCAAGTGATGAAAAAATGATCCAGGGCTGGTATTCTTTGGACAGTATTTTCTTAGCCACCTTCCGGCTGAGGTCTCCTTCTCACGTATATAACCATGGAGCATAGATGTTTTTAGACTTCAATGTATTTAATGTGGCTTCAACAGATAGCAAGTGCTGACAGATTTTCTCCAATAAATAATTACTATGAAATATTCATTTCATTTGAAAATAAAATATATTTAAATATGTATCGATACCTTCATTCTAAGACAAGTCACAAAATGTGTTGCTTTTCTGTACAATGATAACCAGTCAGAAGCATTTATAGTAATGCTGCTAAAAACAACTTAAAACATAAGACATTCATTATGGGTTTTCAGGATTTTAGGCATCTCTTTGGAGAGATCTCCATAGTGTTGTTAAGGTCTGGACACAAAGCACAAGAGGGCTGATCCTGTAATGCTGTGCACATGTCTGTTCTAAGCCATCAGTCAGGGGGACTAACCAACACAAGTACTGAAAAATCAGTTCATGCACTCAAAACTAGCATGCAACTGAGCACATGCTGAACCAAGTATAGCCCTTCCAACTTCAAAATGAGAACATTCACAACATTATTAAGTGCTTTGAATGGCTCGGGGCTTTTTCTTTATGGGAAATCTGAAAGGCAATTCATTAAAAAAAAAAAAAAAAGGTAAAACAAAACCAAATGATCCTTCCCTTCAAAACAGACTCTGTGCTGTTTTATAATATACTACAGTCTCTTTCAAAGAATAAAAAAATACATTGAGTTGTGCTGCAAAAATGACTTGTCCTAGCTGGTATTAACACTGCTGTGTCCTGTCACTTCTTTACTATTCCAATTACGCTGACAGACCTCTCAAGTGACAGAAACTTCAAACTATTCCTGGATATTAGGCTACAACTGTTATTCTGGAATTTACAATCCTCCATAAAATTACTGAGCCTACACACAGTATGTAGCTCTGACAGACCAACACGTGTGTTAATTTCTTCTGAAATGTTCAGTGCCATAATTGGGATATAATCTGCATGTACCATAAGGAAGTTATTTTACGTATCAATGGATATTCCTGGTCTCAACATGGGCACAGGAGAATTTAAGGATCATGACTTTTTCTTACTTAGTCAACATTATTTCACTCAACATTACTCAACAAGGAACAACTGATACTCTCTTCTAAATACATTTATTTTGGCTACAAGACATCTTTGGCACTACCAGCAACGTTTCTTCTCCTGAGCCTGCATGTTAAAAGGCCTTCTCTTAGGGCTCATTTCAAGCAGCACTCTATACACCCCCAAAATGGCAGTAAAAATAGGACCTCATAGTACTCTAGCAGAGAACCTCCAATAGAAAAAATGGTAAGATACAATCTTCAGAGCATACATGCCAAATGAAGCACACACCTACTAGAAAGACTAAGGCAATTTACACCTGCTGAGAATGGTCCTTGTAGACACTGTACTTAGGAAGATGTTTTGTTTTCAAGTTAAAAGACCTGTAGGTCTAGACTAGCATACACTGTGGCCTGCCAACAGACATTGCAGGGAGATACTTTCTGGCTTTTGTAAACCTCTTGAGCTACATTCTTCCACAATGGAACTATGCTGGAACATTCCTTGAAAGCACCAGGAGAGGTCAACATGGATTTGCAGCCCGTGGACTTCGAACTGCAGCTGTGGAAGACCCTGGTGCCAGGGGATGTGACTGTTACCAAAGCAGCTCGTGACTCTGTGGGAGTTTGTTTTGCCCAGGACCATAATCAGTGAAGAACCCTTCTTGTGCTTTTTCTCGACTCATAAGCTTCTAGTTGGCCTTCGTCCTCCCCATGCCAGTAGGGGTGGGAGAGTTGAGTGAGCTGCCACGTGGCTGGTTCTTTCTTGTCGCGTTGGGCCCAAACCACAATAACCTTGCACTTGTGACAATGCTCTAAGGAAATGCATGTCCCTACACTCCCCTACCTGCAATGCATTTCTTAGAGAAATCAAGGAGAGGCAGAAAGAATGCTGAGGAGGTATTTTCAAGAGGAGCAATGGCTGCACAATATTTACATAGAAAAGAAATCTACAAGCTAAGCACACATCTCTGCTCCCAAAAACGTGTTCTTCAGTGGGCAGACTGTGGATTTGAAGAACCACTGTCATAGTAGTAATTACCTACTCTGAAAACATCCATCATGATCTTCTCCTTGTCCAATGCCTGACAAATTGCTTCAAATAAAAGCTTACGCAACAGTATCTTTACTTCATTTGAGCAGCACAACCAATAGTGATGTGGTGGCTCGTGGATATTCCTAAATCCTAAGCAACTAAGCCATCTGAAGGAAGGATAAGGAATGGCAAATCAAAGTTTTCAGTGCATTTATTTGTTCACAAAGTTACTCTTATTGACCAATTTCTCTGTTTCTGCAACGTATCAAAATTACTCTGTAAACAATGGATTATGAAATAGGATTACTAGGACAATTTCATATATTTTAGCTACTTGCCAGCTTATAAAAGCAAGAAATACCCTTAAAAACCTTCTCAGAGATAACTAGAGCTCTCCCAGGATATATCAGCAGTAACTAGGGAATGACCTGTCAACTACAGTGACCTGTATTCAACTTCTAATGAAGAAAAGAAATTGAGAGAAATGCTAGTTTTTCTTGCCAGTTTGCAATCATAACACAAGTCTATATTTATTTTTCTACTCCAAACAACTCTCCAAAATCATTACCCACAGGTGATTTACTAATCCATTGTTAAAAAACCCAAACACCTAAACTACATCTATATCCCTATCTAAGTATACTCCATGACAGTAAGTTTTCCAAATATTTCACATGTTCCTGTGTTGAATATTCTTACAAGTAGAAAATTCTTCACCCAAAGTGTAACGCAAATAGCTTTTTTTTGCACAATTATTGTATCCTGAGTGCATGAACTGCTTGTTCCCTTCCTCTCTGCAGCAACACCTATTAAAATTAAATCTTTTATTCATTATTTTATTCCATAGACAATAAAAAATGTCAGTTCAGTTTTTGATTGTTTCAGTCTATGTTCCCTAGACCTACAGCTTTTCTTGCAGCTGTTATTTAGTCTCTTCAAAATAAGAAACACCTGGATAGTATCCAAAACTAGATACATCTCCTGCAAAGGCATTATTTATTTTCATATTAATATAAGAAGTTAATATAATAATTATCCTGGGTAATAGCTCTCATATAATAAAGACGATGTTTGTCAATTGAAAAGGAAGTTGAAGGATTTGAATGTTCAAGCACTGGAACAGGCTGCCCAAGGGAATGTTCTGAGTCCATCCCTGGAGGTATTTAAAAGATGTGCAGATGTGGTGTTTAGGGACATGTTTTACTGGTGGACTTGGCAGTGTTAGGTTAACAGTTGGACTCCATCTCCAAGGTTTCCAGACTGGGATGCATTATTCAATATCAGGGAACTTAAATAGAAACAATCTAAGGAGCTTAGTAGATTGTATCAGCTTTAAAGGAATGATGGGTCAATAGTTAGCTTGGAAGAACATCACAAATAAAGACTGCATCTATCTGTACGAGACAGATGGAAAAGTTTCTTAAATACAGATATAAAACATAAAGCATATAAATTGGAGGGGTGGTGGAAAGGGAGCATTTGAAAAGAATCCAATTGGCCAGGGAATGCTCTTGCTTACATTTGCTACCTCTTGTAGGCGAAAAGTAGCTTAAATTATGAACACTAACACATGGCAGATAATTTGTTATATGCAGGTGGTGAATGTCTGAAACGGAACCTTTGAACTCTCGAGCAGAAGATGTGACTTGCTTACTGCAAACACAGCCTGGTTGTAAATCTTGGTAAGACCCGGAATAAAAAGGGTCACATCCTGAAACCTCCAAAGACAGAGAGACATGAGACTGAATCCCTGCTTAGGAGGCTAATCAGAAGCTGATCAATTATTTAGACTATTTAGATGGGGAAAACCAATGGCTTGGGGCTCCTGAAATACAGTGATTCCTCTGAAAAGAGGGATTCTCAGAAAGACAATTGGTCCCAGAAAGAAGAGGGTCTGGGAAGAAGAAGGAGATGATCCTGGCTGAAGGAAAGAGTCTGAGAGTAGGCAGCACCTGAGTGGGGAAGTGAACAGGAAGTGAACAAACAACTGTGTGAAACAAAACAAAACAAAACAAAAAGGGTTAAAATGTCTGATATCATTGGTTCTAAAATAAACACTAGTAACCAGATCTGCCATGGTTTGCTGATAACTCTATCCCACTCGTGACTGTCTTCTTTCTTTGTTTTGTGACAGAGTGTTACCCCAAGGCCTCTGGCTGGTCTCTTGTGCCAGGCTCCCATTACTGAATTGCTGCAAAAGCAACATTTTTGATGCTTGCACTTCTAGAAGTGCTGATGCTGCTTTTGGGGATCTGCAAACTTCTTCTTGGGATTCAGTGTCTCCTCCTAACCAAGGATCCTTTACACAGTTCATGCTGCAGCAGCAATGAGCTCCTCTCCCAAGGCCTCAGGTTTCTGGAATTACTGTTTTGCTTTTCCAAAAACATGTGATATTTGTGAGTAAACACAGCCACATCCACGTGGGCTTTGCACACAGCTAATGAACACCCTGTTGCTTTTGTTGAATTATGAAAGCAGCGAAGTCACAAATCATTAGAAGTCATCTTTGAATGTATTTATCTGCAGCTTACAGTTAATGCTATACCATTTATGTCAAAAATTGTCTGCTGTTAAGTCCTGCATCAATACCCATTGGAAATCTAACTCAAAGATGGATAACAAAAACACAGCAGGACGGCAGAACTGGAATTTATCACCTGAAAGGCACATGCAAGATGCCCAACAACTCTAACTGTTGTTGCAATAGCTTATTAACTAGAGTATGCTGGAACATTCCTTGAAAGCACCAGGAGAGGTCAACATGGATTTGCAGCCCGTGGACTTGGAACTGCAGCTGTGGAAGACCCTGGTGCCAGGGGATGTGACTGTTACCAAAGCAGCTCGTGACTCTGTGGGAGTTTGTTTTGCCCAGGACCATAATCAGTGAAGAACCCTTCTTGTGCTTTTTCTCGACTCATAAGCTTCTAGTTGGCCTTCGTCCTCCCCATGCCAGTAGGGGTGGGAGAGTTGAGTGAGCTGCCACATGGCTGGTTCTTTCTTGTCGTGTTGGGCCCAAACCGCAATAACCTTGCACTTGTGACAATGCTCTAAGGAAATGCATGTCCCTACACCCCCCTACCTGCAATGCATTTCTTAGAGAAATCAAGGAGAGGCAGAAAGAATGCTGAGGAGGTATTTTCAAGAGGAGCAATGGCTGCACAATATTTACATAGAAAAGAAATCTACAAGCTAAGCACACATCTCTGCTCCCAAAAACGTGTTCTTCAGTGGGCAGACTGTGGATTTGAAGAACCACTGTCATAGTAGTAATTACCTACTCTGAAAACATCCATCATGATCTTCTCCTTGTCCAATGCCTGACAAATTGCTTCAAATAAAAGCTTACGCAACAGTATCTTTACTTCATTTGAGCAGCACAACCAATAGTGATGTGGTGGCTCGTGGATATTCCTAAATCCTAAGCAACTAAGCCATCTGAAGGAAGGATAAGGAATGGCAAATCAAAGTTTTCAGTGCATTTATTTGTTCACAAAGTTACTCTTATTGACCAATTTCTCTGTTTCTGCAACGTATCAAAATTACTCTGTAAACAATGGATTATGAAATAGGATTACTAGGACAATTTCATATATTTTAGCTACTTGCCAGCTTATAAAAGCAAGAAATACCCTTAAAAACCTTCTCAGAGATAACTAGAGCTCTCCCAGGATATATCAGCAGTAACTAGGGAATGACCTGTCAACTACAGTGACCTGTATTCAACTTCTAATGAAGAAAAGAAATTGAGAGAAATGCTAGTTTTTCTTGCCAGTTTGCAATCATAACACAAGTCTATATTTATTTTTCTACTCCAAACAACTCTCCAAAATCATTACCCACAGGTGATTTACTAATCCATTGTTAAAAAACCCAAACACCTAAACTACATCTATATCCCTATCTAAGTATACTCCATGACAGTAAGTTTTCCAAATATTTCACATGTTCCTGTGTTGAATATTCTTACAAGTAGAAAATTCTTCACCCAAAGTGTAACGCAAATAGCTTTTTTTTGCACAATTATTGTATCCTGAGTGCATGAACTGCTTGTTCCCTTCCTCTCTGCAGCAACACCTATTAAAATTAAATCTTTTATTCATTATTTTATTCCATAGACAATAAAAAATGTCAGTTCAGTTTTTGATTGTTTCAGTCTATGTTCCCTAGACCTACAGCTTTTCTTGCAGCTGTTATTTAGTCTCTTCAAAATAAGAAACACCTGGATAGTATCCAAAACTAGATACATCTCCTGCAAAGGCATTATTTATTTTCATATTAATATAAGAAGTTAATATAATAATTATCCTGGGTAATAGCTCTCATATAATAAAGACGATGTTTGTCAATTGAAAAGGAAGTTGAAGGATTTGAATGTTCAAGCACTGGAACAGGCTGCCCAAGGGAATGTTCTGAGTCCATCCCTGGAGGTATTTAAAAGATGTGCAGATGTGGTGTTTAGGGACATGTTTTACTGGTGGACTTGGCAGTGTTAGGTTAACAGTTGGACTCCACGATCTTAAGGGTCTTTTCCAAATGAAACTATTCAATGATTCTGAGCTTAATCTCAATACAACTGGCTGCAGAAAGCAGCTTATATCCAATAGCTGAAAGCACTGTACTGCCATTTCGGTGAGAGCTGAGGATATTCTGCACTTCACAAAACCAAGAAAAATACTCTTGTCTAGCCCAGATACAATCTGATCTTCCAAAGACGAGAGAAAAAATAAATTATAACCTATTCCAGAAAAAGGAGGGGGAAGGAAGTGTCCTTATTTAAAGTAGCTGTGTGAAAAACAACATGTCAAAGAAAAAAACAGAGATCTGGTAGATTTCTAATTCCGGACTAAATATAATTCTTTACCAGTGGCAAATCATAACAAAGACTAATACTCCTATATAGTTTATTAAACCAAAACAAACAACACCTGCCCTCCAAAAAAAACCCCAAAACAAGAAACAAACAAACAAAAAAGAAAACACACAAAATTTAAACTCTGTCTGAGAGCCCATAGCCTAGTGCAATAATAAATTGTAAATGTCAATTTGGAATATCTAATAATTCATGCAGTACTGTGCCATTTAAAAATGTGTCTGTCTTAATATGGTATAAATAGGAAGAATAGAACTTAATAGTGTGGTGGAGAGGGAACAAGGGAAATGTCATTATCCTCTGCATACCAACATCATCTTAGTTCTTTATCTCAAAGGGAATTTAAAAACAGGCAACTGTATCTGTATTAAATTTGCAGTCTCTTCGCTTGATTTTCAAGACACTTCCATTTCTTTCAGTAAAGGCAACTTCGATGGACCTTTTGTTATCATTTAGTCTTTGTTTTTTCCCTAAAGTACAAAAACTGAAAGCATTGCATCA
Source organism: Chaetura pelagica (assembly GCF_000747805.2). NCBI lineage: Eukaryota > Metazoa > Chordata > Aves > Apodiformes > Apodidae > Chaetura > Chaetura pelagica. The sequence goes on from NW_009952704.1 coordinate 347,207, forward strand.
ACTCTTATGAATAAAAGAATATCTGCACTGCAGGCTTACAAAATATGTATCGTCTGTACATTATATACACTGAAGAACATGCACTACATACACATCCAAGTTGCTTAAGTGCCACACACAGGTTTATGAACAAACCACTTCCCTTTTAGCAGCCTTCTCTTATCAAAATAGAGTAAAATGTTGACCACAGATGCTGTTACTGTTCAAAGTCAAATTAAAAGATTTTTAAAAGGATTTTTGAGCCAGTGTTAGAATGGTTATGTTCTAACTACTGCACGCATTAACGTGCAGATGCTACGCACAAAGCAATACTATGGATGCTGTTCTGGAGAGATGCAAGAATGGCCCAGGAATCAAAATCCTGTAAAGATGTCAGTTTTACTGGACTTAATGAGTTTCCCTCACCAGACCCCTCATCATCGTCAGTCGCGGACTCCTGCATCTCCTCTGTGAAAGCCTGAGATTGGCGGGGGTTATTCTTGTTGTCTGAAACAGTCACTTGTGCTTGTGACCTCTCACCTGAGGTCTCTGTGTGCTGAACTGGCGTCGAGGTAGTTAGGCCCTTGTAAGAAATGTCACCTGTCTCATCTTCCTCATAGTCATTAAGGCAGTACACTTCATCCACATCCAGGTCCAGTGTCCTGAAGCCCTTAGTGACAACCCCAGGCCTTGGGTCCAGAATCCCACCCAGGTGAGGCTGAGCCAGCTGCTGCCAGTGGTGCAAAGTGGCAGATCCTTAAAAGCAAACAGAAAGAGAAGCAAAATAAATCAGTAATCAATTCAGGATCAGCATAGCAGAAGATTCAACTTCGTTTATCCAGAAGAGCAGATGTTTGGGGGTTCCAAACCTTTAATTTCTGGGTTTAAAACTTCTAGGATTTAATATTTCTTGGAAGACAAGCTACAAAGCTAGGATCAGCATGGCAGAAGATTCAACTTCGTTTATCCAGAAAACCAGAAGTTTGGGGGTTCCAAATCTTTAATTTCTGGGTTTAAAAACTTCTAGGCTTTAATATTTCTTGGAAGACAAGCTACAAAGCAAAACTGCTTCACCTACTCGTCATCATTTTGAGATCAGTATGAAATAAACTGATCTCATAAGCACTTAGGAATAGTCTGGTGGTAAGATGTGCCATATTTGTGCACATGCACAACCCCTCCCCATTTATATTCTTGTCCCCCTAAATCCACACGATTAAGTAGAAGCAGTTAACATTTAACAGTTTATCTGAGCAGCATCATAGAAAGCTCTAAGAGGAGCATATACCACATATTCCCGCATTAAGCTCAGACTAAGAAAGGTGCTACAAACATGCTAGCATTTACTACTGGTGGCTAACAGGAGGACAGCAGTCATATGGATTACACAGCAATTTCAGCTTTCTACTATATGTTAGAAAACCACATCAACTCCAGGCATGTGTAAGCAGTTAATACATCTGACCTACGCATCAAGTCTGACAACTTGTATGGCCCCTACCTGAGCCACTATGCTACAAAGAAGTCAACTACTACACAACTAAATGCTACTGTACCTGTAACTTCATCCTGGGCAGAAAAGTATTTTGAGTGAGGAAACAGGTGCATTTTACAGAGAAAATCATGCAATATTTACTGTTCAACAGGAGAAGATGAGTCAGAAACAGCAACATATCAGATTAAAATGATATACGCAGTGAGATGGCCCAACACCAACACCAGGGCAGGACCAATCTGATTCCTCAAATAGTGATTAAACACAATAGCCCAAGTTCTCCAATCATCACTGTGCTGTAACATGTGACTTAGAACTATTTTCGTTTCTGCCAGCTCAAATCAGAGCAGTTTTTGTCATCCTTTTCCCGTCCCCCCTCCAGAAAGCAGAACACTGACTCCCTCAACAAGCTGACGTACAAACCTCTCACCGGTATTGAGAGACCAAGAACGTTCAATACATTGCATGGTATATGAATAAAACCTAAACCACTGTAATAACTAGGGAATGTATGGCTCCTGCACACATTATTTTCCATCTGACAAAATTCCTATGGAATGAGAAAAATTGACATTTCACAGTAAGGATATTGCACTAAAGGAAGTTTATTGTAAACAGAAAGTTAACAGGGAAAATGTCCTTCTGTAAAATGACTAGGATGAGCAAGTAGCATTTTAATTAAGTCTATCTTCCTTTTTAAAATGTATACTTTTAAGCTCAGAATAACTGGATCTGCTAGATTACTTCGGATAACAGTGCTATTCAATTTTTTTAAGTCACTTTTTGAGGGACTAAATATGATTTAGACTGATTACTTCTTGAGGCTCAAGAAGTAGAAACAATTACAACCCGAAAATAAGTAACTAATGAAGAAAACATCCCTATAATTTGCAAAAACTTGTATTTATTCCTGAATTGCCACAAAGGTCCAGGTTTTTTTGCTTCTACATAAAGAAATATTCCAGAATGTGGAGAAGTGCCAGGTATTGTCAAGTCTTAAGAAAAAAGAAGAGCTTTGCAGCATGAAAATATCCTTAAAAGTTACAGAAAAAACACCAGAAATCAAAATTTCTTTCTGCACAGTATGCAACTATAAAATCCTGCTGCTAATTAACTTCTACAGGCAAGTACCTGAAGATGTAATCTTTTTCACTTTAAAGCTCACAAAAATGTACAATCAGAAAAACTGCAGAGGAAAGAATTTAATTGACAACATCTTCTATCTCTCTTATAGAAATATATTCATCTGAGTTTCTCCCCACCTCTGTCATTTTAGTATTTATCTCATAAAATGTGTGAAAGGGGGCGCTAACTTTTCCATACACAGAAAATTAACGCTAATGGGGAAAGCAATGCAACAGCTGTCAACGACTTTATGATTTTTTTAAAAAACAAACTAAAACAACTGAAGTGCCAAACTGAAGGAGGGAACACAACACCTTGGCCTACAGTCAACCCCAGGCTCCTGCTAGACAGTTTTGTAAATTAAACGGGCATGAGAAAATCTATGCAACAGTGGGATTGCCAGGCAGAAGTGAGGAGAAATGTAGAAGCAATCTATAGGCTGGGAGCCACAGAAAGCCTGGAAATTCATGATGTGTTGCTACTACAACTGCAACAGAGTGAAGGCGTAATCAGTCCAAGGTTCTAGTTTTCCTACAGGACAAAGGGAATGCTGTTTTGTGCTTATAGTACAACAAGATTCAGATGCACAGTTTAACAATGAAACGCAAACCAAACAAACCAGACTGTAACTACATCAAGTAAAATCAAGGAATCATTCTATTTTCCTATAATGTGGGGGTTGTGTTTTTCAGGGGGTTGTTTTTGTTTGTTTTCTTTTGCTTGTTTGGGTTATTTTTACAGGCACAAAAGAAGATTAATTTCTCAGTGCTTCTGTCACTCTGTTTACTGCAGAATTTAAAAGACTGCTTTAAAGGCATAGGAGTCACTAACCTGAACTTATTATAGAACTGATTTTTTCTTTCCCCATGTTATGGCATGTTTTTCCTTAAGAAAACAGCAATAAACAACAAAGGCTGACTGATAACAGTCAGCAGGTACAGCTAACTATTTTGCCCCAATAGTTTGAAAGTATCCATTAAAAAAAAAAAAAAAGAAGTTAAATGTCATAAGAAATTATTGGGAAAGAAACTAAGCTACAGTGAGGATCAGAATCATAAATATGTATTTAATTAAAGGTAACAAACACTAAACTTATGAATCAGGCAGACAACAACATACTACAAATGAGATGTAAAAATCAAACATGGGAAGTACTTCAAAAGGTACGATCATTTTAAGGAAAAAAGTGACTCAGTGAGAACAATGAGCAAAACCAGGAAAAAAAAAACCCAGACAGATAGAAAGATGATAAAGACTTTTAAGAGTTTATTGGAAGAAAAAAGCAGATATAATGGGATGGTGACAGAAATCTCACAGTGGTAGCAACCAATAACTGAAACAACAAAGCTGGATCATCTCTTCTCTCATGTGGCACCAGAATTTTTGTGACCATTTAAAATCAGTCATGAAAACAAAGTACTAATATCTGCTAAATAGTTTGGACTTGTGCGCTATTGCCTTAGTTTCATTCGAATAGATACAGCACATCGCTTTCTTCAGGACACAAGAAGGGTTATTTCTGCTTTTGAATGCATGTCATGCTTAATGTTCCTCATAGATGAAATTAATTTGTTCTAAAAACATGAAAAAAAGAACTTTTGCAATTAAAGCACACGTAGACAATGCAGCATAACCCAGTGTTCTGTTACAGGAAGAGAGAGAGAAACCAAAGCTAAATCATGGAACTAGCATATTTGTGAAGTACTATAGGAAAATCGTTTCATTTTGTTTAAAAGCTGAAGGAATTCACTCCAGCAACAACCTAAAAGGACTGAAGAAAGCCAGGCAGACTATACTGTATGTCAGCTCCATTAGACAGATTACAGGAATGAACTGATTTCAGAAATAAAGCTCTAGCTCTGACTACCATCTGTCTATATCTTGCCTTCTTCTGAGAAAATATATGGAGGAAACTTGACTTTAAAAACCTGATTTCACATATGAAACCAAAGCCACAGAGACTCATGTATGGCCACTCAAACAGCCAATTAAGTTCCAGAGGTAATTTTTAATCACAAAAGTAGTCCTGTTAGACCAACTAGACTATTTTAAGTAAGTTAAAGTCTTTTCAGGCATGGATTTGGAGAACTGAGATTGGACGAACGAAATACTCTTGTTGCTTAGATTTCAGATACTCAACTGCTTTCCATTTCTAAGTATGAAATGTCAACATTGGGATTTAGGCTGGATGTAAGTCTGCACTGCTGATGCATGTCTGGCCTGTAACATTTATTTTACTGCTGTGGCTGGAATTGTTTCCTAACACTTTTAAGGCTTGAGGAAAAATGTAGAGTTAGAAGATTTCAAACCAACAGCGTGGAGTACTGTGTCTAAAGTAAAAAGAATATGTATTGCAAAGATTTCCTGCTTTCTGGTGATGGATAAGAGACCACAAAGAGTCACTAAGAACAACAGATAAAGGCCGAGGCCCTTTGTTATCACCTTCTAGTGGTTTCACAATCTGAAGCTTTTCTGGCAGGTAGGAACGACTGCTGATTGACATTCCTGAATATCCAGTGAATTCTGAAAATCTGGAGTGAGTTCCCAATGACATGATGCTCTCTGTGGGGGTAACAGAACCACTATGGAGTTCACCCTTCTCTGCCAGTTCCCGCAACTTCCTTTCCTGCTCTTCTTCAAAGAACTTCCGCTCCGAGAGGTAATTCTCCCGCCTGAGGGACAGCCTGCGAAGGGCAGTCTCTAGGTCACTGGAGCCTGGTGTCCCCGGAGTTCCAGGCTTCTTCAACCTGTCTTCATTTCTAAAACATAAGAGGGGCACACAAAAGAAAGAAGGGAGGGAGAAAAAACATTCTTAGAGATGCTTAAAACTTTCAAATAACAGTTTTGTGACATTCACCAATACCTTTAAATTACTATGTCTGGAAACAATTTGCTACTCATCCAGAGACTTCCATGGCAAACACCAGTATTTTCTTCCTCTTTCATTGTTTTGAATCCTAGTTCCTTCCTGAAAACTCCTGGTTGGAAAAGCTTTTTACTTAAGACCTTCCTCTTACAAGGAGACGAGAGATGCCTGCTTCTTGTGGGTCTCTTATGGTTATAAAGACTCAAGTAAGCAGGCCACATCTTACAAGGCCAATGCTGCAAGAATACCATAATGAGTCACAAGAGTATATTATGCTGAAAAATATTAATTGCTTTGAGATATTAAGTATTTTTTACTAGCAAGTATACACAGCATAGTATGGAGCTACAGTGGAGAAGAGACAAGTAGCTAAAAGAGCAAGTTTCTGATTGGTTTCATTCACAAGTTTTCATATTAGATAACATATACAGATGCACTCGATAGATTTATTTAGTTGTTTTTAGGATCAAGAGAGTTAGCTGTAGCCATAACTTATATCAGAACTCCCTGGCATTATTCCAAAATGATGAAAATATAACTGGTTTTAACAGTTGACCCACAGTTGCAAAGACTAAGGGTGGTTTTGCATCATCTGGTGCTGCAGCACCTTAGAACAGGTGAGAGTTGCCAATGCTGATACCCATTACTTTCAAAAAGCTTTCCTTTTTAAATAAACTTGAGTGCTCAAGAACTATAGGCACAAAGCAGAGTAACTTTTGGAGATGTAACATCACTGTGTTAACAGCGCAAAGATATATAGAGGAAATTAGAAACACTTTATGTCAGAAACAAAGCAAAAGAAAAGCCCAAGTGCTACAGTACTGACCCATTGTCAGAAGATTCTGTCTCTAGGATGATGCTATTGGTCTTGTTGTCTATCATAATGTTAGAGATGTCTCCCCCATAGAAGCTGGACCGTGGAGTGCTGACACAGCTAGAAATGACTGAGTTCATAGCAGAGGACTGGTTAGAGCCTGGGATATTCATCGGTGACGGAGTCATGGATCTCTGCTTGACAACTTGGTTAACATTTCTCACCGTCTCGAAGACCCGCTTCTGATGACTGGTAAGATATACACACAGTTAATAATCACACAGTGCCTTCCTACCTTAACAAGGAACAGAGAAACAGGTAACAGCTTGCTAATTATACCCTTCCTATTAACAGCTCCACCAACCACCTTGTCTTTAAAGTTTGTGTAAAATAGTATATATAGGCTCCCATACTTGCTACAGTCTGGCCTTTACATTCAATCCATCAACATAGTATTTCCATCATCCTATAATATTTTGGACAGAACATTTGGGAATTCTGTGCATGGACCCTGTCACATGAAAGAGCATTTCAGCACATTAGCTAAAAGCACCTTAAAGCCATTGCAAGGAGATGAATTTTTTAAAAAAAAAATTGACCCCTATTAAATTCTTAACTATGAACTGGCTAATCCATTCTAAAAGAGAATTTGCATTTCCTTTACTGAGTATCTCTACGCAAGCAAGACTTGTCTGCTTTAAATAGTATTTAAAAAAATATATATAATGAACAAAGAGTCTAGAGAAAGGCTGCCAAGGCTGGAAACCTAATTTTCTACCTACTTCTACAGCTCATTCTTTCATTCTTTATCACCAGCAACCTGATATTACAACAAACATTTGTTCATCTGCTTTAAGATCGGATGAGCCTACAGCAAAAGTTGCTTGATAAAATAAACTTGCCCTACATCGTGCTACAGAAGTGTGAGTGCTGTTTTGTTTTACAGTTAAACAATGGCAGAACACAAGAACAATGTACCCCTTCCAGTTTAAAGGTAACACTGCCAGGGTGTAACAATGCCAGCATGGCTTATGCTATTTAATGTCATTCAAATTTCTTTCCTTCTGTCCACAAGTGCTCAACAGTTGATATCTTTGTGTGTAGGTTCCAAGTCTATAGTTGTGCATCTTTAAGAAGCTGAATCTAAGAGCATCCTAGATAAGACCCAATAAAGGGTCCCATGGAGGTTACAGTTAGTACTGCTGAGCAAATAAACAAAAACTAGAGAAGCTGTGAAACAAAACAAAACAAAAAAATCCTTCTTTGGTACATGTATGGCAACACAAAAGACATTCTAAAGAGGTAAACTATCCATAAATTAATATTATTCTGGAAGGACAAAAGGATCCTGTGGGGTTTTAGCATGATTACATCTTTCTGATCTTACATATTTCTAATCATCAGTTCACTCTGTCAAAGCCTCATAATTCTTGGCTCCTGCTCAAAGAAGGTCTAAGTATGTGTCAAGTTTTTTGCAAATATACTTAGAAGATTTCTGGAAAGTGGCTATTGTGCTTTCTCTGACTATCCTTTCATTACAAACTCTCTAACAGGATTAACTTGTTTCAAGCTAACCAGTCCATGCATTGTACAAATAGGTACTGTACATAAACCTACCATATGCACTGGATTCAGCAAGTCTGACTCTGCAAAGCTGTATCTATCTATAGCTTTCAGACTGTCACAGGTACTTAACTTGTTTCAAACCGCTCTCTTGTTTAATTCAAGAGAACTTTAGCACAGGTGTAAGAGACATCATACTGTAAGTACCTAACCCCTCTGAATCCCTTTCTGCACTTACGTTCACCCTGTAAAAATTGGATTAGATTAGTAATTACCTTGTTACTTTGTTATAACACCTGAAGAAAGAACCTGAGGAACTGAACTCATCCTCTAATCATTAACTGAAGAAACCCAGCATGGTGACATACAAGAAAACAAATCTTTTCTCATTCTCAGCACTCAAAAATGAGGACATAAAGTTTTATAACACAAGTCAAATTCTATATATAGCCATTTTCTTTTGGTAGCTTTAGCAAAGAATATAACCACCCCAGTAACCAGACTATTTATTTTCCTTTCTATCACTCACACTCTGCCAGAAACATTTCTTTCTAAATTCCTAGCTCAACTGTTTCCCATCTTTTCCCATCAAATAGTAATTAACTTCAGATATAATCAATCAATTAGGAACCAATTATTTCCAGCCATACGCCAAGTCAGGAGAGTCGGGTTCATCTAAATGCAGTTCTTTCCTCATTGAACCTTCTATCTCTGCTGCCAAAGAATCCTGTTAAAAATAAACAAAAGAAAAACAAACATCATAGTATTAATAGGTTGTCATTGCAGAAAATATTTATTTACATAAAATAATTAATAACTAATAAGGTATCATTCCAGGAAAAAAAAAAAAAAAAGGTTTAAAAACAAAAAATGATTGGAAAGCTGGAATTAATATATTTAAATCACTAACAAATTATGGCTTCACTTCACACTGCTACAGCACTTATCATCTCAAGACACATCTGTCAAAGATCCTAAAAAAAACCCCACAGGCAACAAGAGAATTATATGCTTCCCCCTTAGGGTTAAGGGTGAGGCTATCAATTTTCCAGTGCTGGTCAGAAATTTTACTGCCTAGTTTTAGATAAGGGTCAAACATTCACAAATCTAAATTATCTTTGGTTCCATGATTCAACATTTAAAAATCATTTTTATAAAAACCACACAAAGCTATCTCAGCACAAGCATACTTTTTGCATTTTAGTTGTATTTGTGCAAGTACCATTTGTACTATTAAATGTCTGCACTTTAAATTGGCCCATGTTCAGTCTCAGAAGGAACACAAAAAAGCAAGCTAAGCCTTTGTTGACAATTTGCTTCTTGAGAGCACAAATATAATCTGTGTTCTTCCTCAGCAGTTAAGATGAGACATGGCTAAAGTCAAGGAGCTGCCTATGACGTTAATGTAACTCAAAAGAAACTTCACTGATATCATTGCCCTCAGAAGTAACAGAATTTTCCTAGAGATATGGAGGCAAGAGGAGTCAGGCACTGAACTTACCCAGACATTCTTAGCCACTCTTTTTTTTCTCATTTGGTTGAGGGTGCTGCCATATTCCCAATGCTTTAAATGTACAATGTCATAACCAAATGAAACTAGGTAAATGAAGCTGGTAATACCAGTGACACTGGAATCTACATGTAACCCATTCAAGTGCTCAAGAACTAGAATACATACCATAAATTACTAGAAGGATGCCATGTCCAGAATCCATTAGTTATGTTATTAGATTATATCACCAAGGATATTGAAAAAAAACCAGGAAACTCCTACTGAAAATCAGCAACCACAGTACAGGAGATGCATAACAAAGATGTACAGAACTGTGTAACAACCTGTCAGTGCTACCCATGACTCACATTATAAGCATGGCCAGCTGCAGGTTGCATATAATACTTCAGTAAAAACAAGCAACTGCACAGCACCGGTTTCAGTATCAGGTCTGCAAAATTGATCACTCATGTATATCCTTTAACACTACATAAATACACATTTTACTCATGCACATGTCCAGTCTAGCATCGCTGAAGCTGTGCACTCACACTTCCTTTGGTTGGTTGGTTTTTGGTGTGTGCACTGTTTTTTTGAATCAGCTTACCATAGGGAAGAGACCGAGCGAGTGGTACCGACGTGATATGGCGTTTGGCATAGTCTTGTTCCTAAGGTTTTTCAGCTCTTCTTGAGCCTCATGAAGCATTTCCATGCACTCTGCATACTTGTCTTCCAGCTCCCGCAACTATAACATACAGAAAACAGTCAAAGGCCTTATGAGCTGCACTATCATCACAAAAAGCCTGCAAATTCTTTTCATGCTGGTAGAGTAATGGTGTAGGG
>NW_009952704.1:357445-376048 GCF_000747805.2 Chaetura pelagica
AGGGAAGAATGTCCCAGTTTAACGGAAAATAACTCCAAAGAGTGTATATAATTGAAAAGAATAAATAACATGGACTAGTAGCAGGCAAAGCTGGGGGAGAGGAACAGCTTGCTCAATTTCCTAACCTCTATCTACATGAAGCCACTGTTGAGGAGATACAGAGCAAAAAGTATCTTTAGTCTGATCAGGTATAGTGCCCAGTTACTGCCATGATGATCTCAGTGGCAAACAGCACAGAAAAAGGACAAGACATTTCACAGCGTTCCAACAGACTTAGGAATTTTAAAACCAAGACTTACATACATATATATGCATATAACCTCCAACAGCCTAGGACCATGCCTTATTTGACCTTCTCAGGAAACATGTCTTATGTAATCCTGTCCATAGATGTCTGCATACCCTCATCGTTTTTTAATTCATCAGCTATTTCAGCCAGGTTTGGCAAAACTGTGCAAGTCTGAAATACCACAGTGCCACAAGTTTCATAAAAATAAGCTACTTGGCTTAGAAAGAGAGATTCTGTTAATGTCTTTTCCAGGAAAGGGACAGAGAAGCATAAGCTCAGTCTCTGTGAAGCACCACAGATACGAAAGACTCATCAGCAGGAGAAGTTTCTATGGGCATTCCCAACTTCAACACCAAGTATTTCAAATGCAAGACTCATATGATAAGGGGATCAAGCTTTATTCATTCTGTTTCGTCCATGTGAAGGTAGCACCCAGAAGACAGCCAGCAATCCTGGACTGTCTTTGGTTTATTGGCTGAGCAAATACAGTAAGAATGAACTCTTCCATATTATCTCACTATTCAAAGAAGACAAACTACCAGCCTAGAGAAGTCAGCCTCTAAAGGGGTTCCAATATATAGCCTATGAGCCTCAGTTTTTCAAAATGTGTGCCAGTTGAAGGAGAAGAGAACAGGAAGGAGAAAGTTTTGAAGTTTTGTTCCTTCATTCTGTTGACACAGGCAAAATTATTTAATACTTCTGATCCAGCTTAGGCTAACACACTGACAGTAAAGTGAACAGCCCTTGCCCTACTACTAAATTATTGGAATACTAAGTAATGTACTCACCTCTGCTGTGAGCTGTCTCTGGGCATCTTTAGCTGCTCCCAAATGCTGGACAAGTTCTTCATTTTCAACTGCACACTAAAACATGCCAGAAACGTTAGAAATACTATGATGTTTTGTCCTGTGCTGTTTGTATCCTATACTACATGTGAGTAGGAAAATACTAATTTTTCTCAAGATCTTCTCTGCAGCAACGTTAGTCCACACATTAGTTTAAAAACACTGAAACAACACTTTGAAATGCTAACACAAGAACACCCAGCACCCTGCTAAATGATCCTCCAAGAGCCTAAAACTAAGTATGTTCCCACTGAAATACTTGTACTGACATTCTTTTCTTAACAAAGTCAAAGTTTAGTGTAGACACTCACATATAATATTTAAAATAAATTTAGCTATTGTATTGGGTATATCATATACATATCTTTTAATAAATTGATGCTTCCAAGTCAAATATGCTAAATATTAAACATCAAACAAGGTCACCCAGATAAGGAGGGTGGAAAGTTTCCTATAGGCTCTAGTATACAGAGGACTGTAACTTTTCTTCCAACTACAGTAGCAGCAAATAATAACAGTAGTCTTGCAACTGGGTTCCTTACAGCTTTTGCCTTTTTCTGCAGATCGACTATCTGAGAGAGCAGATGAGTGATTTCTTCCTGCTGCCGGGCAGCATCTTCGGTTTTCTTTGCTAACTCTTCGGAGATATTGGCAATCTGGATGTTTGCATCCCCTTTAAGGTAAGTGATTACAATTAACATTACAAACCCAAAAGCAGAAAAGTAAGCAGAAAGATGTTCTTTCGGAACATCACTTGATTCAGCAGAATCCTTCCCCAATGCAAAGCAAAGTATTTTTGAAAAACAGCAATATGACACAGGAAAACAAAGACAAAAAGTGCTCATGTGGCAAAGGAGACTGTACTTTCTCTTAGCAATAACCTTTTCTATGCAAAACTTTTTTTACACTGAGAAAGATTTAGCTTACAGCCAGAATTTTTTGCTATGAAATTTCAGTCAGAAATTTTCTCACCACAATGATCAATTTAGGGGAAATAAGTACCACTGAGAAAGATGACTGACTTATCTGACTCAGTTGTCTATTTGGGTTTTTTACAGAACAATTTTGAATGAGAATGGAAAAGAAGTAAGGACATACTTAGCTCTTTTACACAGTCATTGACAAGCTGTTGTTCTTTCTCTTCGTAAGTAATTGTTTCAGTCTTCAGCTGACAGGCCTGTTCAAGAAATCCACATCAAATATGCTACATTAGCACTTATGTTCTTGGCCAGCCTGTTGCTGCGTTTCCATTTGCTTCAGAAAGACAAACTTTTCTAAGCTCTCCTCCAGGAAGACAGTGAGAAACTACAGTTTTTGCCTGCCCTCCCTCATGTTCTGGGAAAAGGGGGATGGATGAACATTCAGTAGAGACAATATTGCATGGAGAACCTTCCATCATTATCACCATATCCCCACTAGATGTCACCTGTCTATTTGGTACTTAAAATAGAAGCCCTTAACATACAAAAGACTAGTATGCAGAGCTTGATCTGGTCACCTGAACAAAGCCAAGTATCATCACTCTACTAATTAAATGCTTAGTTTAAATAACTGAATTAAATATTCAAGTATTTAAAAACCATTCAGATAGTATTTGAAAAGTGCTGGCACTGCAACTGTGTATCTCACATAAAACCTAAGTGCCTCCTTCTCCACTTTGTCTTTTCTGCTGTGATTCTAGGAGCACCAAGAGAAGCATTGCTACACGCAGCTGGTTCTGTCTGGCACCACCTTGGTGGGTCTTTAATCTATTCCCTATGCTGGCAGCATGCACAGACACCCACAGACTGCATCTGTAGAGAGACCACACAGCTCAACAGTTTCAGATATGGCTCCATCCTGTGCCTCTCTGGCACACATTGCATATTCCTGGGAGGGTAGTCAGTGGTACATGGGGTTCTCCTATCAGCTCCTGATGCAGTTGCCTTCTCAATTCTAACCCCAACTACATCACACTCAAACCATCTATTGCTCACCTTCCTTGCATGATTTCTCAATGAAGTGTACTGCACTCTCCATTACACACTCTTGTCCAAAAATGTGATACTACCCATTCGCAATGGGCCTTGCAGTAGAAAATGGTAATGATACTGTTTTCCTACATTCATTCTTAGATCAAAAGTATTTCTTCTGCTACACTCTGCAACCTGTTTGCAAGATGGTAACTTGCTCCCAAAGTTTAAAAGTTGCAGTGAAAATTCATAGATTATAATTAACAGGTTATTCAACTACAAAATGGAATTAAAATTTCAAAGCCAGCACTGTCTGTGAAACAAACAATATTGTCAGAAATGAAAGGCATGAAAAACACATTCAACTTAAAATATTAACAGCTTGACTTGAAACAAAAATTGAAGATATTTCATGCAAATTTAGACTAGCAATTTTTATTTTGACAAGCACTGAATTTGTGCCAGAGAGTTCATGCCAGCCTGCAAACTTCAGATCTTCAGCTAACATCCCCTACTTCTACCAGGTTAGCCTTTTAACACCCGTTTCAAAGTGCAGTTCTGGACTTCAAAACCTGCTCATGGTCTTGCACGTTCTTTTGGCAAGGAAACTGCTTTGCATGTAGCTTCATGTATCTTCCATGTTTCAGCTTTAGAAGCTTAGAAGGATAAAGGATGGTGATTAAACAACTACAAAGAGATGTGTGTCACGTGTGGAATTACATACTTTTAATTAGACTTTCACATTTTACTACACTTCTCAATACCTGTGTTCTGGTATTTAAATGAACAACTCTATTAAGCAAAACACAAAGGGAGCAATTTCACCTCAGATCTAAGCACAACATTCTCCTCTTCGAGGTCCTTGAGTTTCTTTTGAAGAGAATCCAAATGAAAGTAGTTCTGGACGGAGGAAGAAGATTCATTCCTCTTCAGCCTTGTAATGAAAACAACAGTTTCAACTCATTTTTACCTGTATTATGGCCAATCTTACAGGGAAACAGACTGAAAAGAGCTGCCAAAACCAGTCAGAGCCAAATGCAATACAGCTTTCTTCATGCCAGTATGTTTGCACAGCAAAACACGTGCAGTAATTTTTAAAAGGTACTTATTTATTATTCCCCACACTTCCCATGGAAAAGTTATTCAGCCAAACCCATGAGAAATCAAACCACCTTAATACAGGGCTCAACCCAACAGCTTCCTGATTAATGCTGGACACGCTTCACCAGAATGCAGCAGTAATTTTGCAGGCAAGGGCAGAGAGCCCCTCAGAGCCTGCAATGCTGTTCGGCCAGCTAATTGCCTGGAACCACGCTGTAAGCCATGCTGCATTTCCTTGCCTCTGCTCTGAGCTTTTCACACTGTCCTCAGGTCCTTCAAGCACAAAGGTCACACAAGTAGCACATTCCAGCACACTGTGCAAAGCTACATGGTGTAGTGCGGTACCGCAAGTGGGACCCGTGTCTGCCTCATCATCTCAGTGACCTAGTTCCTGTGAAAATCACAGTGCTGCATCAGCAGCTTCCCTATATACTTTCCTACCCTGACTCCTGTTGGCACAACTATAGCCAGCTGGTCCAGTGCAAATCCTTCCAGCTGGTGCCACACACCAAATTCAGAGCCCTATTTATAGTTCCAGCTGACACAGGGACCACTTGACTACTTTTCAAAACAATCAAATTGTCCAAACTACCCCTGCTTAGTACCAGATGAAGGCTCAGTGTTGTAGATCAATAACTTACGGGGTGGAACAGACGGATTCCGGCTCACTTTCTTCAGCAGCACTGGTATAGAACTGGAGCAGCTCATCTTTCATGGAGAGCTCATGCCGCAACTGAGAAACCTGCGCAAAGAAAGGGTATGCAGATCAGTAGGTTGCTTTCCCAGGCACATTTTTAAGCAAACCCACTTTAAATTACTTAGTTATTCATCCTCCAAGCATATTCCTCAAGACCACATCAAGCAGACAAGACTGGACCAGACCAGAATCAGTTCCTTTATTTCTTAGAAAGGCAGACAAAAAGATAAAATGTTGTTTCTTAGAAGTTAAAAAATGCCATGATCCACCACTACTACAGAAGGTGAAAGAGAAACATGTCTAAGATGAGCAATTCTGATTCGCTATTGCATTAGTCTAGATTCATATCCACAGAAATGTATATATTACAATCACAGTGCAAGAAATCAATATGGCACAATCAAGACAACATCAGTTTCTTATCCATTTTATATGATGACTGCCACCATCTAGCTTGGATACAGAAGCTGCAGACCATAGATACAGGCATTTCTTCCTCTCCAAGAGACTTTAGACAGAATTACTAAAGTGCTTGTTTAGTAAGTTGCCTGTTAAACTGCAGAACACTACCACACAGTGGCAGGCTGCCATTTCAAGGTTGCTGCAATGGTAGAGGGGGCAGTCAGTTTCTGGGTGTAGTTTGAATTTTTGATGACACAGAAACCATGAGTCCAGTGAAGCAGTACCTGGGAGTCCCAGACATCACACATATACGTATCAGAAAGGAACAATACATCGAAACTGGGTGGTTAAGATAACCTGTAATTGTAAGCTCCACAAACCTAACCTTGGTTAATTCATATTGTGATTCTCCAAGAAAAGGATTAAAAGCCAAATCACACCACAGCACTTACACCACTTTACAGATGCAATTTAAGACCTCAATAGCAAAAGATTAATTTTTATTTTGCTTGCATGACTATAAATAGCATAACTGATCAGACAGATCTGTTCCCTTCCACTACCATTGCAAGGCTTGTCCCTCAGTTTTCACTTCGCAATGCACAAAGTGCTGAGAACATTTGTTTTTATTAGACTTCTACATTTTGTATTGAAGGCATATTTATATTTGTAGTTGTTACTGGCAAAAAATCCAGAGACTATCAATAGAATAGATTTAAGCTGCATTTTCATCAAACAAAAAGCAAACTCAATGCAATAAAGCACTTAAACTGTGCAGAATGTTAAAGCAAACAAGGTCATTTACTTTACTAAGTGTCCTGGTTTGAGTCAGGACAGAACCCATCTTTTTAGCAATTTTACTTTTCAGTCCAAGTCTCTTCTAAGTGACTGCACTTCCTGAAATTAACAGCAGGTTTTCCAGTCAGTGTCTGCCTCTAGGACTGATAATGCTCAACGTGTATAGTTATTGCTGGAGAATGGTTGGCAGACTCTTCTTTATAATCATTCCTGTAGAAACAAAGGCCACTGCTTGATTCTGTTACATTTCTTATGCTTCAGAAACCAAAGGGAGAAAAAGTGGTCACACCTGTGACCCTTTTGCAGGAAGGAGCAGATGGGACAAACTGAGCAAATGAAGGATTCCATCCCATACCTGTCACGTTTAATATAAAGCTGAGGGATCATGAGGATCAAACTCTTTTTGTCCACAGCCAGTGATCTGGGAGGACCCGGCTGATTTGTCTGCCTTTGATCCTGATCCGTATATTCCTGGATCCGTGTGTTCCTGCCTCCAGCTCCTGTCTGCTGCTGGCTGCAGTAATGCAGGCCCTGCAGCCCTGGTGGTATGTGAGCATTATTGGTGATGGCAGCAGCATGACAGTGGTTTTGTATGTAATTTCATTATTTTCTTTTTCATCATTATTATTTTATTAAAGCTGTATAGTTTAGTTTGCAACCTATCAGTTTCTATTTCTTCCTCTTCCCTTTCTGGAAAGAGCGAGGGGTTAATAGAGAGCATCTGTCATTCAGTTAATTGCTGGCCCAGCACTAAACCTTGACACTAAGGTTATTGTGTACAATCAGAAGTGCTAAGGCACCAAGTCCTCACAGACACTGGTTCTCAAATGCAAGAGGCAAAAAACCCCAACCAACATGTTTCAGAAAACCATGAAACGAAATCCGTGCATTACTTCTGGGAAGTTCAATTCCCTCATCTCTGGAAGAGCTAAAAAACTGAGCCAAACCCAACTATTTACTTCCCTCCATAGCACATCATGGCTCAGCTTCTTTAGGTAGCAAAGATGCAGATACTGTCAGTAGGTGGGCACTAGATCATCTCAGCTATTGCTACACTTTTTTCTCTATGAATTCAAAAGACTGAGGAAACTATTTTTACTCCTATTTCCAAGCATTCCAGTTTTCCAAAGGAGGGTGAGCAGCTGGAAAGGGTAACCTTTTGTAAGAATAGCACCAATAAGGAATTATTTCTATCAGTAGGCAGATGTTTAGCTACTTAGTGGAAAGCAGAACCCAAGCACATGTAACAGTTACTTCTGAAGACAAAACACCATAACCACGGATGTTCCACCTTCTTCCTCCCTTCCATGAGCTTTTATTGTTGAGCATAACATAAGCTACAGCATATCTCTTGGGTCAGTTCAGGTCAGCTGTCTCAGCTCTGCACCCTCCCAAAATCTTGCACAGATGGGGGGCACACTGGAACAAAGGAGAGCCTTGATGCTGCGCAACTACAACTCGGCAATAGACAGAACACTGGTTGTTACCAACACTGTTTCAGTCACAAATCCAAAACATAGCATCATACATGCTGCCATGAAGAATACTGGCTCCATCCCAGCCAGATCCAGTACACATTTCCACAATGCAAAAGACAGGAATTGTTTTATGAATATAAAGGGGGACCTCTTCAATGTTTTTGCAAGCCACTGCAATGTAAACACTTCAGAGCAAACACTACCACCCTACCTCTGCACAACCTATTGCTTCCAAGCAATAGGGGCTGTTGCCCACAAGAGACAAGACCCACGAGTTGTTACCATGCCTGCTTTATCTGTTCAGGCTTTTAATTCACTCCATTGCTTTGGAAGATTCACTTAGAGACAGTTGTATTAGTAACCATTTTACCCAAACATTCACAATTCAGCATTAATGAGATCTGAAACCTACTAAAGAAAGATCAACATAAAAAAGTGTCATGACTTTAAAGCCTGATGAGCTCTGCCTCAAAAGCATCCATTTCTGAAGGAATCAAAATGACAGTGTGAAAGATGGGTGTTGATTGAACATATGGCCCAACATATCAAGCCACCCGGTAAGAAGCTTTTCTGGTAGCCCTTTTCCTAATTTTGCTCCTGAGTCCCTTTACATAAAAATAGACCTGGCAGAGGCAGCCCATGCCTGTCCTGCACCTTCCTCAATCAATCCTTCTATTCAGGATATATGGCCTCAGTTCACTGCCCTGCCCAGTCAGTATGCATGTGCCTAGCAAATGCCACATTGACCGAAGCACAAATAAGCTGGTCTGCCACATGCTGGGACTTGGGCAGCAAACAGCAGTCTCAGTTCACTGCCCTGCCCAGTCGGTATGCATGTGCTTAGCAAATGCCACATTGACCGAACCACAAATAAGCTGGTCTTCCACATGCTGGGACTTGGGCAGCAAACAGCAGCACTCCTCTAGGACACAAGAGAGTTAGTTTTCATTGCCAGAAAGGGTAGGCCATGCCAAAGGATTTCATTTCTCTGTGTGTGCTCCACGACCATTTATTTCACATCTCCATGTGTGCTTTATTCATCGACCCATCTCAGACATAATTCAATACCTGACATGCCCAAATAGTTTTATTAACAGCCTTTAAAAAAGTTTTTAATCCACTGCAGTTCATTGCTCTCCCACTCATCCTACAACTAGGACATTTCTCTCCCTCTTGCTCAAAGTTATGTATGGACAAGAATCACAAACCAAGGTTGCTGTACCAGAATAGGGACTAGTCTCCAGCTCAGTTAGGGAATCAGCAAAGTCTAGAAAGTTATTTGCAGTACAGATAAAAAGCTCGTAAGCATCCTGCATGGTTCCATCTAAGATACATCCACCAAGCATCTGCCAGCACCTACAGGATCCAGCTCCCCATTCAGAGGAATACAGTAAGAAATAGCAACTATACAAATATTTGATTAAAAAGTCAATGGCACATGGAAGACAGAAAGTGCTACTTGAAACAATGTTAGTTTTCAGGTATATTTTTGCAGATCTGACCAATTCAGAAACACATGCATCACGACATTACATTCTAAACATGCTCATCAAACATCTAAAATACTATTACTGCAGTCAGACTCATACAAATGTACATACTGCAGCAGGCTACTGACCCACGCTTCAATGGATTCTATCACAGTTTCCTAGAAAGAGATACAGCAAAATCACAAGAAGCTGTAAGATCTTAGCAATCTCAATAGAAGGTAGCAAGTCACAGCCCATAACCCTTTGCTTCTCACCATAACCCAGTAGTTCCTAACATGGACAAGTTCATACATACAGAGCACGTTGAATAAAAATTGCCCATCACTTAAAATTTATCCTAAGCCACCTGAACAATGGAAGCTTAAAACAAGTCCATGAAGTTGTCCCAGGCTGGAAAAGGCTGAATGCATATGATCTCAGTGAGCATGCACTCCTGAGATCTCCATAAATACACAAAGTGATCTACCTTACATGTATGCCTAAAATATACTCAGTTTGAGAAGCAAAGGGGAACACTTCCAGCATTCAAAGGCTGTGTTCTTAGAGCCAAAATTCAATCAGGTAGGAAAAGAAAAGCATTTGCAAAAAAGCAATCAAACAGCAGTTAGTGAAGAAGAAACAAGTGAGGTTTGAGAAAGATTCAGGGGAGAAATAAGAAGAGTGAACAGCAAAAAAAAAAGTAGAAGGGAAAGAAAAAAAAAAAGAGTGATTAGTGAGATAATCAAACCAGAGGTGAATTATGCATGTAACAGGGGAACAAAGACAAAACAGGTACAGGTAAACAGTGGATTTAGTCACTCAAAACAAAAAGAGCAGCTGGTTTCAGAGGAAAATGAAATCTGAGGCAAAGCAAAATTAAGTGGCTTGAGGTGGGGGTTTTTCCCCCTCAGAATCACCTGATTTGAGCCAACAGCTCAAATTACTATTTTATGACATTTCTAAAAGTGTACATGCTATAAAAATGGCTGACCAAACTGCTGCAACACAAATTGACCTGCTATGGACAGGATGCCCAACAAAACTAAGAATGGACACGGTGAAGCTAAAAGGAAAATTCTCCCATCGCTGCAGATCCACCACTCAGGCATAAAAATCTTACCTCTTCCCTGATGTGTTCTACTTGTTCCTCTAGAAACTCATTTCTTTCTGTCAGTGATTTATTCTTCTTCAGCAGTGACTGGCCAATTCGAGCAGCTAATTCTAAGTCCCGTTCTTTCTGTGAAGTGTTAAGAAAAGAAAGCTAATTTGAAATTTTTTATTCACCAAAGGATCAGAGGGAGGGTTAAACTGTCATGAAAGGGCAGGAAAAGTACTGAAACAATAAAAAGACTTTTTTCTTCTGTGAGGTTTTGTTTATTTTGCTTTTTGCTAATTTTCTTTTCTATTTCTGCTTATGTTACATTCACATTATTCAGAAACGACTGACCCAGAGTTACTGAAAAATACACAGGAAAGCACAGCTTCAAGGTCTACAGTAAAACAATGTAAGTGAACCCAGATTTGGTTCTCTACTACAGCTTTGTTTGACACTCTACCAAGGGAAACTATTCCATCATCTTGTTATACCATTTGCAGAGTTTTAGAGGTTACATTTTAAAGAATTCAGAAGCACAGTAAAAACAGCAAAGAACTTAAGTATTTCAAAGCATTCTTCTTTTTCCACTTGCTCCACCTTGAAACAAGTTAGTAAGCTGTACAGGAGAGTAAGCAGATTCCCCCACAATGAGTGTTCAGCTCCTATATTCTTTGTGTACTTTCTTTCCCCTCCTTTACATGCATAGAATTGGAAATAACCTGTCTAGATGGTTCACCACACTAAACAATAAAAACTGGAAACTTATCCTATTGATTACCTGTTCCTATACATGTCTCAGCTTCTGCAAAGGTGAGATACGGGGTTATAATACACATGGGAGCACGATAAAATGCATAAGACTGCTTTGTCCATTAAGCATTTCTATCTATAATTTTCTTATTCAACTGCTACTGATCATTTGGGTTTGAAGACAATGAATTTGAATAAAGAGGCTTCTGTAGTGGAAAAAAAGGAAGTTATGTAATAATCAGTAAAAAAAAAAAAAAAAGTTACTGATCACTGTATCGACAAATAGCATTTTCCAAATGGTTTCTGAAGGTCAGGCTTATATTTGCATCTAAAGCTACTGGCATGATCTAGCCATAAAATCTTTCTATAATCTTATGTACAATCTTTCAGAACAATAGGCCCCACAAACTTATCAAAAAGATGTTTTGGGTTATATGTCGAGCCAACTTACTGTTCTGTACTTTGCTCACCTCATAAATATAAAGCTGAACAAACTACATTGCTGCAGCTTTGAGTCTACAGAAGAAAAGCTATATATACAGCAGCAAGGTTCCTAACCTCAATGTTGAGGAATTTAAGTGTATTTCAGGCTCTTTAATTAACCTCCCTAGATTTCCTACACAATTTTTAGCAATTCAAACCTAAATCTCATTTTAGGGTCAGGCCTCTTATTCACAGTATTAAGGAACTAATTTATTACAGCAATATTTAAGAAAATACAGAAGCCAGACATACTTACTCCATTATTGGAAAGGGATGAGAAAATAGGTTCAGAGAGGAATCTGCTCCTATTCTTACCACATACCTAGGCAGGCCTGTTGTCACTCACTTTGCTTCATTTCAGGCCAACATGTACACGTTTTCAAAACATCTGCATACATGATGTTTTGAGATATTCTCTTTCTTGTCTTTCCTCCAAAATGCTGCCCCTTTCTCTGTGCCAACTTTGTAATATGGTCATTTGAAGTTTTCCAATAGGAAGGCCAGACAAAGGGTAGCTTTGGGGCTTTGTTTTTCACTTGTGTGTGTGAAGGAAGTAGGAGTTACACCCTAGTTTCTGCAAACAGATGTAATCTCTTGTGATAAATATTGTTTGCAGAACAGAGAAAAGAGCTTTAAGTGCATGTCTTCCTAGGAACAGAGTGACTCAATCAGAAATGATGGCCAGGTAAGCCAAAAACTTTACTGAAAGTATTTCTTTTATTAAAGGTTCACTTATTACATGTTCTCCCATTTTTCCTTTGTTATCATCCAGATAAGGAAGTACACCAGAAGCTTTTACAATATGGGATTGGCAAGTCCTTCTAGCATTGCTCCTGTGAGTGTGATTTCTGGATCTACAGTCATTTGGCTTCATGGACTCAGGGGAGGAAACAGTTTGGCAGAACACTGCATCATTAATAGAAGGAGCCATGGAAACAAATGCAAGTAAAGTTCAGCCAAACAAGACAAAGGGAATAAGTCACAAACAGGTAACAGACTTACTGCAAGTTAACAGATTATTCCAGGAGAAGTATTTTAGGTAAAGCATCAGTTTTACTTAAAAAAAAAGTTGTTTAAGAGTTCAGCTCAAAGCCCAAATAGAAGAATTTGTACTGTCATCAGATTTGTCAAGCACAGGTGGGAAATGTGAGCATTCCCACACTTGGCATTGCTACTGCAATAAGCAAGAAGTTCAATATGAAGGATTTATTTCTATTTAGCCAAGAACTAATTCAATTATAACTGTTTTCACCTAAAGAATTCTTCATAAACATTACATGGAAAATCATTGCTAAAGCTTACTGCAGAAATGCAACTAATATCAGTCAAACAATTTATTATTATATTTATTGAACATAAGCATTATAGCTTTACAATTGCTTTTTCCATTTCTTGAGTGCCAAGTATTACAGTAATAGTAATTTACATAACAGCATTAAAAAAAATATAATCCCAAACCAAACAAAGAAAAGACAAAGAGGAAAAGGCTTAGAGTCAAATGGAGTATTAGATATTTTATAATTTTTTGCCTATATGCTTCCCTGGAAAGTCATCTGAGATGACAATTATGAATACAAGTCTATTTGTGAATTACTTTTTTTCCCTTTTTAGTTTTAAAAGATAATAAATCTATCAATATTGATACTATTAGCTTTACAGGCACAGTGAAAATGTGTCATTTTAAGATTATTCCCCCACCCCCATTTGTTATGACAAATATTTGGCCTAGAGCAAGACAAATGAAGTTAAATGGTCTCAGCTGAGCAATAAGCACAAGTAAAGAATCCATAGGACCGAGGTAAACAAATTACTTTTACTTAGAAAGAGTATTTACCTTACCAAACAGTACACACACTCAGAGCCTTTATTCCTCCTCATTTGAGGGCAGTCTACCACCAGTCTTTTGTAGAAATTTCTGTACTACTTTCTTATACTGCATATGGGATGTAATACTTGCCTCTTCAAGAAGACGTGTAACAGCATCTATGTCATTGTATGTTTTAGTCATCTGGCCCACTCTTTCAGCACATAAAACTGTGAGGAAATAAAATAACATTATTCATATTGGTAGTATTATTAGGGGGAAAGTATCCTTAAAAAGAGTTTAGAACTGCATAAGTTCTCATCTTAAAACTACTTATGTAAACTTTTGAATAAGTATACAAAAAAGTTTTTTAAAACATCTCTAAATAAATAAATAAATAAACAAAGCTTGAACTGAGAATGCCAGTGTTTCTCTTTTGTAACGAGTACTTTCTTCTGACAGTGGCAGAACAAAGACTTTTACAATGTTAAAACTTTCCCCTCTGAAGAGGAATGTCTTGGGTTTATTAGAAAAAAAAAAATAAAATCAAAAGGAAGTGAAAACAGATGTTCTTAGATACATAATTAGGATTTTATTGTGTCATCTAGTCAATGTATTATGTGTAGCAGAATTAGTCCATGAATAAGCAACTCCCATACTGTTAGTAACACTGTTGAACACAAAGACATTATGTCATATTTAGTTAAGAACTGGGTTCTATGGTATGAAACAGCAAAGTAAACACAAAATGCAAGCAAAATAATAAACTATTTTTATAATACCCAGACCACAGAATGGTGTCCACAGTATCACTCATAAAAACATTTACTTAGACTTGATGAGATGATTAATCACTAAGGTGGAACCAGGAGTTTTTTTAGACTGAAGAAAGTATGCGGAAGTTTTGTCTACTACAACACAGGTGATCTTTTGAGAAGCTACACTGACTTATCTAGAAGCCTGCAAGCTTTCTAAAAATCCACCACTAATCAGAGGAAACAACAGCACTTTCTGCTCTTCTGCTCTACCCTTATATCCTCTCTCTCTCTTCTGCTCCCCTCCCCCTCCCCGCCCCCCCCAGCTATACATACTTCTGAAACCCTGTAATTCTGGAAAAAAAATGAAGTTAAGTTGAACATACAGACTACTGGTTATCAGGCTGCCATAGCAGAAATTGTTTTGTCAGGGGATTTACCCTTGACAATGTCAGTTAAAGCTCAGTCTGACAGATTGACTAATGTTGCTCTAGGGCACATTAAGGAGGGGGGAGGGAGGCACAGAAGAGACAGATAAGGCCTAATAAGATTTAAACAATACCACAGTAACATTACCAGGAAACAGTCAATCACCCTAAGGAAACAATACTACCCCAATTTATAAATATACAGTCTACGTATACATAAATAGATAGTTGATTACCACTAGGGCACAGTAGTAATATATCAAGCACAACAGTACATAGGTAAACGTTGGAGGGTTCCACACCTGAATATCAGGAAGTTGCTTAAATTACAGCAAGCAGTACAATTTGTTTCTGTTTGTTTTTCTGTTTCTTAAATCCTATTTAAGACATTAGGAAGAAGTTCTTTACTATGAGGGCGGTGAAACACTGGAACAGGTTGCCCAGTGAGGCTGTGGAGGCCCCATCCCTGGAGACATTCAGGGTCAGGCTTGATGCAGCTCTGAGGAACCTGATCTAGTTAAAAAGGTCTCTGCGCACTGAAGGGGGGTTGGACTAGATGACATTTAAAGGTCCCTTCCAACCCAATGAATTCTATTATTCTATTTTTGAGGATCAAATCTTAAAAACATTTACATAGGCAATGCCAGTGAACTGAAGAGAATGCCATTCAAAAATATTAAAAAGATAATTTCACTTATCCAAATAATTAAGTCTGAAAGTGGTAAGAGTAAAAAGTTTATGCTTCAAAATAGCACACAGCACTATAAAGCACATGCAAAAATACACTGCATTGGTAAAATACAAGCTGTATTAGCCTAAACTAGACTAATCAGGATTCCACAGGAAAAAAAAATAAAAATGAAGTAACTTGCAAATAATATCAGCTACAGAAAACAAAGGGACTAAATAGATTTCCATCAAAACTTCACATAAAGACAGATGGTGTCACATCCAGAGGACTACTCACAACATAAGAATAGACAGTGCCATATATAAAAAAATTTAAACAAAGTAAGTTCATAAGTCATGCAATAAAATGTCTATCAGAAACCCTGATGCCAGCAGTTTATTTTCCAAAACAAGTGTACACTAAATTGTTCCCTTGGTTACAACATTCCCTTGCTACTATAAAATAATGCTTGAGATTGTTATTAGCAAGCTAAGTTTAACTCCGTACCTAGCACTAATAATCACCACTGATTATGATTATGATGATGGCAACCTCACATCATCCCAATTCAGATGAATATATAACCTTCCTAACATCCAACACGATAACAGGACAGTACTCCCACAGTCATAATAAAGTCATTCAGCCGGAGAAACAGTGATAAAGTTGCTCCATGTGGCTGCTCACTCGGCCGTTGGTTCAGAACTTGCCTTTTAATCTTTAACGTGGCAGGTTAATGCCATAGCATTATTACAACAGCCTTATGACTAGCAAAGATGTAGTGACCTGCTCACCAATAGCTTTTATATCTCAAAACTTCCACCGAAGTTCCATTGGTCACAGTTGCAACAGAGGTCTTCATATACTATTCTGCCAGCGTGGAAGGGTTTCAAAGCAGAAATTATATGTATCCCCTTCAATGTCCAAGTGAAAACTGCATATAACAACATCCCTTGGCCAGCCAACCACCTCCTATCAGCACTCAACATGGAACACAGTGGAATTACAAAGCAATGCACTAAAAGGAAGGTTTTCCTTTTGGAAGGAGGGCAAACTTCCAAGAGGCGTTGCTCTCCATCCCTCAGAAAACAAGGCTTGCAGG
The DNA here is from genome assembly GCF_000747805.2 of Chaetura pelagica. Lineage (NCBI taxonomy): Eukaryota > Metazoa > Chordata > Aves > Apodiformes > Apodidae > Chaetura > Chaetura pelagica. Next base: position 373,565 of record NW_009952704.1, read on the forward strand.
GAAGAGAACGTGAAAAGTGAGGACAGAGAAAGCAATTCACCAGAAGTATTTAAAAACTCAAAACAGCATCTAAGTATCTAGTTAGTTACTCTCCACAGATTACAAGATACCATTTGCCAATTGTTAGTGCAGTGATTTTTATTTCCCTGGTGTCCAAAAAGACTAACAAGTGAAAAAGACACCATACTGAATAATAATTTTGAGCTCTGATCAGTGAAGGGGTGGTGGGGCAGGGGGAGACACACAAAACCAAACCAAAACCTAAAAATCAGACCGAAACCCAAGAACTCCACAAAACATGTGGATTCCGCAGAGTAGGTTTCCAGCATGCTGGAGTTTCTGATGAGTACAAGAGCCTGATAATGCAACCATAAAGACAAAACAAGAGCAAATGAAGGACAACACTCTGCAAAACAAGACCTACAGTTATTGACCTCTTTTGCTCACTTGAAAATCAGTAGTATTTTTGCTTGAGGGTGATAGAAAGCACAGTGTCTAAATGCATGCATGCATGCAAACATCCAAATCAAAATACACTTTGCACTTCTCAGTCTATGGAGGATATATATAAAACTTAAAAAAAAAAAATACATCTGTAGCAAGCAGAGGAATCCTAGAATTCAGGAACAGTTAGAAAATGCATTTTGGTAACAGCTTTGAAATGAGTGTTTCTGATCCAAATCAGGAACAGAGAAAGATTCTATCACATTGCCATGACAGCAGTAAATACATGCTACTGGGGACATATTTGCAGTTCAAAGTATTTGGCTTTTTTAAGTCAAACACACAAATGGACAAATGCTACACAGATCAAGTATTTCCTCTGCTTTCAAGTACCAAGTATCATTTTCACACCCTCTTAAAACTTGCAAATTTACAGGTACCCACATTCCTGTGTTTCTCAATGTGAGTACAGAAAGGATGTACTCTGCACTTATTTCTCATAATCTATTTAATGCAGCATATGACTGGAAGCCTCTTTCCAGCTCTGAGCTCCCATTGACTAAAGCACTTACTGCCAAGCTGAAGATGCTCAGGGAGAAGGGAAGAAAGTATGAACCTCCCTGTATTGCTTCCTGAAAGTCACACAGCCATCTAGCATGCTGCTTAGAGGAAAAGTATGCTTCCAGCAACAAGAAGTCACAGAAGCGAAGGAGATCAAGAATACCACTGGGAGCTGCTGCAATGAGCCACCACTCACCCACAAAACAGAGGATTCAGATGGAATTAAAAAAGAAGAAAAAAATAAAAATCACAGGAGCCAGCAGCCACAGGTGTCCTCAGCCCCTGCTCCCTGCACCCCTCCTTGGGGCACAGTCCCTTTTCGTTTTTGAGACCTATCAATCAGGGATAAATCAAAGAACTAAAAGAGAGCAGCCACTGCTGAAGAAGAAATTCCAGCTCCCAGTGCTTCTCTTCTCATTTCCAACTACTGGGAAACGGATGGGGATAAGACAGTTCAGTTAAGTTTCACTTTTTAGGCAGAAAATCCTGACCTGTATAATTCTAGTCTAACAGGGAAGGTCCTAGTGCATGGGGATTTCCCTACTACCAAAATTTATTTCCACAGAAACTACGTGAGGATAAGGGAGCACTGTTCAGGGAGCACAGATCTCTAGCAACTTTAATACTGATGTTTCTTATTGTCAAGGTGGCAGCAGGGGACAAACTTACAGCTTTATTTCATAACAGTTCCCTACCTAAACCCTTTACCTATGGCAAGGCCTACTATATTCTTAATCAGTCATGAGAAGTCCTGCCTCATGAATAGCTTCTGTCTCCCTCCTCTCTGCCCAGGGCTATCTCCAAAAACAGGATACAATGACAAATTCTTCTCATTCTAAATGTTGTGCTTGGAGATGTACAGAACAGACGTACTATCACTGACTGACCAGTCGTGTTCCTTACTGCCAGATACCACTTGGCAAACATTAGCAATCAGAAACCCTGGGAGACTCGGCCTACTCAGCTCATGTTGGTTTAATTTCTGAAAAGCTATTTTCCCAATCCAAGGATAAAGCACTTGCTAGAAATCACAGCCTTGGTTCTAAAGCCATCAAAAGTTGTAGTCTGGCACTGGTTACTGCAAGCACTGCATCGGCTTGAGCCAAGCACGTGAGGAATTCTGGAACTCTGATACATTACCTATATGCCTTTTCAAATCGACTCAGGAAAACTATGCCTAAAATGTGCCATCAGCTTTATTACTGACCCAAACCAGAAAGACTTCATATGTTTAAAGGTAAACATGTTAGCTTCTCCTACTAACTGGGGCAGAGGCTTCATGTTGTCACATTTGAGACAGCCTAGAGAGAACATGTTCATCTAAAGAGCTTAAAAATGCTGAGAGGCTACTTCCACATGAGCCTGAAAAATGTGCTTCTGAGGCACGACTTCCCAGAAGTCCAAATGTTAACATCACACGCCAGCAGTTCCTCCAGCCTCCCCCACACTACCCAGGCAGGCTGGTCCTTCCAGAAGCCA
>NW_009952704.1:376058-408829 GCF_000747805.2 Chaetura pelagica
TTCAGCAGGTGGTTGCGACCCTGGTCAGAGGGATAAAGAGCAGTCACAGCCCACCAACTGCTCCACAACTGTTGTGTCACACGGTGTATGAGCTCCATGGAAGAGTCTGGAATAACACAGTGCTGTGAGTGGTACACACTCTGTCAGCAAGTACATATTAGTGCAGTGAAAAATAACTACCATAAGTTTGACAGGCAACGCCAATAGATTTTTTCTTATTCTTCTTTAAAATTGTTACAGCTTAGCTTACTGTGATTTCAGTGGTGCCATTACCAATTCTTCTAGAAGACATTTTGTCTTGCCATTTCAGCTGTGGTTTAAAGGGTGGTTTTTTACTGCCGTTTCTCCTGTACAGTATTAAAATAGCTTAGTAAATCCAGTATTAAAGCCTCACATAAAAACTTATGTTATTACTTAATTTCAGCTTTGGAAAAAACCTCTGCTGTTAGTTTTTCTCTAAAGCTTAATGCCTAAACGCTGACAGCCATTCTAAAGTACTTCCTCAAAGCAGGGCATGAACTGCAAAACATTTTCTTGTGGTGAATAAAGAATCATTTCAAGACTGTCACACGCTTATTCCATCTATTAGCATAGACACAGATCAAATGTGGTTAACTTGGAAAACATGAAACAGAGCAAGACTAAGGAGATAAGAAAGAATACCTGGAATGAACCTTCTCCGTGTTTGTACCCCACAACTTACCATCACCCTAGGGCATACACCACTTACTGATCAGCTCAGTAGCCCTTCTGTTAATAGTAAAATCTTTCTTATAGGATTTATCCATTGCTAGCCACTGAATTACTGTCTTGACATTCCACTCCATCCATTTCTTATTAAGAACTGTCTGGACACTGCAGTCCTTGCAACTAATAGCTGGTTGTAGGGCTTAAACCAGGATCTGGACTGTAAATCTTTAAAAAAATCCTAAAAGGAAGTTACAAGGCTATATTAAAAGCTATGTATTGTCAGCTGTCTCCCTCTCTAGAATACAGAATCTTTTCTTATTCCAACTCTGAGAGGAATGACTGTGTCAAAGCTTTCAAGAATTACTCGTCTACGTTTTCTTTGCTTTAGCATTTAAAGATTTCAGAACCATGTATGGCCTCCATTCTAGTCCTTGTCTTTATAAGATAAAACAGGTATTATAAATTTTCTGTTAGGTCAGACCTTGGGAGTGCTTGAACTTGAAATTTTAACAGTGATCAAAATACTTTTTAATTAAACTTGGGCTAGATTCCTAGCCTGCATTTACCCAGTAGTTTATGTAAGGATTTTTAATCTAACTGTTCTATTAGTAAACTGAAATAGTGATGAATGAATTCCACCACAGGTAATGGTCTTCTCCTAGCCTACCTGAAAAAGTTAGAACCCAAACACAGCCAAGTTTCAGAATTAGTTGACCCAACAAATCACTAATCAAAGAAAACTGTCAGACTGTCCTTTCACAGCTCAGAGTTTTTTAATCAACAAAACCACAATCAACGTATATCTCTGTTCAAAGTTTCACTGCAGTAACTGAATGACCAGCAAATCAAATAAGGAGTAAATATATTGCTGTCAGACACATTTACTACTCTCCAAAGCAACACACTGACTCTAGGACTGTTCTGTCTAAATACCTATGAAGGTTCTCCCCATACCCATCATGAGAACCAATTCTGTAACGCTGCCAAGACAAATGCTACTTTGTGACAGAGGCCCTAGAAACAGGACTGAGGGCAGTCACAGGATCTAAACGTCAGGACATGGAAAAACCTCACTACATCAAAATGACCATGAAAACTAGAGAGTACACATTCTGCTCATGGAATAGGCTAAACACTCACACAACTTTTACACCCTTCTTTTCCCTAACTATAAATGATTAACATGAAGCATACTTACAAGACTTTAAATTTCTGTCACCATTTTTATAACTAGATATAGTTACAGTGTTTCTTTTGTTCAGCATGAACATGCTGGTGTTTCCATCCACTTTACTTACAAAATGGATTGACTCATCCCCAAGAAAAATACTATCATTTGTAAGTGTGCACATGTGCAAAGATACATCAAAATACCATAGATCATCTTTGTGCATCTGTATCCCTAGTGCACTAAATTACCTGAATGAATAGGTGGAGAAGAGAAGGCATGTTTAAAGGGCATTTCAAATAGGAAGAGTAAGAATAGCATGATGCATGTTTCAGCAATGATTTAATTGTTTAAAAAAATTAAACATATGTCAGTTGGCCTCTCTTGGTAAGTTTTGTCCTGACCCCAACCTTCAGTATTAAAATTTCCTTTTCCCAGTATTCTCCCAAGCACCTTTCTATTTTGCACAAACACACAAGTTAGCTTCCTTATTTCCTACAATAGGGAATATGGATAGTTGATTAACTGAGTAGGAACGAAATTCAGGTGGAATATTTGATTCTGAAGAGGTCTTAACAGGAAAGTCCTATATAACAGGATTCAAAGAGCATGTTACATCTCCTGGGGCTTTGGACTCAGGAACTATTTCCCAAGAGGTAAGGGTGTAAATTGATAGCAGGTCACATTCTTTGTCCTAACTATCTTTCAAAGCATCCTTACACCAGCTTTATAATAGTGTATTTGGAAGCATGAGTTCTCTACCAGAAAACCACTATTTTACAGTGAAATTTACAGCATGTGAAATAACATAAGCAGTGCGTTTAGCTTTCGGTACCTGAAATCCTCAAACAAATTGTCCTTGGGAGCTGCTCTTGAATGGGTATACTCTCTGTACAGCAGGTACATAAGAGGATTTTCAATGTCCATAGATTCACATTCCCACCCTGACAGGCCAGTTGCCTGTAGTACTGCAGAGGACCATTATTTCCACGCAGTATGACAAAATTTTGGGGTTGTTTGTTTTGCTGAAAGGTTAAATCACAAAACCCACAACTTGGTTTATTTCTATCTATGTGCTTTCAAAAGTTGATGGAAAAGTAAAAAATTGTTGCCCTGTTCTTTTGCTCATTTTTAGAAGAACCTGTGGGGAATGACAACGTAACAGACACAGTCTCATAATACACATATGTGCTGTACCTATAAAAAATGTACTAAATTTCCAAAGAAAGATAAATTCCCAAATCCAGTCTCATTATAAAAAAAAGCTATTGTATAGTCTACATCTGTTGGTCATGTATTTCTTCCTTAAAGAAGTGTATATAAATTAAGATTAATCCTATTCATTTAAGAGTATTTTCTTCTTATTTCATCTGAATATACTGGCTACACATTAAAAACATTGCAAACTTTAGTAATTTAAATCCACACACACCACTCCAATCACTTACATATTGCCTTGTGCTACTGCCATAGAAGTTTAAAACCAAAAGGTGAAAAGTACCTTCTTCCAAGATATCAAGGCTCTGCCTGCTAAATCGGACTTCTCTCTTACTTTCCTCTTTGAAGTCATATTCAAAGCTTTCCTCTTCATTTACTGACATTGCTGAAGTTATCCCAGATAGATGCAATATGGTGCCTTAGTCTCACAGGAGATGGGAAGTCATTGCCTCGGAGGCTGTATTTTTGGGGAGAGCAAAGCGAGGTCTCCACAAAGCCGGATACCATCTTTCCTCACTCACATGCTCAGCCAGGGAGCTCATGAGAGACTGAGTATTTGTCCTTAGCACAACAGCTTTGTGTTGTACAGATGGGGTGGAGGAGGGAAGAGACCATCTGTCTAATAATTACTAGAAGATTTACGTTGTTCCTCAAACCACCTCTGAGGGTAGCCAGTTTTAGCTCAACAGTTCCACTAGCATATTTCAGACCAAGTAAGAGGGCTGAAAGCTGCCTCCCCCTGGCACTCCTCAAGTCAGCAATGTTCTCTCTCCTCTGCCCCTGCTCCTACGGGTGAAGTGGTAGCTTCCCACAAGTGTCTCGGCGACACGGAAGTCTGACCCAGCCTCTGACTGTCACACCTGGCAAAGGGTGTGCACCTTCACAGAGTTAAATCACCTCTGGAGTTGCCTAATGCTGCAAGTAACAGATTTCAGAGGACGACTGAACAGCCGGAGCCTGTACACGTGCACACACTAATCCCACCCAGAGGAGAGATCATGAAAGCTGCAGCTCTTGTATAGCATGGTCTGAGTGCAGCATCCTCCACACACTGAAACCACTGCATGGGGAACTGGACTGAGGGGAAGGGAGCAGGTGCTTTTACACCTGCTTTTCATTGCTTTTACAAAAAAGATTAAGCTTGTAAGAAGCACTTATCTAGCATACCATTGTCAAATGTTTTCTACAGTCACCTTTACTCTTCTGCCTGCCATAGAAAACAAAATACCTCTAGTCCACACATGGCATTTTCATGGGTTTATGTACCCCTTCTCTGTTCAACAACAAGGGAAACTCCTTGTGCTCAGACCTCTTGGTTTCCAACAGGTTGTGTTTGCTAAACCTCACTGCACACATATAGCAGGTTAGCTTTCTTATTTAACTTTTTGCAGCTATAGATATTTAATGTTTGCCAGGTTACCTCCCTTACTTTCCATGGCAAATAGGTGCTCTTTGTTGCCTGCAGAAAGCATTCCTATCTGCAACAGAAGGCAAAGCAGTTGCAGGTAATGCGAGGACAATGGAAGGCAAAGGCAGCTCATCACCCTCTGCGGGGACAGAACCGCTAAGGAGGGAGACTGACAAACACTAAAAGCCAGCGGAACGTAACACAGGATCATGTAGGAACAATTTCTCTCATGGTGTGGAAGTATGAGGTAGTATGAGATGGGAAGGAACTAATTTTATACAATCATGATGATTTATTCTGTTTCAAGTTTTAAACTCTTGATATTTATACACAAAGTAACACTGCTTATATAAACAATAGCCAAAGGATATGAAATCTACACAAATGCTTCCCGAGGAAAGGAACACTAATTTCTGAACAGAGATCACACTACTCAAACTTACACACTTGGCTTCAGAGTGCCAAAATTTACTGCAATGTTCAGCAGCAGCAACATCCTCAAGAGCACTGTTGGGAAAAATATAGTATTGTCTCTTTCTCCTCATATCATGACATTAAAAAACGTAGTTTTAACAATAATGTAATGTAGATTACTTCTAGTTTCTAATTCCTTAGAGCTTTTCTGTGTCTTCATTTCTCTCCTGTAATAGTGAATCAAACTCTTAAAAAACAATTAAAAATCAGACAATAAGAGTTTTTAAGTACTCACTTGCCATCCAAAAATTTACCACATTCCAGTAATAGCTAGGAGAATGGAGATTTGGAGAGTAACCTAAACAATACATCATTGTAAAAGACTGCAAGATGCACCTTTTCAAGCTTAGGGACCAAAAAGTCTATTCCTGCGAACCTTGTTGACATACTATGGTTTTAATATTTGTGACAAGTATTCAACTTTATAAGCTAGTTGGTTAGCTATAGGAGAGCAAGGCAGTGGGGGACACAATGAAAATACTCATGTTACTGCCCAATATACATGACAATACTATAAGGTGATTAAATGAATCTTTTTACCAGCTGACTGAACCATGACTCATGTCAACTCATGCCACACAGAAGGACACTACATGCAAAAGCTGAAAGGTAAGTGTTGCAATGACTACTTTCATATCTGCATATGACAAAACCTGATGCAAATTCATAATGGGTGGGGAAGGAATGCATTCCACACCCTTGCACTATCCACTCATTTTTAGTGTATTCTGCATTAAGCACTTTTACTAGTGCAGGAGAAGTTACTTGCTAAAGATTAAGAGACAGGTTTCCAACAACAGCAAAAAATAGATGAAATGTATATGGATCTGAAAATAAACATTCTAATCAGGAAAGATTCAAAACAGATTTTTAATATTTCCCATAAACACGTACTCAGGGACTTAAAGAACATACCAGATTGAGCATTCATTCTTATGGGTCGCCACTGCAAGGTGAATTTGGCATATTTTCTACAACCACAATCCTGAATTAGCAGCTAAAGACATATAACTCCTTTCAGGAAGCTTGCTAAGTGAGTTCCACAGACTCACATTCCTCATGCAATGCTTGCATTAAGGCACAGACCTGCCTTCAGCAACATTGCAATCAAGCAGGAAACACACAAACTAGGGAGCTAGTTTGTAGAAGGGTGAGGCTGGACACAATACAAACAAACCCTCCTATCCTGACTCATTATTTCCAAGGAACTCCAGTGTATTCAAATAATTTTAACTCTCCCTTATCAATAAAAATATCTAGAGTTTTGCACAATTGACCACATTAATTTTGACCACAGATAACTAAGAGTAACAATGCTGCATTTAGAACAAAGAGATTCTCTGTAAGCAACCAAGCCCTAAAAATAGCAGCTGAAACAGCAGCATCCAGATTTAAAATAAGCTGATGAAGGAATGTGGGTGTTTTGGGGTGCCTTTTTCAGAGATGGGGAATAAACTCGTCATTGAACATATTATTTCCTTTGAGATGTACACAAACTGACATTGTTCAAAAGTTTACAGGTTTTGCATGTTTCCCACTCTTTCAAAATCTCTCCCAAATTATTTTCTGTCACTCAGCCAAAACAAGGGCACATTACTTTTGCAGGAAGGGAAAGAAATAGGAAAACGTTTATCTGGAAATATAACAGCTGATCAGAATGAGGAGGAAAAATACCTCTATACTAAAAAGTAAGCCACGTAAAGACAACATACAAGTAGAAGTAGCTTAGGTCTGAGTGGATAAAGAATAGGGAGCCAATGGAGGAATACAGAAAAAGAAGTGACATGGTAAAAAGCAGAAAACCAGGAAAATATTCTCAATGATTGCATGAATATAATCAAGGTTAAACTATAGTTACCAAGTACAGAAAGCAAAACAAGAACAACCCGAATTATAATTTTAGCTGGATACCGATAGTGTGAGGGCTGTTTCAGAGACTGCACACCACAGACACTCTGAAGATCTCACAGATTTAAGATGGCATACCCACAGGCAGCACCCACTTGATATCCAGAATAACAGAAGGGTTACTCCATCCATGGGGATGGAGACAAAAGGGGGTAATGTCTGAGGGAGGCAATGACTCTTCATAAATGCCCAACCATCAGCAAAGCTCCTACTGCAAGGGAGAAGGTGTCAAGGGAAGTATATTTTAAGTATAAAGGTTGACTCTGTCATCTACAGAGCTGGCAGATGTGTGCTTGTGAGATAATCTAGTAACTAAGGTGCAGAGAAAAGAAACACAGAATTCTTAAGAGATGCAGCAGGGAATGTGAATTGTTTTGGTTTTGCTTTTTTTTTTTAAGGAAACAAAAAAAAAAGAAAAAAAAAGAGACAAAAACAAGTTTCACTTCTGCAAAGGCAACATAATATCAGCATGGCAAGGATAAGTAATCACGCTTAAATTTGCTGAGAGGTCAAGGGGAACAGGCATTAACATTGTTAATTATTGTTCAGCTAAAAAGAAAGTCAAGGACTTTGCTGATAATCATTTCAGTGGAGTGGAAAATAGAACAGAGGAGTGGAGCTTAAAACTGCAAACAGAACAAGATACAAAAACATTTCAATGTGACCAAGAGGAAAATAGAGGTAGGAGGTGGAAGTTACAGAAAAGAGGAAAAGCAGGATAAGGGGTACTGGAATGACTAAAGAGAGTGAAATTGTTGCTCAGGCAAACATAAAAGAAGTTAGAAGCTTGGGCACATGTGACAAACAGGGCACATAGTCTAAGCGGCAGGGGAAAAAAAAGGTAAGACTTTTCTCCACAAGAAATTGCTGAAACTCATGGCCAAAAAAGGGAGGGAAGAGCCAGTTTCACATACACAAAGTCTTCCAGAATTGTAGGCAATGAACTCTCAGGCATTAGTGTGGAGTTGTTCAGCTAGAAATAAACCACAAGAAAAGTAATTTGATCCAAAGTCAACCTGGATTTCTCAGAAAGCATTGCTCATGAAGAGGATGAAAAATACTGGTCTAACAAAGAGATGGAGGGAGAAGGCTATTCATAAAGATTTCTGTGGGTATTTCCATGAACAACCTGGTCTAGCTGAAGACATCCCTGCTCATGCAGGGGGGTTGGAACTAAATGATCTTTAAAGTCCCTTCCAACCCAAACCATAGTATGATGCTTATCTGTTTATTTAGTTGTTTGGGAGTTTGGGGAGGAAGCGGGGCTGCAATTTTTTTTCCCCACTTGTGTGCATTTTTTCAAGAATCTATTTGTCTCTAAAAAACCACCCAGATTAACTGAGACTTTGATACTGCTACCTTTTACAGTAAGAGTCTGCAAAAGTTTGACTTTTTCCTCTTACCACAGTTCTGTCAATCTAAAAATCTGCTATGAAAATAACTACTTTCCCACTCACAAATACATTTATTTAATACCAAATAAGGTGACAACTGTTACTCATACAATATTAAACTTTAAAATGCATCCAACAAGCACAGTGTAACAGTTCTTGAAGTTTTGATTTACTATAATGCCAGTTACACCAGTGTTAGTTAACACCAGTGATTCAATCTTCAGATAAATAGTGTGACAATTATCTAATTCCATCTACTCCTACCAAAAAATAAACTCTATAAAGGATTTTTTGTAAAGTGATGAATTCATTATTCCAACCCTATGAAGTCTTTGTAAAGATCCGTAAATTCTAAATTTTGAGCATTTTTTCATTTGCTTTAGCAAAGTATTAGAAAATATTTACCATCACCAAATGCAAGTTGAAAATGTCACTACAATGTCAGTCTATACAGAAGTTAATTGAATCTGAGGTAAAAGTGAGTCACTTCTTTACCTGTTACGTTAAATAACAGCATTCAAACTTTATATCCTGGTATGATTTGGAGTGTTTTGTCCCTTGAAGAAACCACATGCTGCTAAAATAAGGATTTAAAAAAGTAAAACAAATAAAGTCACACCTTTTAAAATTGAAATTATGAGTCCCAGGAGCTTTGACAATGAATGTATATGAAAAGTTTAATCAGAAAAATAATTCTGCAGGATACTATTTTGTGAGGTGTTCTATTATTTCCAATGTACTGCCAACTCTCCTCCAATGCTACATTTATCAAAAAGAGTGAGCTGAGTAGGATTCACAATTGAATGTACACATACATCTCAGTTCCAGAGAGTCCATGTACAGCAGAGAAATGAGCTCTCTAACTACGTTTCATCTTATCTTAAAATAGATAATCAAAGCAGGCCAGCTGAGCTTCAACTGCCTATCAGTCTCTATTGAATATAAAAAGCATCTCAGGCAAATGACACTGGTATCGACAAATACACGGTAGAACAATCAAGCACCAAGAGACAGGCAGCTCTTATAATATGCTATCTGCCCTAGATTTTTTAAAAGCTCAATTTTCTATTGTATTTTAAAGATGCCTTTTGTGTCCCACTACAATCAGAATGCCTTTCTCTGTCAACAGGAGATGTCAATACTACTTTTAAACCAAATTAATTTGCCAGTATCAAAAGACCAAAGACTATGCCTTCCACCACACCTCTCAAAGCCTTCTTTCTTGCTCACTTGGATCTGGAGAAGCAAAAGAAAGCTAACCCTCATAAACTTCCATTAAACCTTATGAGACTACCATTTACATGAGATGCCAAGAGTGGCAGCACTATCCTTTCATCATGTAAAAAGTAATATTTTAATATTAAATTAAAGAAATTAATAAAGCATTGTGCCTTACCTACAGGAGAGATTTTCCCATCAGACTTTAAGCCCTGCTGTCTTTGGGAGGAACTCCCCCAAGACTTTCAGCAGTCAGTCAGCACATAATCTTCCTGACTGTGTAGATCCCAGCTTGTGGAAGAAGTATACTGGAAGGGTGCTCAGCACTCACAAGAAAACTTGTAAGCCCAGAATCAGACCAACAACTACAGTGTTCCCGAGGCCCTGATCCCACAAGGTATTTAAATACTTGCCCAGCACCTGTTGCTCATTCCAGTACTGCAGAATTCCCAGAGCTTTTCCAGTGAAGTACAGACCTTAAGACTAAACTGATGAACAGATGAGCTCTTAGCTCAGATCTTTCAGGCATGGCACACTTCCACCTAACAACACTTTGACCAGACAGACAAAGGAGCATAAAAATTAACAATAAAGAGAAGACTACCTGTGTTTAACCCAGAGAAGGAACAGCTACAGCTTTTAATGACAGTACAACTGTTCTGTTTTTTAGCCCCTAAATCAAGGCCAACTCCGCCTGTTACATCATATGGATTAATCGGATGCTATAGTATTTACTAGGGTTAAACCTAGAGGATAAAGGTTACATAATGGATTCAGTCCAACTTAAGTGGTTAGATCTTTCCAATAGGCACCTTTCCTCTTTGAACATCTGGACCAAAATAATCAATTAAACATAACAGAAGTTAAGTTTAACAAGCTTCTAAAATTGCATTCCATTTTGATATCTAGTACAGAGAACCAATGGAGGCATATACCAACCAAAAGACAATAAAAACCCATTCAAATTTTGTCACACATGTCTTTATTCTTCGTGTTCCCTCCGATATTGTTATAAAAAATGTAATATCTGTGCATACTACATACATACAGCATCCCCTGGGCATACACTGCTTACTCCTTTCTGTTTTTTCTTGACTGTAATCTTGGACTTGTCTCATTTAAACCAAGCTCTCAAACCAGAACAAAATCCATACACAACTACTGCCCAAAGACTGCATTTTGTTCTAGAGGTTACCACTGAGTGCCAACAGTGAGGAATCTTGATTTTTCCAGTCTGCTGAGAGCAATTTTTAGCTATTCTTCATCTATCCTCAAGTGTCTTCTGTCAGAAGTTTGATGAAAACATTCAGTGCTCTCATAAAGAAGTAATCACCCAAACAAATACTAGGAAAATTGCAATAGGCCCAGAAGACACTGTTTGCCAGAGTTTGTAATTTTTCCAATTCACAGAGTTAACCTGCTTACTTTTTAAGAAGCTACAGTTTCAAAAGTCTTTCTCAAATAACCAGACAGAAAACATGCACTGCCTCTTAACACATTCAATATGTACATGTAATAGCATATTGGTAATGCAGAAAAACCATGAAGACTTAAAACTCAAACTAATACAGAATCTTACAGTAAGTGTATTTAAATTCAGCTGAATTATTATATACAGAGTTAGTATTTTAAGTATTTCTCTCCCTGCCTAAAAATTGCTCAAATAATGCATATGCTCCTCTGCCACTCCCTTCAAAAAAGAGAAAGCTATACAGCAGTCTCTTGTAGCATGCCCACAAGAGACACTGGGGTGCAACAGAGATGCAAGCATCTCTGCTACACCAGGGTGCTGCCTTTTTCAAGGTACTTCAATTTTAAAATCATTTAATAACGATGCTACAGTCGTAAAAGGTCCATATTCTGCAACAAGAGACTAGAAAGAAATATTTACCATCTGTGCATTCTTCGTAATACCAGTCCAGTTCATAATAATCTGCTTCAATAAATTTCTGCATAGTCAGTATCCTTCAGCAATACAGATGAGATTTCACTTCGCTGCTAAGGTCAAGTGAAATGCAGCCATGCTTTCCTGCCTTTGCAAAATACCATATCACAAGGAAGCTCACAGACTGCTGAAAATGACCTGCACATCTTCAGTGAGGCTGCAAATAAAAGAAAAGGGGGGTGTGGAGGATGTATTTGGGGAAAAAAAAAATAAATTTAAAAAAACAGAAAAAGGCTGCAGAATGGAGAAGCAGATGCTCTGGCGGCTGCTCTAATAAAGAAGCTCTGCACAGGAGCCTTGGATGGGTGTTAACAAAATGGTCCTATCAAAAGGCTGATGTGCTGACGTGGGGGACACACACCACCGCCTGGCTGTTCCTAACTCGTTCCTTTCCTCCCTAGTCTCCACATCTCTTTCAGGCTAACATGTTGCCATGGAGACAGGCTGGCTCCAAAAACGATGCAGAGATGAAGAAAATGCATTTTGCCATTTTTGGCTTTACAGATTGCAAATATCCCTCCATGCTGGAAACAAAAATCCTTGCTTAGAAAGCTGATACATCTCTGCTGACTGCACACAGAACAAGAGCATCCTGCCATCGCAATTCACAGGGTACATGCTGCACATTAATAATGAAAATCTAGTCCATTACTATTCTCCTCCACACAGTTTGATAAAAGCTTGCCTTCCCCCATGGAAAAATGAAACTACATTACAGCTTTGTTACACTATTCTGGGCTGATAAAATAGAATCCTTTGTGCATCCTATTATTGGAGAAATGGCAACTAAAAAATGAAAGTATCAAAAAAATCAGGGCAGCAATACATTTCCCCTTGCAATAAAACTAATAAGCTTCTACTTCCCTGAAAAATGAACCACCCTTTTTTTTTATTCCCCAAGCATCAAAGCTTCGTAGCCAAAAACAAGGGGTAAGGACAAACTTTCACTACTCTATTCCTAAGAATTCTGAAGGTCATAACACAAAATGGCTTAAAGTTCATGTCCAGTGTTTCAGAAATGAGAGAAAATACTTTGGTTTTGCAACACACAGTAAGATTGTTCTTAAGCTATTAGAAGAGAATCCATTTGAGGAACAGGCAGCGTTAAATCATCACGATGACCAAACACAGCAATTGTAAAAGCACATCTGAATCTGCACAGGTACAGTTACCAAAGGGATTGACATCCATTTTATTGACAACCACCCCAGATTCTTCACCCCTTTCTCCCCTGTTTTTAGGAAACTGTACCTCTTTGTGAACACCAGTAGAAGCAACAGGACAGTTTAAATTGTGATATATGTTAATAACACAAGGTAAGAGGCCATGCTGGGTCTGCCCTAGGAAATGTCTGTCCAACCCAAGACTCCATGTGCAAGAACAGCCATAAGAGGAGGGAGAACCGGCCAGTATTTCCCTCAACTGCCCTCCCAACCTCCAGTTTTTTCCCCTTTGGCCCTATGACACGTTCCTGGTTGGGCACAAAACTAAAGTCTATGAGTCTAAATGACTGGTTTTGTTTAACTTTAATCCTATGTCTGTGTCCATTCTCCTCCCCAAGCCAGTCTGAGCAGCTGGGGCCAAGGCCTGCAGTTCTGCAGTTGAACAGATCCAGTATTTGAACTTCAGTTATTGGAAGTGAACAACCAAAGCCGTCCAAGCAATATTAGTCAACTTGCTCTAAGACAGAAGCACTGCCTCTCTTGGTAGGCTAACTCAAAGCAAAGAACCACAGCCTTAATCAAGGAACCAACACATTTACTGGCACTTCCTCCCATTTACAGGATATCAAAACACAAAGCCAACAAGAACTGACCAAACAGCCTGCACCTCAGGTTTAGCTGCCAGAATTAAGGCTGCCTTAAATTAATTAAGCTGTCTTCAGCTTCCGCCCCTCCGTACTCACTACATATCAGGAAATTCTTTGTGCCCTATTAGCTTCTAGCCTTACATATGAAAGACACAAAATACACACTTGTTTCCCCACAGAAGATACAGAGGCTAGCCCAGCCATAGCTTTTTGCATCAAGCTGCCCCTGTGCTCCCGAAATCAAGACACACACTAAGATAACAAGGGTCCGAACAAAAAACAAAACAAAAAACAAAACAAACAAACAAAAAACCACCACACAAAACCAACAGAAACAAACAAACCCAACCAACAAAAAAAAAACCACTGAAAACCCCACAACCTTTCATTTTGACAGGTATCACACTATTTTTTTACTTCATTTTGCTTATCAGAATTGTAGTATGCTCAATATTTATGTCCATGCCATATAGTAAATGTATGTGAGCTTTAGGTTAGTAAATCACAAAGGATTTCTATAAAAACCACCAAAAGCCTTTGGATGTGCAAGGGTCATACAATTATCTTCCAAAAGGGGGAGGAAAAAAAAAAAAGTACTTTTAATACTGGGAGCATGTTTGCCAAATGCGGTCATTCTGCCCTCACATTGTGCTATCTTGAAACAGAGGAATGTGACAAGGCACCCCAGCCAGAGCTCAAGTACTACAGAATTTCAGTTGCACATACTTGCAAGGTAAAAACTGCATATGCTATTAAATGCAATTAAGGCTACACTGTTAAAATATTGTCAGAGAAACATAAAGGTTCCTATGGCAACATTAACTCAATTACTCTGCATATAAGCTATTTGTTCCACTGCTATTATTTTTGTCCAAAAGATAACTTCAGTTTGGTAATGCTATTAAACAAGCATTTAAAATATAAAGAATGAAAACTGGCTACCAGCTTAAATTGCTGCAGGAATTCTCTCCTTTTTATTTCCTGAGATTTAAAAAAAAAAGAAGTCTTCAACTTGCTGGAATTTTCTTCTCAGTGTCCTCCCCCCTGCACATCACCATCCTCTTGTATCCTTCAATGAGACAGGATAAAAACAGTTCAAGGCAGTCTAGGGCTTTTGGTTTGTTTTATTGATCTTTTTCTACAGAGCAGACTGGAAACATATTGGTGTAATCCAGAAAGGCATCAACTTTCTGTGAAGAAAATAATTGTGTGGTCAAATTATTTCAGATCTCAGAAGACTTGAAAAGATAGAATAAGTGTATGAACTTCCTAGCACAAAGACAGAAACCCCAAACAGACAAAATACTAGATATCCAGATATCCACACTCAAGTATCACTTCAATTTTATGAGAAATTGTAGCTCTATAAAGTGAGGGCTCAAAGGGTTGTCAAGTCGGGCAGGAAAGTCTTACCAGGCCAAAAAAGCAGCTGCATACTGATGGATTGCTTCTGCAAACATGAAACATCTGTGTATTAAAATCTCTGTATTATAACACTGCATTTGACTGGGCTATTAATGTGTTACTTGCATAAAAGTTTCTATTAAATTTGAGTTTAAGAAAGATTTTAGGCAAGAGATCAACAAGCTGGAGGGAAGGGATGACATTCAGAGGGACCTTGACAGGCCTGAGAGGTGAGTCTATGCCAACCTCATGAAGTTCAGAAAGGTCAAGTGCAAGATCCTGCATGTGAGTCAGGGCAATCCCCAGCATAAATACTGGTTGGGCAGAGAATGGATTGAGAACAACCCTGAGGAAAAGGACTTGGGGGTGCTGGTTGATGAGAAGCTAAACAGAAGCCATCCATATGTGTTTGCAGCCCAGAAAGCCAACTGTGTCCTGGGCTGAATCAAGACAAGTGCGACTAACACATCAAGAGAGGTGATTCTCCCCCTCTACACCACTCTCATGAGACATAACCTGGAGTACTGTGTCCAGTTCTGGGGTCCCCAATTCACACAAGACATGGAGTTCCTGGAGTGAGTCCAGAGGAGGGCAACAAAGCTGATCAGAGGGCTGGAGCACCTCTCCTATAAAGACAGGCTGAGTGACTTGGGGTTGCTCAGCCTGGAAAGAGAAGGCTCCAAGGAGAACTTATAGCAGCCTTCCAGTACCTGAAGGGGCTACAGGAAAGCTGGGGAGGGGCTTCTTACAAAGGCATGTAGTGATAAGACATGAGATAATGGCTCTAAACTGGAAGAGGGGAGATTTACGTTGGACATTAGGAGGAAATCCTTTATTGTGAGGGTGGCGAGACACTGGAACAGGTTGCCAAGGGAAGCTGTGGCTGCCCTATCCCTGTAAGGGGCCAGGCTGGATGGGGCTCTGAGCAACCTGCTCTAGTGGGAGGTGTCCCTGCCCCTGCAGGGGGGTTGGAAGTAGATGATCTTTAAGATCCCTTCCAGCCCAAACTATCCTATGATACTATTACTATGAAGAAATTATTTTTTCCTATTCCAAAGCTAAATACAATTATTCACATTCATTTGGCATCCCCTTCCAGCTGCTGGGTTTTGTTCTATTTTTCTATGTTGTGTGGGGTTTTTTTAAACAAAGACACACTTTAATTTGTTCTCAACAGAGCAAAGTATACAGACTAATAAAGAATTCTGGTAGCCAACTCTCATCAGCTAGTCTGAGGGCTCCTTAAGTTTGTGGTTACAAAGAGGTTTTATTAGGCAGAAAATCTGGCTTGAAAAGCTGGCAAGCCTTCTCTCCTCCTTTCCTTTTGCTGTAATAAATCCGTGCCATAGGTGAACACTAAAATGATCTGCTAAAATTAACCAGGTTATAGAAATCACACAAACCCTTTTCCTTGTTTGAAGATCATTTTTACAAAGATAATTTCAACTCACTTACAAACATGCCCTCTCAAGAAAGCTGCATCAGCACACTCAAGAATGCAGTGAACCAGGTTGCAGGAGCACTGCTGGCAAATAATGTATTCAAAGAATGTCATTGCACAATATATCACCAGAAATCATGTGTTCTCATGGTTAGTTATTCTCAGTGTTCTTCTCCAAACCACTTCCAGTTCTGGAAGGATCCTTTGAAACTGAACACCAGAGCTGGATGTAGTATTTTCATGGCAGATGCAACAGTGTATTTACCTCCCATTTGATTAATTCTGGGCCACATTTCTTCTCTTGGCTACAGCATCAGCATGTTCAGGTAATGAAACACCATATCTTTTCATTATTTTCTACAGTTGCCAACACAGTCTCCACCATGGGGGATAAAGTTGTCCACCCCATTAACATCATCTGGAGTATTTTTTATCAGAGGAGCAGCTGCACAGTCTGAACAATGCATATTGTTAGTAGTCAGATGCTCCCACAATACTTAAGTTTTCAAACTGACATTTTAAAGCTGATTTTTAAAAAGTTATTTAAGAGCACTAAAAAGGAAAGCAAGCATATCTAGAAGCTCAACTGATTTTCAAGGACAGGCTGCCAATCTATTATTTCTAGATTGGGATCTCATTTGCTGCAGTGAAGAGTTACTGGTGTTTCACCTTCTAAAGGAGCACTGAACAGGAGTCACCCTATGACTGCAAATTTAGTAAGAGCGAACAACTCTGCAACTTAATACAGAGATCTCTTCCAGTGTAGTATTTTGCCTAGCAATAAATCACTGTGCCTTGCTTAACCAGATGAGAGTGGAACCAGAGAAACGAAAGCACTGTATTAGCAACTTTTAGGATTAGAATTTAGAAAAATGGGTGCTTCGGATTTGATTGACTCTCCACCAA
The DNA here is from genome assembly GCF_000747805.2 of Chaetura pelagica. NCBI lineage: Eukaryota > Metazoa > Chordata > Aves > Apodiformes > Apodidae > Chaetura > Chaetura pelagica. Next base: position 393,043 of record NW_009952704.1, read on the forward strand.
AATGGAATTACTGTCCAGGGCTTCAAAACCATGCAGGCACTTTTACAGATGGGACAGACCTTGTCCCTTCAGAAAACCGTAAGAGCACACTGACCTCAGCTGGTACAGACAAGAGACTCTCCTGATGCAGAGAAAAGCCTGTGTTGTACCACTGAAACAAAAGTATTTAATACGAGACAAGGGCAAACAAATGAAATTAAATTACTTGAGAACAAAAAATATTTTCCACATGAAAGGATTATTTCTCCCTTCCCCCATATTATTACTGGAGAGTACTATATTTGCATTTGTATAAAATCAAAATTGATGTGGTATTCAGCAATTTGTCTGCAAAACCAGCTCCATTGGTTTAATTAAGGTATCACTGGGCATACTGAAATACTGTAAACAAGACCATGATAACAAGAGTCGGACTTTTAGGGGAAAATACATCTATTCAGCGTAAAGAAATTAGGAAGAGCAAAGCTTTAAAGAGTCAGATTTTTTTAAACTGTTCACCACATGGAAATAATGTAAACTACAGTCTCTGTGGTTTTGTCATTATATTTTTCCTGGAGACAGCAAAAACATTTGTAAAACGAAGTTGAGCTTAAAATCATGCTTCATTAGATAGACAAAAATATTACAGTAGCATGGTTCTGACCTATTTTTCTAACAAAAAAGGGAAAAACCCACTGACAGTCATGATCACAGCTTCCTGGGAGAGAAAAGGAATGCAAGTTGCATTACCCTGAAGGAATACAGAATCAGGGAACCCAGAACTGGGCACAGCACTCACACTAGTGCCGAGCAGAAAGGAAGGGTCACATCCCTCAACCTGCTAGCAACACTCCTCCTAATACAGCCCCAGGATACCAGTAACCTTCTTTGTAGCAGGGCCACACTGATGGCTCATGATCAACTTGGTGTCTACCATAACCTCCCAGGTCCTTTTCTGCAAGGCTGCCTTCTAGCCAGTCAGACTCCAGCACATACCAGGGCATGACGTTACTCATCCCCAGACAGACACAGGACTGGGCATTTTCCTCTGTTGAATTGTACAAGGTTCTTCTTGACTCATCTCTCCAGCCTGTCAAGGTCACTCTGAATCTGAGTACAATCCTCTGGTCTCTCAGCCACTCCCCCTAGATCCTGTCTATGTCTCTTATTCTTTCCTCAGCAAGATGCCCCGGGCAACACAAGCAGCCTGGGGCTTGCAGGGCTTCACCTATCATCTGATGCTCTGTCTGGGTTCAAGTCTCTCCCATGGCAGGGGCAGGTGCTCCAAAACCTAGGGAATGCATCCTGTGGCTCATCACCACCTTATCTGAAGTTTTAGGCTGTTCTGGACTCAGTAAGATGACCCATTCTTTGCACCCTTCTACACAAACTGTTGCATCTGTTGGCTGCCTCTGGGAGCTGTGTTTCAGACTGAGCAGTTACATAGGGCTTTCTCCCTAGCACCAGTTGCAAAGGTGACCATCCCTAGTCAGTAGCATCTGCAATGAAGGCTCCAAGTACCCTTGGATCAAGTGTAGCTGAAAGCTTCTCAAGCCACGAGAGCTTCCTCAGACCCACAGCCCTGTGGCTCCTCTTACCTTGCCCTTACCTGGCAGTAGCAGACATCCTAAAGTTTCTCAGAGGGTTCCCAGAAGTCCCCAGATGAGCCTGGGCCCTGTTCCCAGAAGCTCCCACGGCAGAACCCAGACTCTTGCACAAAGTGCAGTGTCTGTTCACTGCCTCTGGTAGCTGCACTCTTAAATAGACCTCGTCCTAGTCACCAGCTTAAAGGGTGTTTGATGTTCCCTAATCTGGAGGCAGAAATATGGAAAGTAATTTTGCTGTATGATACATTCACACAGCACATTTCAGACTGGCTTAAAAGGCACTTCACCTGAAGACTTGAATGAGACTGGTGAGATGACTATGTGACAGAACTCAGAAGAAGGTTGTGATTGAGCAGGGTCGAGTTGGAGGCCTGTAGCCAGCAGTGTCCCTCAGGGGTCAATACTCAAGTCCAGTCTTGTTCACCATGTTCATCAGTGACCTGGACAAGGGGACAGAATGTATCCTCAGCAACTTCACTGATGATACCAAACCAGGAGGGGTGGCTGACACTCCAGAGTGCTGTGCTGCCATCCTGCATGACCTGGACAGGCTGGAGATCTTGGCAGAGTAGAACCTAGTGAGAGGAAGCATAGGGTCCTGCACCTACGGAGGAAGAACCAGCATAGGTTAAGGGTGAAACTGCTGGAAAGCAGTTCTGAGGAGAAGGATCTGGGAGTCTTAATAGATAGTAAATTATCCATGAGCCAGCAATGTGCACTTATTGTCAAGGCCAATGGAATCCTGGGGTGTATAAGGAAGACTGTGACCAGTATGTAGAGGGAAGTCATTCTCCCCCTCTACTCTGCCCTGGTGAGGCCACATCTGGAATACTTCATCCAGTTCTGGGCTCCCCCATTCAAGAGACTCAGGGAGCTACTGGAAAGCATCCAGTGGAGGGCGACAAGGGTGACTGGGGGATTGGAGCATCTCTCTTACGAGGAAAGGCTGAGAGAGCTGGGATTTTTTAGCCTGGAGAAGAGAAGGCTGAGGGGAGACCTTGTTAATGCTTCTAAGTGTCTAAAGGGTGGGTGCAAGGAAGATGGAGCCAGACTCTTCTCAGTAGTTTCCAGTGACAGGATGAGGGGCAACGGGCACAAGCTGGAACACAGGAAGTTCTGTTTAAATATGAAGAAAAACTTCTTTACAATGAGGGTGACAGAGCCCTGGAACAGGCTGCCCAGGGGGATTGTGGAGTCTCCTTGTCTGGAGATATTCTAGACCTGCCTGGATGCAGTCCTGAGTTAATGTATCCTAGGGGAACCTGCTTTAGTGGGCAAGTTGGACTAAATGATCTCTAGAGGTCCCTTCCAACTCTGACAATTCTGTGATTATCCTTTAGCATCAGATCAGTCTAATTTTATTAATTTGGCAGGAACTGTCTCCGTCTTCAGTCTGAAGCATATGAAGAAAATAATGACAAAGACCTGCTCTGGAGTCTTAAAATGTTAAAAAAAAAAGCCACAGCCCTAACATGCTTTTCAGTTCCTTCCAAAAAGTATCGTCATCCAAGCAAGAAGGCTCTGTTTCCCAATTGCCAACTAAATTTTAAGAACTAATTCTCCGCATCACCTATCCAGCTTATGTCCCCCCCTTCAAAAATCGCTAATAAATTTAAAAGCTTGTATATTTACATATTAATATTTCCACCAATATCTTAAAAATTCAAAAGGAATTCAAGAATTTAAAAATAATTCAAAATATTACCCAAGTCTCACAATGAATTGATGAAATCTGAAGGTAGCACTGGAGAAGCAATTTTAGCTCATTTTATAGATCAGCAGCATTACTATCTTTTGGTTTATCTTGCATTACAACATTTATACAAGTCTACGAGAACAATACCAGTAAGTAAAAGCATAACATCTGAATACTAAGAAAAATCAGTTTGTAAATTTGATTTACTAACAGAGATATGCTCAACTGAGAACCTAGTTTTTCAGTAATTACTGAAATCACCATAAGCACACACACATCCACACCCCTCAAAAATCTCACTGCTTATAGGTCACATCTTGACTCAGTTGTAACCACTACACACAGTTAGAAGATTAAGAAGAACAAGTTCAGTAGACTGCAGAACCAGTAAAGAGTCTAATATTAAAGTGCAGATCACTGGCATACAGCTCTGGGGCATCCAAGAAATGAGTGCAGCATAAATACTTACTCTTTATAGACTTTTATATGACAAGTCTTGTTAGTCTGAAACTCAGTAAACAAACTAATCTTTTGTTTCTCATTATATATAAGCTGCAGAAGATGCTTCATGTTACTAAAAACCTTCCCAGGCCACAGTAGCTTCCTTATTCTGTCTTTGCATTAAAGCTCCCTCTTCCCACATCCACATTTGTGCGTAACTTCTGGCACGTGTGTTCAATGCCCGTTTTCATATTTTGAGGACAAATAGCAGAATACAAGAACAGACGGCATTTTGTGACTATTAAGTTATTTTTGAGAACAGTGGTACTCCATGCATCCTTTACAGTAGGGTCTAGTATGTCATCATAATTTATTAAATATGGATGTACAAACCCTAGAAGACCTAAAGAAAAAAATCAACAAAAGAACAGGAACTGAACAGAGATGTCATTAAGACAGTGGCCCTCTTAGAAACATTTACACTCTTTGAAATCTAGATAATAGAATTTCTCTTTTAACTCAAAAACCCATTGACTATTTTCTTAATTTCAAGTGATCTTTTGTGATATACTTCCTATGGTAAAGAGGAAACCTAGTCCTCTTTGTCCCCTGAAACAGTACCTGTTCCGTCACAGTAAAACGTGAGAGCATTAATAGCTACTAATCTACTTCTTAACTGAACGAAAAAATGCATCTGAATAATTAAAAGCTTGATAATACACTACACTGGAGAGATGATGGGTGTTCAGAAAACTCTAAAATTTCAGTGCTCCTACTTTAAAGGACAGCAGTGTGGCTGCCAGTTACCTTACATGCTGAATCACTCCTGGAAGTAATATTTCTCATGGCTTCCCTCCTGGGAGCAAATGCAAACACGGATGAACTCAAGTTAGAGAATACTGTCACTACAAGTGATTTAGATTCTTTCTCAGATAATGGTCTTTGGAGACATTTGACTCTATCCAAACAACCACAGAGTCTCTCTTATTAAATATAAATGTATTATTCAGAAACTAAAAATCACAGACAAATAGGTACACAGTACCACAAGTTCCCTATTAACAAGTCTGTTTTATAGAAAAGGAGAATACTAGATGGATAATGAGAATGTATCATAAAAAGCACAATGAGTATATGTGAACATGTATGTGCATATGCCCGAAACAGAAATCATATAGTGTATTTAATATACAAATGACATTTTAAACAAACAAAAAAATATCATTGGAAGTGGAGTTCTCAGAGAGAGATAGTCCATGGGGAACTAGAGCACTGCTTTCTGAGTGTGGCTTAACATTTTGGTTTAGGGTTGCCAAACAGAGTTTTTACATAAGCTTTTTAATAAATGAGCTTTCTCCACTTTGGGTTGCTGTTCTAAAGGGAACAAATAAAGATGATAACACAGTTTAAGAGGCATTTAATTTCAGAATCAGTTTACTTACTAGGCTTAAGACAGCCATATTTTTAAATCAACCTCAGGGCAATTTACAAGAAAACCAAAAATGCATTTGAGGAATTACTTTCATTTTTAGTAGAGATACTAAAATTTTGTTACTGTATTTTAAAGTTCTTTCAAAAGGATAACTGCAAATTCAATTGTACATGAATACACACATACCCTATATATTGAGAGGTTATAAAATATTGCTCTTCCTGTTGTCAGGTCTCTCCCTAAACAACAGAATGCCTTAAGTAACCATATTTAAATATATTAATAATACAGAATACTTACAAATATTAAAAAATGCATTAACACCCCCTTTATTGTCCAATGATTTTTCAGTCTATGAATATTTCCTGAATTAAGCCACAGCACATCCCTCCCTCCATTACATCCTGGTTTCAAAGTTGATCAACACTACACATCAGGGTCCATCAGCAATCAAAAGACTTAACTTCACACATAAAAATATTCTGCACTAGCTCAAGTCCCAGTATTAATGTTATTTAATTATATTTGAGTGTCCATAAGAAGTTTAAAGAAGGTAAAGTAACAATCTGTATTTGTAGTACATTTTAATTCTGATAAAAGCATTTATTTTGCAGCAAATCATTTTCTATTGCAGCAAAATCAATGAAACTTTCCATCAGTTGAGCAAAACTTGGGCAGATTATGAAATTTCATTTTTGTTATTTATTAAATTTACATCCACAGAGTTCTTAGCCCTCAAAGATACTTTATTGAATATAGAGAAAAAATTTAAGCTTACACTAAAAACTTTGCAATAGACAACTTACAGTATTTGCTGACCCCCCTGTCAAGGTTTTAAGAACAAACAAAACAGGTACAGGAGGAGTGCCTTAATTGCAGCACTGAAAATGAATCATTGTGCAAGTAGGCACACCCTGGAAAATACTCTCCAAAGTGATGATGATACAAATCACAGGATTTTTCTGCCAACTTACCTGAAATAATATTTTTATTTTTATATTTAATTCTTCCATAAATTAACATTAAGAATCAATACCATAATTTCCATTCAAGCTAAACTTTTATGATTTTTACCTTCTTGTATATAGATGCATTATAGGACTTGTTCACTATAACTGAACAAGGGTAAAGTCAGATTCCAGGGTATCAGTCTAAGGCTCAATCCAAATTTGCTTGAATTTCTTAAACTACTATCTCTACATGTCTGTATATAAGCAGTAAGGAATAAACTTTTCTTTATGGAATTCTTCCTCTTATTTAAGCAGTTAGTTGTCAATGAAGGCAGAAAACATGTTGTGACAAGAATTACACACAAAGTTTTTCATTCAAGCCAGTTCGTTGCATGAAATCTTCAATCACAGCAACATGGCAAAGCTGCAGTCATTATTCCTGTAAGCTAAAACCTGGATAAAATTGTTGGACAGAATAGCTGGATAAAAAGTACTCACAGTTAAGTGGCTTTCTGCTCCTACCTGATTCCTCTCATGTACATAGCTTCAATTTGTATCCATCCTAACAGTCACACACAATTGCAAGTGACATACCTCACCAGCACCTCAGTCGAGAGAGTTAGGATGCTTTCAGGTGGATTTTTTCCTTCCCTACTCCACTAGTAAAATATCTTTCCCATGGTTACTGCAAGAACCACCCACATAGACAATCTTATAAATGAGACAGGACTAATCCAGTTACTGAAGACTTTGGAAACACGACATTTCAAAACACTTCATTAGATCAAGTTCTGCCATCAGGATAACACTACTAATGGACTGATACAAAACAAAGAGTTGTAGTGCAACTAAATCCATACATCAGTTTCAGCTTGCCTCTCCCCTTTCCCACTGTTCCTGTCTGGAGGGAGGTGGAGAGCTTACGTAAGCTATTTACTAAAACACTTCATGCTTTATATTGAAGCATTACATCTTGAAACTCAGTTATTTACATTCTTAATGCTTTTCTTTACCAACCTTACTTTTTATGAAGCAAATACTTCAGGTGCTTCAAAATGCAATTAAGTAATCTTTGTGTTGAGCCCTGTAACTCACCCCTTCAGAGCTCCACGGTACCTCAGTAAGTCTACCTAAATCCATCTACTACTATAATCTATGTAAATATTCTACTATGTAAGTCTAACTACTACAGCTTTAGCACATAACCTATTGGCTTGATACACTGCAGACTATTTAAAAAAAAACAACACAAGCAAGAAGTGCAACAAAATTGCACCTCCATGTGAAAACATGGGGGAAGGGGAAAAAAAATCTTTTAATCATACATTACTCAATAATCAGTAACTAAAGGACGAATCATAGAATCCTTCTCTACTTGCACAGCTAAATCAATATTCACAGTGGAAGAACTCAGAGAGACATGAATCCATTCACCACAATAAAAGCATTGACAGGCTCAAACAAAAGGGTGAAAAAACCAAGAATGTCACAACACGCACACTTTCCCTCCAGGCACAAAGGTACCTTTTTTCCCCAACAGTATGAACAAAAGAAAAAATGGACAAAACATCTCAAACAATGCTCAAGTTTGGTTCTTCACAACCAGATCTTATGCTTTTCTAGAACCAAAAGCTGCAGAAATACGATTCGATGTCATTTGTGATGCTAGCACAGTGTCATCAGACAACAGTGCAATGTATCCAAGAACATGTTCAAAACAAGCAAATGTGGAAACAGATCTAAGTTTTCTGCTTTGTCTTTGTATAGAAATTTCAGTCTCTTGCCAGAGAGATCACAAGCAAAGGAAGTACTTCAGTTTCACCAATATTTGATAATGTAGAGAGGTGCATGCACAGACTAGAAATGCAACTGTTAGTTTTAATTAAAAGTTTTCTTTGCTTTCAACTACAAACTTGATGATCAAAGCAATTAATTGCTAATAGTTCTCTTGCTTTCCACTACTGTAGCAGAACTGCACAGTAACAGTGAAAATAACAAAAATAGCACTATTTTATTTGTTCCTTAGTACAATTTTTTAATTTTTGACTTACGAAAGTATTTCAAGGTCTCTTCTATTTGCTCAGTTGTTAAGTCAATATTTGCATCAGGGGAAATGAGAGGTGTATGAAGCCAGTCGTCGTGGTCATAACCATAGATTGTATCTGCTCTTAGCTTATAATGAGGCAGCTGCTCTTCCAGTAGACTGATGATTTCAACTTCAGGAAGATTGGTACTATTGCACACATCTGGTAAGACAAAGAGGAAAATATCTGTTAGGTACTTTAAACTGAGTACTACACAAACAAGCTAGCAAAGATGTCAGTTTGTTTTGGCACTAGCAAGTTTTTTCTGCATGTAGAAAACAGCTAGATAGTAATCAGATTAGAAGGTATGACTAGCACAAATGACCTCAAAATAGCATGTTTACTAGCAGAAAATACAAGGGCATGCTCTTAGGGACAAAAAGCCCAACCTCTAGAAGCAGTGACCTATCTATTGACAAAAAAGGTGGGGAAGAATAGAGGGCAAGTGAGCATTGACACAGTAGTTACAATCTGGGTATGGATAAAGGCTTAGTGCATATAGGAATTTGATTTTTTTATGTTCTACTTGACAGATTATTTTAGCTTGCAAGCTTTACAAATGTCTTTAACTAGGTCTTCAACCACAGTTTAGTACCAATTTTTTTTGCCTTTGCTACTGGTCCATTTCTCTCAAAAAAAGAAATGCAGGATTGCAATAGCAGTGTTCCAGTTCACACCTAAGATGCACTGGTAAAATTGGCTGCAAGAACTTTTAGGGAACCTTTCAACGATATCCTGACGTGCTTTCTGGGATATCAGTCCCTCACGTTCACAAATATTATCACACTTGCACACAGTTTAAAAATGGATCCCAACAACTGCAAAAATGTTGCTACTAAAAGTGGAGATTTAAATTTAGGACAAAAGGGAGATGGAAAGTTTAAACACAGAAAACATAAAAGCTTCTTCACCATATGGATGGTAAAGCATAAGAACAGGGGTGCAGAGAGGCTGTGAAATCTCCCACCTCTGGAAGGAGTGACAACTAAACAAGGTCATGAACCCTCACTTAAAAGACCTCCTTTGAGTAGAAGTCTTAACAGATGACCTTCAAAGGTACCTTCCAACCTGTACTATTCTATAATGAAGAATTGTAATTCTGTACATTCTAATGACTATATAAAATTAACAACAATTTCTTGCTAAATAATTAAGAAGCAGAGCAATTCCTGGTATGTTTTCCCTAAGCACTTAATGCATCAATCTCCATTTCCATGCCAGGACAAAAGAAAAAGAACACCCACCTCACGAAAGACAGCAAGGCAGGCAGGCAGGCAGACAGAAAGGCTCTCTAACCCTGTTTTGGAAGAGCAAGCACTACTGAAGGCTGCTCACAAGCTGTGCAATGCAGCTCCACCTTTAATCCCTGTTGTAACTCTTGCAACTGTTGCTAAGGGTCACTCAACAGTAAGTAAATGAGGACTGAGTGCACCCATGGACCTTCATTGTCCTAACCAGGCTAATTAGGGACTCCAGCCAGCACTCAATGGCCCAGGAGCCCCGTTTGGACACAAGCCCCTTCCCCCCCTGCACTGTGCTGCAGGACAGGACTGTGCCCAGCTCTGTCCACTGATGATACTGACTCATTGCCTGGGCTTCTTGGACTGACTACAGACTCGCTCAATACCTGGCATTTGACTAATAATCACCAGAGAGTAGACTTTAATTCTTACTGCCAGCACCTTTGCCCTGCTCAGGAATAAAAGGACTGGGCTTTGTCAACAAGAATCCTGCCCTTCCCATACTGTGGTCACACTCAGCTGCTGGCAGGGCCGTGAGGCAGCCCTGCTCTTTCTGCTCCCTGACAAGACACCTATCTTCCTAAGATATAAACTCATTATTGCAGAACTGACGCAGACCTGCAATTCCACTGCAAGCCAGAGGAATTAACCTCTGTCAGGGGAGTGGTAACAGGGAAGTCAGACATACTTTTCTAAAAAAAAGAGGGAATCAATGATCTATAATCTTTCTAATCCAGAAACTGCATTACCATAAATATCATCCCAAGCACTAAAGACAAGAACATTACTGTTCTATCAGACTACAGGGCAGATGAACTCATACCATTAATCTCCTGCCTATAGCCTTTACAGGATCCTATTGATTGAAACTAAAATTCACTTGGGAAGTTGCATTATACCTTACAGTTCAAGGAGTTTGCTATTATCTACCAGGAGGTATTCTCCTATGCTTTCATCAAGGCTGTTATATTAACTGTTGTACATACAGGTTTACCAAACCTCACAGCAGAAGTGGATGTGCAGAAGTCAGTAGGATTAGGTACCCACAGATGTAGCAATGCTATTTTCAAGGAGCTCTCTGCAAGGCAGCTGCACACATCATCTAAGAGGACCTTGCAGCCCTCTCAGGGGACTATTATCTTACACAGATAAACAAGACCTGTTTCCCATGCTTCCAAAGGTAAGAGCTAACCTGTAACTACAAACCTACCTTCTTCCCCAGCTACCTTTTAAACTGCTGAAAACACCCACCTTAGTGTCTGCAACCATCTTATTTCAGAAAAGCCAGCTGAGCTTCTCAAAAACACCTGCTTATATCAGCTAAGCATTGGAGAAGAGGAGACTGAGGGGTGACCTCATCAACGTTTACAAATATGTAAAGGGCAAGTATCAGGAGGACAGAGCCAGGCTTTTTTCAGTGATGTCTAGTGATAGGACAAGGGGCAATGGGTGCAAAATGGAACATAGGAGGTTCCACGTAAACATCAGGAAGAAATTCTTTACTGTGAGAGTGACAGGGCACTGGAACAGGCTGCCCAGAGAGGCTGTGGAGTCTCCTTCACTGGAGACATTCAAAACCCACCTGGACACGTTCCTGTGTGATGTGCTCTAGGTGATCCTGCTCTGGCAGGGGGGTTGGACTAGATGATCTTTCGAGGTCCCTTCCAACCCCTAAGATTCTGTGATTCCGTGATTCAGAAATCTGAGTGTGTACATGCATATACATAATATTTTTATTTATCTGTATCTACACATCTAGAGGTATGTAGCTACAGAGATGTATCATCAAATTACCTAATTGCTCTCACTGCCAAGAGTAGGGGCTTAGTTTTTTTGTTGGGGTTGTTCTTTGGGGTTTTCTTGATTGAAATGTTAGTTCACCTTGTGAAGAATGCAAGAGTCTACACAGCCTGGCTAAGGTGGTCTTCTTAGGAACAATGAAATAAAAATGTTTGAAAAATGCCAACTTTTGCATCTACCTGTTCTTAATTAGTATTTCAAAAGAAATGGACTGACTTTATAGCTGAAAAGATAAAGTTTCAGGCAAATAATTTTGTGCAGAGAAGTAAAAAGTTTAGCTGTGTCATAAAAAGTAGCAGAAAATGAAATGCAAAAGAAGTTACCAATACAACTTAGAAGGAAAAATAAAACAAAACACAAAAGCCCCAAACCTCCCCCACACACACACTGAAGAAATCCATAGTTTTATTGTGAACCACTGGAACATGAAGAACAGACAGTAAATTAGAATTAATAGTGGAATATAAGTCAACCTAGACAATTGTTCTACCCTATCATATAAAAAAATCTTGATTGTTTCTGAGCAAGCCGAAAGACCTGGAAACTGGAAAATATATTAATGAGTAACTGGAAAAATCAATTTATTATCATGCTATTGTCATTAACTTCTATTGCAATTTTAAAATCTGTATACCAGCAGGAAATAGAGGCAGACTCTGATGTAATTGTCTATTTAGAAAAACAGGACACTGTAATTACACTTGTGTATGACTAAAGATTAGTTCACCATTTAAATCAGGGCAACATTTTCACTGCTACAATTATGCAGTCTTCCCCCACTTCACTTCTCCAACCTTCCCCATTCTGAGTTGCAGGCACTTGTTATGAGAATGTACAGCAACTAACCACATCTGCCACCCCAAAACACCAATTAGATTTTATAGAAGACCCTGATCGTGCTTCCAAATAGTTTTAATTAATATTTCTGATTAAGCTGAAAAGATAACAAAAGGTAAAGAAGTTCTCTACCTGAGACATCATTTATGTTTCATGATTAAGTTAGCTGAAGTCCAGCAGGCATAAAACTGTTGCACTTCCGCTTGTACTACATGCTGACTTCTGAGTTAAATGTAACACAATAAGCCTAAGACAATTAATTGATCACTAATACAAATGATACACCAAATACAATATCTTTGTAAGTTGCTGTCTTACAGATTTGGGGTTTTGTCTAAGCAATTTTAAACTTGTAGTTTTCTGGACATCCTTGGCAAACAAACTTCTACAAGCAAATTACAAATACCTAATTAGCTAAATGATCTATGAACTCCTTATTCTTACTAAAGCACAGGTCACACCAGGTTTTGCTTTTGAAAGAGTTAAGAACGATTTTCTAAGGCTCTTGCATACAGTAGAAGTTCGCAGGTTTCAGCATTTTCTAGAAATAGTTTATATATATAAACACCAAAAAAGTGATTTTTTTTCCATATTATTTTTTGCAAGTAATGCATTCCAGTGCTTTGCTATCTGCATAGCTTAAATGTGGCCCACATACAAATACCTTCACCTCTTTTTGGTGCAAAATATATTCCTTCATGCCCTATTCCTCAAGAGATAAAGTATTTCAGTCTGCTTTACAGTTTTTAAGGTATTCCTTGCTATGTTTTCTAAATGAGATCAAACTAAATTATTTCACAGACTTCTTTTTTTTTTTCTCTGATGATTTTGTTGCTTCATGTTCTAATCCACTTTTTCAATAAAGAAGATGCAAAACTGGGCAGAACATTCCCACTGAGCTATCTTCTACTCCTTTCTACTTCAGCACCTCTAGGGTAATTATTAATGGATTACTTATTAGCTTGTTCTGCATCTTTTCATGCCTTGGCATTTAAACTAACTGGTATATTTCCCCTTCTCTGAGAACCTTAAAACTCTCTACCACCTCCCTCCCACTTAAGACAGCTAATAAAGGCTCACTTGTTGTGTCAGGTTCTTTACATTTCCTCTGAGGAACTGTTAGACTTGCTGATCTGGTGTCCTGCTTTGAGCCAGGATGAAACAAATTTTCCTTCTACAGTTTTGTTTTTGTTTTGGTATTTTTTTCCTTCAGTAAGCTCTCTTTTAACTAGCAGCAAGTGTTTTAGCTAGTGGACTGATAACACTGGAATGTTTATGTTACTGCTGAGATTCCAAGGTCGCATCTTTGCCCTGTCACCTCAGACGCCACCAGAAGGAGAGTTGTATCTATGACACCCCCCGCCTCCGTAGGAGGCTGGACTAGACAGACAGCAAAATTGGCCAGAGATATTCCATTTCATATAACTACATAACCTTAGAGGAAGGTCAGGGATCACGGAAGTCAACTTCCTTCCTGTTTCTTCTTCCCTTTCTCTTCTGTCCATGGCAGACTCCATCTGTCCATCAACATTGAACCCCAGGTTTTGCATTCCTGACCCTCACAACTGTTCCCTCAACTCCTGTCTGCTCTGGGCTCTCTCCAGCAGCTCTGGGACATTTTGGGACTGTTCACAGCTCAGGAGATGCTGTGGGAGTTGCTGGGGGTGGGGGGAGGCAAGAGGCTTTTGCACATTCCTGAACACATTCGTACATATTTTCTTTTATCATTAGTGTTTAATGAAAGCCATCTAGTTTAATTTTCAATCCAGAAAAGTCTCTCTCCGTTTTCTCTCTCCTTCCCTACCTGGGCAAAGGGAAAGGGGATTGAGAGCATTGTTGTGTCTGGTTTAATTGCCGATCCCGAGTCAAACTGTGACATCTGGATACCTTTGACTATCTGTTTCATCTCTTCCCTCTCTTCTAGCCAACACTTTTATCCACTTAAAAAACACAAGTAGTTAACTTTTCTTAGTGGAGATTGAATTGAGGGCACTTTTTTTTTTGGTAAATTATCTGGGGAAGAAAGAGGCATAATTTTTAGGGCAATCAAGTGAGGATAAGAGTTCACTTGGCTATTTTGGGATGTACACACACACCCCTCCTCTGCTGACAAGTGAGCAACGAGTTGATCAAACAGAAAACGGAGTGAAAAGCATAAAACAACAGGAGCTGCCTGTTTTAAGGGGCACAGAACCTCAAGGACTGCTACTCCCACCCTGTACACATAACATCAGCCAGACCAAACAACTGTGCAGGGTGGTGTTACCCACTGCCATTTTTCTCCTGCACTTGTGCAGCCATGTAATATATTAGGTCACTTCCTATATAGTGTTAAACAAGTATTTAGCTGCCAGTGTTATTTAGATAGGAGGAACTATGCCAGCACCTCATGACAAAGCAATTCAGCCTCAGTTAAACTAAATTCAACACAAGCTAAGCTCAACACGAAGCACACACAAACAAATTTGACAATCTCATTCCAAACAACATGGTCACCTAATGCTGCTCACCTGTCAAACTCCATTCCCTACCTGGCTTTCGGGTTTCACCAGTTTACAGCTATGCCTGAAAAGTCATATCTTACTGTAGAAATGAAACCTAGCTTGACTGATTAAAAAATAGCACCTCTTTCAGCATCAACTTCACATAAAAGTAGTGATAACTTCAGAGAAATGAACCTAAAACAAAGAGAAAGGACAAGGAAGACAGAAACATAAAAACCTGTACAACCCTAAAACATACACAAATAAAGAAAAACATAAATCTCAAAGCCCATTATCTGCAGGTGTTTTTAGAAACACAATACCAAGCATTTTATCGGTACAGTCATTGCATGCAACAACGTAGTTTCAGTCTGTCTGAATTCTCGTCGAACCCATCCTCACTCTTTACGGTTTGCTTTGGAGGAGAGGCTGCCCTTTCAAGGTTAAAACGACTTGCAGGACCCTACAGAACCTGCTGGCAATAGATGCTGCCACCTGGCGTTAGAAGTGCCGTAGTACCCGAACCTCCAAGCCACCCCATCACATTTTGTCAGCCAGATTCTCATTTACACCCCTCTGTTGTAAATGGAGCAAACCGATTTCTCATTAATCCGACCCTGCCACGAACCACGCTAGGGACAGGGTTATGCTCAAGGAGGGACAGGCCAGAACTCACAAGTCAGGACAAGGAAGACCACAAGAAAACTGCCCTAAGACTGTATCACTCCTAGAGCACCGTACTCCAGAGCTGCTGTCCTGATGGAGGCGAACACCTTGCTGCATAGAGCTCAAGGTAGCTGTGCTACCCTGAAGTGCCTCCTCCAAAAAGAGGGAAACAATTGCTGCACAGAAACAGTGTGCCCAGCAGAACATCTACACTCTTGGTGTGACCTCAGGGAAGTGCTGAGCTGCTTGGCACTTTCAAAACGCAAGCTTTGGTCATCAGGTTGTATCACCCACCCGTCCTGAACACCTTCCAGGGAACCCCACTGCATCACTACCCAGCAGTTGGTACCTGGTCCACAGCCAGAATGAGGCATTCTAAATGCCCACTTCTTCTTAAAATCCTGAAAAAGGAGAAAAAAAAATAAAAATAAAAAAGAAAAGAAAAAAGGAAAAAAAGGAGAAAAGGGGAAACGTAGGGGGGGGAAATAGGGGGGGAAAAAACATAGGGGGGGAAAAAACATAGGGGGGGAAAAAACATAGGGGGGGAAAAAACAGGGGGGGGGAAAACAGG
>NW_009952704.1:409031-410469 GCF_000747805.2 Chaetura pelagica
GGAAAAAACATAGGGGGGGAAAAAACATAGGGGGGGAAAAAACATAGGGGGGGAAAAAACATAGGGGGGGAAAAAACATAGGGGGGGAAAAACAGGGGGGAAAAATAGGGAGAAAAAGGAAAATAAATAAATAAATACAAAAGGCCTCAATATTTGCTTGCCAGCAAATTCTTCCATTTTCCACAACAGATTTGAAACTTCATAGCTTGTCACAACCTTTTGAGGCAGTTAGAAAAAGTAGACGTAAGCACAAGAAGAAAAACATATGGATATGATACAGAGCAATCTAGTCCTCTCCCTAGTGTTCAGTCCTGTACCATTTTCTCCTCCCCTGCACATTACACTTCATCTTGATACTTAGCTTGATAAAATTTATAACAGATAAACTTAAAAGCTCTTTTAGAAATGGCTGGTCAATAAATAGCAAGCTTGTTTATTTTTTAAAAAGCACGCAATACCTGAAAGGGGTCAATTCCAGTGCTGGCTCCCTAGAGGAAGGGGTTAGGATTTAGTGAGGGGAGGCACAAACTGACCTGAGGTCAGATCAGTGCGCATATTGTAGGGTCACTGGAAAGAGCAGTGTCCTAAGCTAAGTGACTCTAACCAATTAGCAAAGGAACTTGAAACTTGGCAACCTCCAAGTAATGAAAGGATTTTATTGCAATATGTGGATGATCTTTTAATAGCTACAGAAACAAAATAAAGTTGTGTGCAATGGACTGTGGGCCTCCTTAACTTTTTGGTTTTGAGAGGTTATTGAGTATCTCAACAGAAAGCCCATCTGGTGTAGCAGCATGTGGCTTATTTGGGATTTGAAATTTTGGGAGGTTAATGAGAGCTTGGAACAGAAGTCAACTACCAAACTCCTGAGCCCCAAACGGTAAAAGAATTGCAAACCTTTTTGGGGATGACAGGTTGATGCCATCTTTGGATTTATAATAATGGACTGTTAGTAAAAACACCATATGAACAGGGATCAATGAAAATTAATTTGGACTGGAGAGGCACAAAGTGCATTTAAACAGCTTAAACAAGAACTGATGAGAGCCTCAGCTTTGGGACTGTCTTGTGTTTCTAAACAGTTCTGGCTGTTTTCTCATCAAAGACAAGGAATAGTCCTGGGAGTACTAGCACAGAGACTTGGTCCCTACAAAAGGACTGTGGCTTACTTCTCCAAACAGCTAGATGAAGTAAGCAAAGGATGGCCTAGCTGCCTTCAGGCAGTTGCTGCCCTTGTCATCAATACCCAAGAGGCCTGAAAGTTTACAATAGGACAGAAAATAAGAGTCTCCCACACAGTCTTGGCGGTCTTGGAACAGAAGGGCTGTCGTTGGCTCTCACCCCAAAGATTCTTCAAGTGCCAAGCAATATTGGTAGGAGAAGATGATGCAGAAATTGTAGCAATCAGTGTAATCAATCCAGCCTCTTTTCTCAGTGG
>NW_009952704.1:410511-421563 GCF_000747805.2 Chaetura pelagica
TTCCAGTTGAGCAGATCTCAAAGAGAAACCGCTCAAAGAAGCTGAAGATTCCCGATCCACTGACAGGAGCAGTTTTGTAAATCAGGGAAAATGTAAAGCAGGACTTTTTCAGAACAACCTCTGGAAGAGAAGTGGAACAGGCCATACCAAGTAGTGCTGACCACCTTCACTGCAATCAAAGTCAAGGAACAACCTGCCTGGATCCACTGAGTAATGAAATCACCAGAGAAACCATGGACATCATCACCATTAGTAGCAACAAAGCTAAGACTCTGGTGATGACAATAGGGGGATTGGTATGGTGAATCAAAGCTTTTACACTTGGTTGGCCACCTGTGCCTGCAGGAATAAAGTCTCAAAACACAGCTTTGGGAAAGGGTACTTTGAAATTCAGGTGGGATCAGAAATAAGAGAATTAGAAGTGGGAAAATTTGACGTGTGTAGCAAACATGCCCTGTCACCATTATGCGGCAATGAACATAACCAGTGAAAATGTGCTTAAACCGATAGGCATAGATAGACAATTAACAGATTTTCAGGGACAGTTATTTGTAAAATGGTCTAATATTACCATAATTTTGTTTTAAGTCATAAATGTTGCTACAGAATGTTGAATAATGATGGGGTTTATTGCTAGTGTGTACTCTTGATAGGTAACACCTTGTGAATGTGACAACAGAGAATTCATTCATTTTGACACCTAATAACATTTGGGAGGCTCTTGCATGTAAAAGTATTACCCAAATTGAGAATGGTACATGAGCAAGATGTAAGCATTTATATACTGAGCATGCACTGAAACTACCAGTGTGAAGAGTTCACCTAAACCAAGCCACGAAGACTTTGGAAATGACCACCCGAGGAAGGAAACCACCACCAGAGACACTCTGATACTGAAGAAAAAACGTTAGGTGGCAGCAAAGACCATGGAATGAACCTATTTTTGCTGAAGTAATCATGGGTGTACCTGGGACAATTCCTTAAGGATAGGCGAGATTATGTTAAACATTTCATTAACACAACAATTTTGTAGATATAAACTGTTTGAATTCTCAGTGTCATTGGAAGCACATAAGGTGAAGAATCCCCAGTGCTGCTAATAAAGAATACCTGCTTAACAGTGACCTGTTTGCTGTTGAGTTCAATTTCAATTTCTTTGTTTCACATGTAAAAATGACATAAAATGCTATAGTGCATGTACCTTCACACAAGCATACATTACATTTTATACTATTTCAGTAAGAGATTCCCTGTTTAAAATTCTCAGTGTATTCAGTGTCCACCCCATTTTTGAATGGGTGAAGAAATACTCAACTCCATAATGTGGAAAGCCATCCCATTCCAGTGGGCCAAGAAAATTCTAGAAACTCCATCCAAAAAAAGTCACCTAATCTAGCTCAAAAAAATAACCAAGAGGACATGACTACATTAGGACTCTTCTTTCTCAGCAAACCACAAACCTAGAGTCTAATTATATTCCAGGGATGAAAGATAGAAAGATGGTCTTTTTTCTAAATGCTCCTCCAGTGGATATTCCCTGGCTGCTTGAAGCAGCCCAGTAGCCTTATTTTCCCAATGTTTTCTTTCCATTTAGACAATCATGGAATGGAGTGAAGTATTCATTACCATTAGGAGCAGATCTACATAAAAATGAAAAGCAAAAGAGCAGATACAAAACTTCAACCCTCCAATTAGGCAACTAGCTAGTCTACTGAAGAGGGAAACAGAGCTTGTAGTTTTCCATTATCTGAGCTCTATAGGCCCATAAACAAGAATTAACTTGGGTCCAGAATTTTTGGGGTTTTTTGAGTACTGTTTGACAATTACTCTCCACATACATCTGTAATAGGCTATACTGCAAGACTGCAGTACTCACCATACTTCTATACTATATCAGTTCTAGGATGCCCAGAATAAGGCCAGTTAAACTAAAATCTTATAAATACTACTGCTGAACTCAGGACTGTACACACGATACATATGTTCTAATGCGAACTCTGTTATTAGCTTCTAGGGCAAAGAAAATGACTTCTACAATAAATAAATAAATAAAATAAATAAATAAATAAATAAATAAGAATTCCACTGTCCTCACAACTCACTGATTGCCCAAAGGGAAAGCTGGCCTTAGCATCTTAAACATCAGAAATCTCATTGCTGGATGCAAATCAAACTTGTAACCTTGTAACCTTCATGTAACATGTAACCAGTATGTAACATTCCTTGGTAGGAAATTCTACTTAAATTTGGCAGTTGAAAGCATACTGAAGAAGTAAACTGGAAGAAAACTAGCTTAGCCAAACATAAAGGGACAAAACTTGGGACAAAGCTAGAAAGTCAAAGCTAACAAAGACAAAAAACACTGGAAACTGAAGTTCCAATGTGAGAAATGCCATTGTTTCTTAGTCTAAGTCTCTCTGTTTTGGTTTCATCCTACAGACACATTCCTGCCGGGGATAAAAAAGGTGAGACAGATCTTGATGAAAGGCTATTAAACACTTATGTTCCTACTGGATATTATGATATAAATTGTAATGAATTTTGCTTCAGTATGGAAATGTTTCTCCCTGTAGAGAAATGCAGCCACACTCATGCTTTTATGTTTACATTAAATAGAAAATAAAAGGAAACTCCACCACCATGGCTATTCTTTTAGAGCAAGAACAAAAGCTATTCGTGTATCAAATGCATGCTGGCAATGCTCTGTTCAGCAGCAGTAAGAACAAACACATTCATTAATCATTAGGATCTCCTAGTTGCCAAGACAGACTGAGAATATCTCAAAAACCCATTGATAGCTCACTGGGTACAGAAAACCCTGAAAAGCAATTGTCCTGCTTCTGCCTATTGTTCAGCCCAGCTACAAAATTTGCCAGCCCTTAAACAATGGCTGTCAATGAAGCTTTAGAATCACAAGCAAAACAAGAATTAATTCTTATGTAGTTTGCTTTTTACAGTTGGTGACTTTAAAGGGAAAAATTTCTTTTTTCATGATGGACCCATACGTGTACATGGAGGGAAAAAGGTAAAGCTGCACTCACTTACCATGTAATGGAGATAAACTATGGAATAAGAGTGTTTTCACATACTTCAATACACCAGTAATCACATGTAGCTTTTTAGTCTTTCAGTACTATTCAAGTGTACTGCAACAAAAAAGCAAAAACCAAACCAAACAAAAAAAAATCCCTCAAAAAAATGCACCAGGCACTTTCCTCCAGGAGTTCTTTTGCCAAAGAACAAACTCAGAACGCTGCTAAATACCTGCTGCTCTCATTCTTTCCTATCCTAAATAGACATTCAGGAATGACAAGTGCTTCCCAAACCAAGGGAAATCTAGAAACAATTTTTTAAAGTGTCTCACTGAACTTCCGTAATTCCTGCAGTTACTTTCACAGTGATACTAAAATTGACAGTTTACACTAAAAACCATCCATTTCTCCTTCCTAGTATGATATAAGCAAGAGGGCTAGATAAGAAGCACCGCAGTAGCAGCAGATTTCTGTTGGGGGTCAGGGAGAAGATCACAAAAAAAAAAAACCCAACCCACCTCAACACAAAAAAAAAAACCCACCAAAACACACACACCAAAAAAAATCCTTGAAAGAAAAAAAGTATGCCTGGGATACAGACTAAGAAGTAGCATAACTACCTGTCAGAGGAGAAGAATGAGGAAAAACACTAAATTACTGGCAAAGGGTAAGAGCTGGAAAACAACTGATGGGAAGCTGGGTGTTAGGGGGGAGAATCTGTGTGAACTTGACTGAGGAGCCACCAAAAGCCAGCCAGAAATTTCAGAGGCAATGATGCAGCAAGCATAGAGAATAAGATCGTTTTCTTGGAGTATGCTGGACAGAACTGAAGTCAGACTCATGGAATAGCTGCAAGCATGCTGAGGGAGTTCTCTCCTTTTAATAGGACTACAATTTATGGCATGATTTAGAGAAAGAAAGAGTGCTTGGAATTTATCAAATGCTACTTACAGAAAGTGGCAGGAAAGAAGAGCAAGTAGAGTCCATAATTGGACCAAGCTTATGGGATGAGACTGGTGACAGCAATAGCAAAGTAACTGAACTGAGGTAAGAGCCAACATCCTAGAAGTTTTCAAGGAGAGACTAAGAAAACTGGAAGAGGAGAAGACTGGTCTCTGAAAATTATGGAGGTTCTTCAAAATCCTGAAGGGTAATGAGGAACTGATATTCACCAAACCCTGCCTAACTAGAAAAACTAAAAATGGCAGAAACCAGTGGGAGATTGGTTTAAGCACCACTGCCCACACCCAGTAAAAAACATGAACTTACATGATAACACAATCAGCAGATTCAGAAACATTTTTTACAAAGTCACAGAGTCTAGATTTAACAACACACTAAAAGAACAAGGCAGGGATGTACCCTCTATGTCCCTAGTACAACAGTTTTGCATGATGGCAGTACTTATGCTGAGAATACAGTAATGAGAATGGCTGCTCACATGCTCTCCATACCCATCCTCTCTGTTGCTAGAGTCAGAAACATGGTCCTGAGCCTGCTGGTTGAACCCAGAAGTACATTTTTGTTCTTCATTTGTGTTTCTGCTCCACCGAGCAACATCTTACATCTCTTCTCTCATATAAACACAACTGAGAAAAACATGGAAGTATCCCAAAACAGGAACTGAAAAAGAAAGAAGTCCTAGAGCAGACTTATGCTGTGAAGGGAACAAGCAGTAAAGGAGAAAGGTAATTGCAACAGAACTCAGAGAGATTCAAATAGAAGGAAGTTATTCAAAGCTGCTGTTATTTTATCAATACTTTTGTAATTATTTAATGCTTGGAGGTCAACCATCCAGCCTGGAAGAGGTATCAAAGACAACCAGAGCAACCTCGTTTATATTCCCAGAATACCAAGCATGGTGATATCTCATGCACCCATAACAGAACAGTCACAGATATGGGATTTTCCCGTCTCCCACATAGCAAGAGTACAGCATTCTACCAGCAGCTTCTATTATAAAAATCCCTAAGGGGCAGTCCTGTTTTGTCAGACTCAGAACAGAATGAATAGAAACTCAGCCTTTCAAACAAAAACATGAACATTCAGATAGAGTGGGGGCAGACCAGAATGGAAATTCTATAGGCCCGAGGCACATCCTCTAAAATTAAGCAACTACAGAAAAAATGGTCAGAATCATGCGATTTATCTGTAGGATCAGTTAATCATCACAACTGGCTGATGCTGCCATGAAGAGTGGTAACATTTGATGGAACAGAACAGAAGCTTTCTTTCATATGAGAACATAACTGAAGTCTGAATTAGGACAGAGGCATGAAGACAATCCAGAGAAAACTTTCTGCACCCAAATGCATTTGTTGCTTCAAGATTGTGTGAGGTTTGAGAGCAAGAAAAAGTCCGTTTCTCTTGATGTTATGACTATCCATCATTGCAGTCAGTGCAGTAAGGTACAAGTTACACTAACTGCAAGGTCAAACTCTTCTTAGAGATACCTCACAGCTGAGAGAAACAGGGAATTTATGGTTTGACTCACCCAGTGATGTAATTCATTTAAAAAAAAAAAAACAACAACAAGCAACAACAAACCCAAAACCAAACCAACCAAAAAAACCAACAAACCTACTCATGCTAATTACAAACAAAAAAAGACACTGAACAGGTTATCACCACAAAGAATTTCCCAAGAACCCTCAAGGGCTTGCCCAAAATGTGACAGCCAGAGAGAACACACGCCTACGTACATTCAGAAGGAGTAATTAGTACGATGAACAAATGAATCATGCAAACTAATGAAGGAGCTAGGCAACTCAAATCACAGCCAGTTTATTCTCTCCCTTTTTCAGAGAAGGATGAAGGAAACCTACATGGCATATTAAGCAGTTAGCACTTGAATTACAAAGTATATTATGTCAAAATCTTTGCAAATAGCAAATCATCAGACATGAGAACGCAGACTGAAAGTCAATTTACTGAAAGTGGCTAGTGATACTGTATTATGCATATTTTAAGAGAAATAAAGAGAAGGGGGGAAAAAAATTTGACAAACAAGTCTGGCAGCCAGACATTTGTCACTGGAATAAACCTATGTTTCAGTGGTATTTCAGACTTCCATCCCCACTGTACTTTCCATTTCCAGAAGGACAGGATTTGTCTGACAGTAGCTGATAGACAAGGAAAAAAGGCAGGCTGACCAAGAGGCTTTTATAATTCACAAAACTGGACTACTGAGCAACTTAGTGATACTCCACTTGATCATATCAAGATTACAGCCCTTCCTGCTCTACAGAAAAATGGGATGGGGAGCATTAGACAGAGAAAGAAGCCCACAACCTCAGTTGTTGTTTCTATCAACACTTGACTGGAAGTACCCAGATCTTCACTGCAATAACAGGAAAGACAGAGACACCTTCAAAAATAGTTTGATTCCTTTTCTAGCAAAAGAAACACTAGATGGTGCTACATTTGTGTTTCTCCCTTTACTCTCTCAGTAAGAAATAAATGGTAACAGTAAGAAAAAAGTTCAAAGCAATTAACAACTCGGACAAGATAGGTGCCTTACATGTGTACTAGCAATCTGCCACTTCCAGGTCATAAAGTGCTTCCCAACTGTCCAACAACTTGGGTCTTGAGTCTCCTTCTGTCCTGTAGGAGCTCCTCAAGTGTCAGCAGTAGGTAGTCTGTAAGCTACATTGAACTTTTTTCCCTTAATTTTTGCTAACAAACTCCAAAATACAATAATAATAATAACAACAACAACCACCACCACCCTCCTACAGTCACCACTGAATCCATTTTCAGGTTTAATACTATTAGTGTTTGACAATACATATGCCACCAGTAAATTTTTTCCTTTTTAACTCTTAAGAAGCTTTTTTTTAAATGGATCAATTATCCTATTTCATTTGCTCTCCTATGCTCAAATTAGCACAGATTCAGAGGTGGCTACTTGCAGAGGTATAACAGTTATATCAACTATGAGCTTTGGATTGCTTTACTGTCAAATTCAGTGGGAAAGAAGACTTTTAGAGTGCTGTTACCCACTCAGAGGTAATACCAGCTTAAGCAGACTTCTCATCTCACTTTTTTGTCACCCAGGCCCTTCCCTTGGTTATGCCAACATAACTGCTTTTTGGCCATGTAGGTGAACTGATTGGGGGTGTGACCTAGCTAAAAAGTAACTCTCCTCCTCCTCTCGATCACAAAAGCAGGGGAGGGATTCTACACAGACCAGTTGCCAAAAACACGCCCAGCTGCACTCCAACAGAAATCTGCTCAAGCACAATGCTGGGGTGGTTTGGGGACAGGAAATGTTTAAGCCAAGTCTATACACAAGAAAACACACTCAGCACAACCAGAATGTGCAATGCACCCTCAGCTACATTACATCTGCTCTCTGGTCCCAGTCAGGAAAGAATGTGCTACAGACAGAGAATGCCAAAGTGCCTCTCTACTGCCAGCAAACAGATGGGGGGAAGGGGGGAAAGCAACAAGCTTTTCAAATTATTTTACAACAATGGCTGCCTCGTAAGTTCAACAGCAAAATGTGCAAAACATATAATTTGTTTTCATACGTAAGCTGTAAGAGAGTCAACTCCAATTACATTACCATTAGCTGGTAAATTTTCAGAAAGCATCACTACACAGCACTGTGACTCAGTTTTCCTTTTTTTTTTCTTAGCTGTACTCTTTCTGCTTGTTTCAAGAGTATACACTTCATGCCAGCATGTACTACTGACAAAGCAGAGGTTTTACAAAGGAGGTATGAGACCAGTTCAAAACTCCCAACCTATGTCCCCTGACACCTTTATAAAGCACAGCAAAGAGCTGAAACTGTGAAAAAAAAACATTTAAAAATAATTCAAAAAACCAAGAACAAAACAAAAAAACCAAAACCAACAACAGCAACAAAAAACCCTGACAATTTCTACAAGTTTTATTATGTTATGTCCAAATCAGAATCAGCACAAATTTGCTGCTGCAGAATTGTTAATACATAATAAAGCATTAGAGGATCAACGAGTAAACCACACTTGGCTGACAACTAAGCAAGAAGAGATTCAGAATATAGAAGTGTGAGGTAGGAAGACATACACTGACATCCATTTAACAAAAACTATTTTAAAAAAATTAAAATTAAGTGAGTTTGTCTTGCCTTTCAAGGAAAAATAATCAAGAAAACCTTCTAATCTATGAAAGAAGTTGGTTGTCTGGGCTTGTAATCAGAAACACAAAGTTAACGTCTTTCTGTTAACAGGGGAGAGAGGTAAGGGAAGACAGGACACAGCCAATAGAACAACTTTCAAAAAAGATCCTTCTGCAAGGGGCCTGAAAAATGTTGTGCTACCAGGAACACACCAATGTAATGTGTAGAGTTCCTAGTCTACCTAACAAGCAAATATCTAGAGGGAAGTCAAAAGAGTGACCCACTTATAAACTGGCTTTAAACCCATGATTACAAGGGAAGAGGGAGAGGAAGTTAGTTTCTGGTAACAAAACATGTATTTTATGTAGAAACATACCTGATTGAATGTGATTTCAGTGTTAATTATGCTGCTTGTCTTCTTAAGGGAATAGGGATGGACATACAGAGCATCCCTCCCCTTCCATTTTCTTTTTTCAGAATATCAACCCTTAGCAACTACAGCAGTTAGGCTGAGCTAAATTAAGGCATACTACAAAAATATCTGTTGATCGTCACCATTAACTAATTCTCTGACCTACAGACAATTCTAGAAATGGCTGGAAGTAACTCAGGATAAATGTATCTGGCAGTCAATTAGAAGGACTCCAGTCTTATTTATCTCAGGTCTCTCATTTGCCCCTCCCGAAAACTCAGCTGACTTCTCAAACATTCCCAAAAGATCTTGGAACTGACAAGGTCACTTTAAGCTAAAAGAAGCCTCACAGCTCACCAAACAAACCATGCATTTGGAATGGAAACTGTTTGTCATTTAATGACCATATCCATGACTAAACTGAGTTACAGTGATTATTCAAACACGAAAAAAAATTGAGTCAGCTGAGCACATCACAAAAAAATCTAATTCTATTTAAAATACCATATTTGAACACATACTCCACTTGTTTGTATGAACTCTGTGATAAAAAGGCATTTAACCTTTCATACAAGCACACAGAAGAAGCTGTTCCTTATACATTTACTTCTATAGTTCCAGAACTAATGTGACAACAGTGGAATGGAAGATGTACGGTCAAAACACGACGTTATACAGTTTAGCCCATATCCTTCTTCCACAAAGTAATTATTGTATCAACATAAAAATTTATAATGTTGAACATTAGGACAAGCATTGCATAATTTTAAGCTGCCATATTTCCTTCTCCTCATTCCTCACTTTCAGTTGGTTTAATTTTCCAAAGAAACTTAAAATGGTTCTACTTCCCAACCATATAGTGTAGGATCCTAGTTTTGTCAAGCCTGTTTGCAAGAGAGCTAAACCTTACAAAGTGCTTTCAGTGCAAATCCAGATGCTTGCGAAACCACTTCTTAAACAAGAGAAAAGGTGCAGAACAGCACATGTGCAGCAGCACTGGCCATGAGGCAGATATGTCACCAACAGAACAAAGATTAAGAACAGAAGTTTAACTATACATTTCCACACCCTTCGCAAGAGAAAAGATTTGACTGCTTACCAGTAATGGTGCAGGCATCTCTGTACTCTCTGTAGTCTGGCACATCATCTTCCACTGCTTCACTCACATAGTGCTCTTCGTGAATGCCTGTGTCACAGGCTAGGACTGCATGATTCGACGGCTCCAAAGGAGGCACAGTGGCGGCCAAAGTACAGTCGTGGAAAGCTGTGGCGTCCAGCTTGGCAGGTTTCACAGGGTTGTACAAACTGCCATCAGGGGGACCAGCACTGGAGACTGGGTCTGGCTGGCAGAAACGGACCTCTTTCTCTTTACTAGAGTTGCCTTCAAGAAGTCTGCAAAACACAAAAGAAACAAACATTCAATTGAAGCCATTCCAAACAGCATAAATCAGAACAGACAGTTTTCTTTTCCTTAAGTATTAGTTTAACCTGACAACATGCAGACAGGCTACACATCACTGGTTGATTTACTCATACTTTAATAACATCATCATTTGAAATTGACTGAATAGAAAGAATATAAAAAATATATATTATATATATATATAATATATATAATATAGAAAGAATTAAAAAATTGTTAGGATCCTATACTAAAATGCTGCTAGGCTTTTCCTCTCCACTGGGACACCTCACACAGCACAGCCCTTCCTGCCAGGCTGCCAGCTGGCATCTTTGCTCCCTTTACAAAAGTGCACAACACAGCTCAAGGTGCACTGGGTAAGGGGGTGTCTGCTTACTAGGGCTGAAGCACTGGGGAGCAGCAAACAGAGAACAAAGCCCCTAAAAAGACAGATATTGGTGCCCTCAGTGAGATTAAATTGGCCAGAGAAGGAATGAAGATGAGCAACTCCTATCCAAAAACTTCACTGAACCTTATGGATAATGGTCCAAAGGCACTGCAACAATTGGTGGTATGGTGCTCTTTTAGCTATCAGCAGTGTAAGAGAAGATGCAAATACTCATTACTGCTAGAAAAGGAAAATAAAATCACAAGATTGCAAAAGAACAGGTTTGTGAATGGACTTGAAAGGCAGGAAAAAGAGACTTTATTAATGCAGTAGTTAAAAGGCTTAAGCAGCTGAGGAACAGGCCACACAGGAGCATGCAGACTACATGGGAAAAGCAGAAAGACAGCCAGCAAGAAGACACAAATGCACAGCCTACAAGCAGGTGGGGATGCAACTCAATATGCAAATGCAACAAGAGGACATGCTCTGCTCAGTATGTAATTGAAAACTAGAAATACAAGTTTTCTGGAGAATCCTACAAACGAGTTTATCTTTATCTGGACATGTTCCTAGAGATTAATCTAATTTTGCTGTTAAAGTTATACTCAGGGTTTTGACATCACATTTTTTGGCATTTCTAGCAAATGGCATTATTGTTTCGCCGAAATATGACAGTATTTCTAGAATCTCATTGCAAAATTAAAACCTCTTTCC
>NW_009952704.1:421577-461426 GCF_000747805.2 Chaetura pelagica
TTTCCCTATACTGACAAGATACAGATTATGCATTCTAGACCTTCTGGTTTCAGAGAATCTTTGCAACAAAGCTATAACACTGTACCAGCACCATCTTTTCTCAACCTATTTTTCCCACTCATCACAGGCCTAAGAACAAAGAAGCAAAATTCTCACGCCCTCTCAGAGGGTATCAACACGAACTTTTTGACACTGAAATCAGAATACCACCACTGGAAAACAGTTGGGTCAGTACTGATTTTGGAGAAAACCTCTTCACAGAGAAAGCATTATTTCATTAAGTTTTTCTCAATTCCATACATTTGTATTTCTGCACAGTATCACTTAACCTGGAAATAGTTCTCATACTGAGAGGTTCAAATCCCATATTTTGTAGTAATAGTGATAGCTACAGGATCAGATTAAGTCAAATGATACATTTATGATATCATATTCTCATAGAAATGGTATTCTACTGCAGAAAGAGAAAGTTTCAGTTGAGTGCTTAACAAAAAAAACAGTTTCCCTGCAGTGCATCCATTATTCCTGCACTGTCACAGCACATACTAAAAAGAATAATGGGGTCACTTGTACTGATTATTTTTTAAAGGGTCCCCTTTCAAGTGGCTCTTTAGGAATAACAAGAGAGTACTGATATTAGAAATTAGTTGTTCAAATTAAGTTGGAATCAAAATGCAAGTCTTTGTTTTCCCCTCTGCATTGAAGACAGAAACAGCTTAAGCTATGAACAAGAAAATATATTTGAAATGCATTGACTGACTGATTAAAAGGGCTCTATTTTGTCTTAGTTGCTACCACACATCTGTGAATCACATTTGTTTTGGGAAACTGTGAGATAAGCCTGTTATGAACAAGGGCATGTCTGGGAGTAGGTACCGGAAAACATTAACAGGACTCTTGAGCAATTCTAGCCCCCCTCTCCATACCCTGCCTTAGCCAGGAGACCAGCAACACAGCAACACTACCATATGAAATAACACAGATCACCAAAGAGCGATTTTTGTGTGTAAGTCTTCACATGACTTTCGGGAATCTGAGATCCGGTAACTTTTCTGGACACACTGGAATTCAACATCTGACATACTCGATCACCTTTACTCATTCACCACTTTATCTCCCACAGACTCCTCACCAAAAATACTTTTTTCCAGAACATAACATTGCAAATTGCATTAGAAGTTTGTGTTGAATGAGTTTCACCTCTCCCCTTTCATCCAAATTAACATCTTCTCCAGTGAGGTACTATGGAACCTCTTCTCCACTCTTGTAAACTGTACTCCAGTAGCTTCAGCCTTGTCACCATTAAGAACAAGTAAATACAGACACACGCATTCAGGAACAAAAAGTCACCTCTGAGCTTACTTCACACAAAATGTTTTACTGTTTGCACTTACGGAAATTATAAACAGAGCTTTAAAAACCAAATAAGTAACAAAAAACACCACCCAATAAAACCCCACGGGTCAGTCTTCCTAGTTTGCTGCAGAAACTCATAAAATCTACATGAGAAAGTCAAGTTCTGGATTAAGGAAGAGAATTTGCCTTGATCTTAAAACCTGGTATCATAAAGGGAAAAAAAAAAAGCAGGCATAAATGTGTATGCCTGCTCCCTTTCAGACTTACTTAATAACCTTGATTTCAATAAACACAGTGGAAAAATGTTGTTCTACGGATTTCTCTTGCAAGGCAAATAGTACCACCTAATCCAGAAGCAAACACCTTTCCTTTAGACTTTCATCTCAATCTTCCTGTTACAGAAAAGAAAAACAAAAGACAGCTGGGCAGTACTTAGAAGATTGCCAAAACAGCCAGGAAGAGAAAGAAACATTGTAGCTACTACACCCAGGAAATACAAAACATTAATATTATTCTTTAGTCAGTTTCGCCTGCAGATACAGTATTCATAACAAGATGATACAAATCGCAGTGTTTTGTATTTACACCTTCTGACATCCAAATAAGTACACAATTTGTAAGATTATGACTTTTCTAGATGAAACACATTTCATTCTTTGTTTTGTGTATGCCAGCAGCACTGTGCACAAAAAAATTGGAAAAAAAAGCACAAAAAAACCCCAAAACAAACAAAAAAAAACCCACAAAAAATAAAAACACCACACAACAAACCAACCAACCTAAAATAAACTACTCTTCTACCTAATATGACATAATTCAGCTTTTGCCTCTGTGGCTGTATTGCACCTTTTCTACCAGTTTAAATACAATGCCAATAGAGACCTGAGTGTAAAGAAATATTTAATTTGAAATGTTTGAACTTAATTTTAGAGTGTAAAGTAGTTTGGAAAAAAAACAAAACCAAACCAAAACACACAACCAAAACACTTCATCCCAATTCCATTAATTCCATGTGATTCCATTTTTTTAAATTTAAAAATCTTTAACCAGGTAATTTTACTCTGAAATATCCTTTACTTGTAAACTGTTTGTTGAAGGTGTTCATTAAAATCTTGCACTTTACAAGAGCAATGACATAAGCACAAAGACTTCTCCTGCACACCACCTTTGTACAACACCCAGATTTTTTTCTAACCCAATAAATGCCTAAAATAGAATGTCTGCATGATTATTGTACAAAGAGCTTAAATTCTATACAGACCAAACACCAGTGTCATCTAACAGTACATCTATGTGATAGGTTGGACTATAACTGCAGTATAACTAAGACTGAATCCACCTGGAGTACTGTGACCAGCTCTGGAGCCTCCAACACAAGAAGGACATGAAGCTGTGGGAGAGAGTCCAGAGAAGGGCCACCAAGATGATCAAAGGCCTGGAGCACCTCTGCTATGAAGACAGACAGAGAGTTGAGGCTATTCAGCCTGGAGAAGAGAAGGCTCCAAGGAGACCTTATAGCAGCCTTCCAGTACCTGAAGGGGGCCTACAGAAAAGCTGGGGAGGGGCTTTTCACCAGAGAGGTCAGTGACAGAACAAGGAGCAATGGATGAAAACTGGAAGAGGGTAGATTTAAGTTAAACATTAGGAAAAAAATATTTCATGTGAAGATGGTAAGACACTGCAACAGGCTGCCCAGGAAAGTTGTGGATGTCCCATCCCTGGTAAAGTTCAAGACCAGGTTGGATGGGGCTTTGGGAGGTGTCCCTGCCAATGCAGTGAGGTTGGAACTAGATGATCTTTTAAGGTCTCTTCCAGCCCAAACCATTGTATGATTCTATGAAGTACACTGGGTACTGATTGCAGTGTACCTGTGGCAGCACAAATTACAAAAGCCATGTCAAAATTTGAGTTGTGGTTAGCCAGCACTGCATTCCACTTAAAAAAAAGAGACTATCCAGCTGTAAGTACCTAGGCAAAGCAATTCAAAGCTAACAGGCACATTTACATCAGATAACAGCCAAGATTTGAGGGTTTTGAGGTAAAAAAAAATTAATCTCCATATTAGTCAGGTGTTTCTGGGTTCTGGCAATTAAAAACAAACTTATTTGTTTCCAGTGTGTTTTGGGGAGAAGGGGTTTAGTTTCAGACACCACACATTTAATGCAGAAGCAAATAAAATAAACCACTTGCTGTTTCACAGCCATTGAGGTAATACTTTTCTGCATAAAGGATTAATTATAACTTAACCCTCAACCTAAAGACACAAATGAGTTAAAATAGTCCTCCTTCCTCCCTCAAAAGCAGTAAAAGACATAAAAGCTAACAAATACATTATTTGTAACCTTGGAACATTATTCTCATCACCTATTGGATTTCAGCAATTTATGTAGTCATAAAATGTCTGGAATTCCTACAAAAAATGTGGTCCTCAAGAGCCATAGGCTGCATGCTATGGTGATTATTAAGCTTTGAATAACTTCTCATTATCTATCTAGATCAGATCTTATGCTTCAAAAAATACTTTTATTTATTCTTCAAAAACAGCAGCTTGACCACTGCAAACATCTGCAAATTTAAATAAATACTTCTTTAAAAAATACCCTTCTAGCGCTTCCAACTAGAATCTTCCCCTTTCTTCCAGGTCCTATTTATGCTATGCATACTCACTTAAGTGTTTGGTTTAGAGAAGTAGAGCAGGGTTTTTTTATAGAATCATTGGTTAAGGTTGGGAGGGACCTTAAAGATCATCAGGTTCCAACCTCCATGCTAAGGGACACCTCACACTAGACCAGGTTGCACAACACCTCATCCAACCTGGCCTTAAACACCTTCAGGGATGGGGCATCCACAGCCTCCCTGGGCAGCCTATTCCAGTGCCTTACTACCCTCTCACAGTGAAGAATTCTTTCCTGATGTCTAACCTTTTGGAGCAAAACAATTTACTGTGAGCTAGCTGGCTTTTCAGAACAACTTTGGTGCACATGAACGATCAATTCCCTTTTGAGCAAGAGAACCTGACAACTCTGCTCCAAGATGGACTTCAAATGCAACCTGCTGCCAAAATGGGACATGAGACTTCAAATAACCCTGTGGGCTACATCACTGCAAGCTCACCTGGTGTGTACCTGCAACATTTTTCTCCTTCAGAAAGCTTCAAACTGCACAGGTAAGCAGGAAATTCAACACAAGGTGCCAAGCTAGATCTAACCTAAAGTAACCCACCCAAATCTGTAATGAAGACTTGAGGAGCTTCCGTGTCAAAACTCTGATCTATTCAGCCATCCCTAGTGACCAAAGTATTTGCTAATTTAGACAGAACTTTAGGGCACCAAGGGACTAAGAGAACTTTCCACTCTTAGTGTCTGCCTGGAGCTACAGAGCTCTGATCCTGTATTCTGATTTAGTAATTTATTAGTTCTTGTTTACTAAGTGATGGTTAAACACTTCAGAGGGTTTTAGGGTGGGAAAATTCTTCCCTTTAATGTACTTGTGAGAGTTCCACCAGATATGTTCTTCCCTGTTTTGTACACTGAACACTTTACCAACTCTGCTGTTTTATTAAGTTCTTTAGAAAGAACCCTCAAGTGTCTTATTTACATGAAAAAACTTTTTTCAGGTGAAAAAATGTCTCATGTAGACACTGGAGCAAAGCCAGTTTTAAAGTCTGTGTAATCTGTGAAACAGATTAACATGCTGGTTTACCTTTGATAATTCAGAATATATGCAGTCTTCAGTCTGTGTTTTAGAAAATAATCAATGAATTGACAAAAGCAATTTAATAAGATGTGCTTCAAGCATTCAGCTTATTTCTTTACTAATTCATACCTTGCATCTAACAAAAGTTTGCATCTTTTTCAATTTAAGAAATATTTTTTCACTGAGTGGGTGGGCTCAAAAGCCAGTGAAAATACCTATATCCATTTAAGAACACTTTGTTAGACCACAAAGAAACAATATATGACTACTTAACTTTTAGATAAAGACTGAATTTGATCCAAACAATTCATTGTTTTAATCTTCTCCTTTATTATATACCCTTTAACGAAGCACAGGGGTTTCTTTTCCACTCAGAAGCTAGCTTTTAAATATGCAGAATGCTGACTGTTTAGTTAGACCTCTAACTAAACTGTCACGAACAGTCAAAGTGTCACGGATCAGTGACAGAATATGACAAGCAGTTTACTTACCTTCAAACACTTTACATAAAAAGAAACAGTGGATTTCTCATACTAGAAGAGATGCATTATTTTTACAGCAAATTAAAGGGACAAACATCTTTGACAACTCTAGACTACATTCTTATCCAAAGTTTTAAAGACATTTAAGAACATTTTAATTAAACATCTTTCCTGGATAATGCTAGAGAAAACATTGCCTCACTCTCTTAACAGGGTTTGTGATTCCAGTGACCCAGGCAGTCACAACAAAACCATCTATGATGCCAACATCACACAGAATCTTCTACTCAAGTCTTACATTACATTTAAACTATATTCCATGCTTTTCTCCTTTTTTTTTCTCTCTCTCTGTGGAGTGCTAGGAACTCTGGCCTAGCCAAATTGCAATCTTCTCAGAGAAGTATGGACATCCAGTGGTTATGCCACATGCTAGGAAGGATCTTCTCAGTTATATGCCTCCCAAAAGAGGTTCTTCTGTCTACAAAACCATAAAAGAATGTTTTCAAGCCAAAGATTTGAAGGCTTTCTTGAATAACTTTTTATAATGCCTCATAACTTACAAGTATTAAGCAGATTAAAGTATGCGAGACCAGAGCAATATCTGGCTAACTGATAGTAGTGGGGCTATGTCAATTAGAATAAAAGAGTTACTGCTAGAGAACAAAAGCCAGAATAGCAGCATCGATAGCCAAGATGCTTACACATTAGTGTCAACATGTAAAATATAAAACCTTAATCTCAAAGTCCCTAAAGATGTTCGGCCTTAGTTGACCATTAAGTCCATCAATGAAGGCAGAGTCATGTTTTTTCAAAGATTAGTGCAAGTCAAAACATCACAAATAAAAAGCCACAAAAAGGAAATAAATTATAAAAAAAAAAAAAAAAAAAAGACAGTAAGAAAAACACCCCACTGTTCTCCACAAACCAAAGTTTCTCACCACTATCATCTGGCCTTCAGAAGAAGTCCATCAGTCTCTTCTCCCCTCAGGCCAAGGGAGAGTGGCAGCAATACTGTAAGACAAACCCTGGGTTTGACCTTCACAGCTGTGAGTGCACAAATGTGCTCTCACCCGGATTTATGTAACACTGCCCCTCTCTGCTCCCAAGTTCCTTCAGGCAAATATTGCAGGGTTCTACAAATAGTTCTTCCTCGTGTAAAGCTCACATTACACGGGGAGCTTTTTACAGCTCCCTCTGTTCTCCACAAACCAAAGTTTCTCACCACTATCATCTGGCCTTCAGAAGAAGTCCATCAGTCTCTTCTCCCCTCAGGCCAAGGGAGAGTGGCAGCAATACTGTAAGACAAACCCTGGGTTTGACCTTCACAGCTGTGAGTGCACAAATGTGCTCTCACCCGGATTTATGTAACACTGCCCCTCTCTGCTCCCAAGTTCCTTCAGGCAAATATTGCAGGGTTCTACAAATAGTTCTTCCTCGTGTAAAGCTCACATTACACGGGGAGCTTTTTACAGCTCCCTCGTCTTGTATTTAATATAGGCCAGACTTGCCCTTCTTACCACCCACTCCTATGAACAAATAAAACTGAAAACAGTTAAAAATTAGCGCATTCCCTTTCCTTCAAAGCAATATGCTACTGCCTGGGAGTTCTTTGCTAGACATACTGTGTACATGCCTTGGAAAGGGAAAGCTGTTTGCCACTAGTACAGAGCATTTGAGAACTGCATGAGCAGTCAAAGAAGGAATTAATCCAGTAACAACATAAAATTCAGAGGTCCAGTAATGCAAACTATAAACACCTCAAACATGTACTTTCTATTAACACTCATGCATATGCAAGATGATCACTAAGGTAGATCAATACAAAATAGCTCCAAGGCATATGGTCCAATACTTGCTTAAGAGAAGGCAAGGATCTTTAAAAACAAAACAAACCAGAAAAAAAAAACCCAAACAAACAAAAAAAACCCCCAAATTATTTGGTGTTAGGTCGCTGCTGTATTTAGCATGTATGAACTTCTGCCTCATACTGAGCCAATACACAAGCTAGCCTACACAAACATCAGCTTCAGTACATTAACACATAAGCTGCCTACCACCATACCTCCTTGTACCACTGAAACAAAAACAAAACAAAGAGGCATGTATAAAAAAATCTGTCAAACAGTTCACTCATGGGGGAAATCTACTGCACCAGCAGCAACCTAGGTTCTCAAATAGTATGGATGGGAACAGCGATAACAGAAATCATAAGTGTTGCTTTTTTACACACCCCAAGAGCACAAAACTCCCTACTTCACTTTTCAATAAGCCTCAAAGACTTCCAAAAGATAAGTAAGTATTCAGTACTTCTTTTCCATGAGTTGGGAAAAGCTGTGGGATGACCACAATTTCTCCAAAGTGTAGCAGTGTCTGCTCTCAAGTCCTAAGCTCATTTCCTATCCACAGGAAGAACCAGAAAGGGCACCTGACCAGAAGCAGAACAGAGAGGTACATATGCATTAAGACACACATGAACTAGCTACTAGTAAAACAGAAAACAAAACAAAAAAAACCAACAACCCCACAGAGCAGTGTCTGGGCCTAAGACACAATGCAGTAGGCAAAGATAGTAAAATCAGTTACCATTCCAAGCCAAAGCCCTGATGAGCTAGCTAAGCCATACCCTTCCTCCTCAGGACAACACTGAAAACCAAGGGAATGCAGTGAAAACAGCTGAAAGACCATGGCAGAATGGTAATTCCCACTACCACTGCTACTGTTGAAACAAAGAGACAATTAAGCTAACTGCCAACAAATTAGGGCCAAGAGTTTTAGTCAAGTAACCCTAAACAAAGAACAGGACTGATTCAAACTAGATATTTATCATGATTTAAAACCAGGACTGGGGGGATTTTAATCTTGTTTTGCATTACTATTTTTCTCCTATTACAGAAGGATCTTTTTAATTTCTCACCCTCCACAATGACTTTTAAGAGTCTACATAGAGCTTGTATAATTTACATGTTTTTTAAATCCTGTTTTAAGGGATTGGAGAAGTGGCATAATTTCAAAATTTAATAGCTGTCCTTCTGAAAACATTTACAAAAAATACCACATAACTCCAACTGTTGCTTTTCTTTAGTATTTCTTGTTGCACAGAGACAGTGAAAGCAGGGGTAAAAGAACTAGCTGATAGAAATAAGGAACTAAATTCCTTGTAAACTGACCTAGGAAAAAAAAACCAACAAAAAAAAAACAACCAACACATAACCTCTCCCCCAAAAAAACCCCACAAACAAACAAAAAACCAAACCAAACAAAAAAAACCCCACAAACCACACACCATACCTGATCCACTTACTTCCAGAATGAGTTTATTACTTTGGACTAAGTCGAATAATCATATACAAAGATTATAAAGAAAAAAACCAAAACACAAAACCTTAACAAATCAAAAGCCAACCTGTTCTGTAAAAATACCCAATTTTTTGCAGAAATGAAAAATGTAAATTTTCCTACTACCACTAGAAGCAGTTTTAATGATGACTATTAGGAAGCTTACTGGAAGGACAGTCAGACCACCAGTTTCTGGTCAGTAAGATGCTAAGATCTGTTTTGGCTCACTAGCATCACTGGCCCTCACTCCCTGGCAGCAAGCCTTCCCCACATGCTTCAGTAACTGGCACGATTCAATGAGAACCTCCCTCACTTTTCAAGGTTGTCTTACAACCCTAAACCTGCAGAGTTCCTCAACATAACCCACAATTTCTTAACTGGCTCTTAATATTCCTGAGTCTCATATCTATCATCTTTTGTTGTCATTAAGTAGTTACGTATGAGAACAAAGCTTTCAACCATATACTATTGCATTTAAGAGGATGTGAGTGAACTGAACCCAGCTCTGTCACAAGGACTATAATTACAGCCGTTCAGATCATAGCCCTTTTCAGCCAAGAGGAGGCCAGACCTCTACCATTTGTGGATAACTGGGCCTTACAAGTCACTAAGTATCATTGCTGAGTGACAGAACAAGACTGCAAATTCCTAAACAACCAGCAATCCTGGGCCTTATACCAAAGCCTTGGTCACATGGACATCCCAGCAACTGAGACATGAGCTGCTGACTAACGAGGGTGCATCTCAACACATACCATTCCAACACAGGACTGCTTCCCTTCAGCCTCCATAGAAATTAATGTCTACAACGAAAGAGAAAAACCTCCCATCCCTTCTCAAAATGTTACAATGTAGTTTAAAAGCTGGCATGATTATTCTGTCATGTCATTTCTCTGCCTATGAAGCTTATATGTAAACATCAAGAATAAAGTAGGAAAATAAGAATTTGCTCTTTCAACATTGCTTTGTATATAGAGTATATTACCATATACATGTGTCTGTGGTCTTGGGAACCTAATAATGTTTATCCTAACAACAGGCTGTGGAATTTTAGGAAACTGAGCCAACTATCCATGGATTAGTGCCATTAAAGTCAAAGTCACACTAGCAAAGATTTTGGAATAGAGTTTTCAGAAAATTCCAGGGGTGTTAACATGAACATGGCAAGAGCAACACTGTGATACAGTCTTTAAACAAAAACAAAACAAAACTTCTCCCTACAAGGAGAACAAGAGCACCAGTTAAGGGGTAAAAATCAAATTTAAATGTAATAAATGCTATGCTTTTGTTTCATTTGCAGACTGAACTATCTTACTAAATTACACAATGAAGTTGAAATCCAGCATTGTGGCTTTCCCTGAAGGACCACAAAAATGAAATCTGAAGTCACTCAATAGAGACTTATCAAATGGTTCCAAACATTTTAGAAACTGATTTTGGAAAAGAATTTCAATAACTCTTAAACATGGTGCTTCTTGAAGTTGTCCTCTAATAAATTCCTATATGCATGTTCAAAAGGCACAACTGAACATTAAACTTCACTTAGCAGATTCATGGCACAGGCAGCAAGAAACGACTTAACCCAGCTACCTCCTGCCAGCTCCTGCACTATTGTAAATCTCTGCTGATGGAGACACAAAACTACTGAAAGGAGACCAGGCAAACTGACCTGCTAACCAACCAGTCAATTCAGTTTCCCACTTATCAACATGCCTTATGACTTATTCATATCTTCGCACCCAGTCAGAAAGCATTCTGAGTATAGCAACAGCCTCAGGCCAGCAACCAATCCAGCTTTCAGTGAGGGGAAACAGTTATTTGACAAACCTTACTTCTGTATGTCAAGGATTTTTTTCCTGTATTTACAACTTCATTGGCAAGCTGAAATTTCTCTGAAAAACTTCCTCTGAAAGTGAAATTTTTCACTACAATATCACAAGCAACCCTTGATCAGGCAATAAGAGGAACTGGACAAATTCAATAAAATATTACAGACACATGGTAAAGGTAAAAATACACAGAACAACCTGTAGATTTACAAAGTTGAAAAATGCAGAATTTAAAGCACTTCCACATTCAACTGAAAAAAATATCACTAATGTCCCCTGCCCCCAGTTCAAAAGAAAATACCTCTCAATACAAGTATAGCTTAGAAATATCTTCCTTCAGACTGTTTTTTCATTACCTAAATTTGGCAGAGGAAAGGTCCTATGAGCCACAGAACCACAATAATAATTCATTTTCTGCAACTCATGCACATACCCTATCACAAGCAAAGTCATCATTCCCAGTACTCAGTTTCCTTAAAATAACATTAATATTTACTTATATTTAAGACTGGAACATCTTCTGGACTTTCAGTAGCCACAGTTACATTAGAAGATTATCAACTTTGACATAATAGGAAAGTGTCACTACAGCTGAAGTAATAAGACTATTTTAAAGATGTCCACACTTTTTGCTTCTGCACAATGAAGCAAGCTTCTGTCACAGGAGCTGTGGTAGATTCAGATTTCTAGATCAACAAACAAGATGAAAAGCAAGGACTACAAGTTCAATCATGAATATAAGCACAGGATTTCCTGAAAGGAACAGATCTCTTTACCTATTCTGTAAATTCCCTTTGTAGATGGCTTATTTGGCACACAAGCTCTTATTTGAGCTAAAGAAAAGTAAAAAGTAGCCATGATTCAACCATTCAAGACAATAACATTAAAAATCCTTTGAGACCGCACACCCTCAATTTCATAATTTAGCCTTCACTAATTTTACGTTCTCAGTCCAACATGTTCTAGCAAGAGACATCAGAGCTTTATCACATCTCTTTTACTGTCAAGAGATAACATGAAACTCTTTTTGCAATTAAAAACTGTCTGGGCAGCACTTCCTTGCAACTCAGTGTGGCACAGAGGAAAAAAATGGCCTTGCCTGGAAAGAGTTGCACATCACATCATTAAAAGAAAAATTTTAGGAAAGAAAAAAAATATATATATTCTACACAGGTACTGACTTCCCTGAAATTAAGTCAACCTATTTAACTCATATGGTTCATATAGAAAAGCTTTTTATTTAAATTTAGTCACACTTCAAGTACAAGAAAGTTGATATATTCCAGTGTATCTGCCTGAGGGCTTGAGGCCCAACAGAATTTTCAGCATGAAATGCTGAAATAACATCTAAAAGTATGTCCAATAGCAGCAGAGATCTCCAGACCATCACTTGCCCCTCATAAATAACAGTTCTGGCTTTGCCTAAAACGTTCTTGGTCATCCTTTTGGTCAGGAGAACACAGCAGTCCAAACAGGTCATGCAACCAGTTCAAGCAAAAGACAAGACCGTATCCCAAAGAGAAAATTGCAGTGTTTCCCTCTACTGCAGGGTATGAAACATCATAGTTATTCCGACTGCAGAGCAGAGAGGTGAGTACATGAGGCCACCTTCACTTCCCTTGCTGATCTGGATCTAGACTCAGTATGTTTTCAGAAACGTACTGTTTATTCATCTGTACCAACTGCAGGGTTCAGCTAAGACCTAAGTCTCAATTTCTACTAAGAATGTTTTTCTGTTCTCTTTAGTAAAATATTCTGCCATAACTTTGAAGTTGTTGCTTTACAATATTCCATTCCTCTTCCATGCACTCCTACGTCTCTGTAAGGTCCCATGGCCCACAGCAGTGAAGCTCAGTTTTCACACACTTCTCCATCACCATGGAAACAGAAAAGGAAGCAAAATCAGTGTGCACATACCTAATTTATATTATTGAATAAAAATTCATCATGATACCCATCATTAGGATGAAATCTCCATGGCCAAAACAGGAAGCACAGTAAGTTTCCCGTGACTCAGGCCTAGCAATAATTCCCTTGTAAATTTCCATAATCACCACCAACAATTGACACGCCAGTGCTCTGTAGTTTAAAAAGGCAGCCAGCTTTTAAACAGTATAATTCTAGCACAGCCCCTCTGGGGTGAATGTCTTGGTAGTAACAAGCTGTACCAGAACCTTCTTAGAACTCTCTTTTAACAGATACACAGGTTTTCATGACAGGTCCATGATTTCACCACTTGTGCCCTTGCTCCAAACCTGTTCAGTTCACACTCTTCAGCCATCAAAGCTCCAAACCTGCTGTTTTATCCATAATTCTACAGCCACCAAAGTCCACACCAGGTGCGTACATAGCCTCTGCCCACAGACCAAACTATCCCTGCGCTATGTGGGTGAAGCGCTCTGCCGCTCTCTCAGTGGGACGAGCTGGTGCTGAAATGCTCTCTTCCTCAGTCTCACTCTACCTACACTGACTGCAGTAGAAAGACTGAAGTTTTCTAATGGCAGGAGGAAAAGCTCAGCAACTTGACCTGGATCCATGGCTTTCTAGGCTACAATCTGTTGCACAGTATGCCAGAATGGCCAGATAACAGATTGGTTTTCCCAGAACTTACCATGAAACTGCATAAAACCAACACAGTACACACCTAGACAGTCTCCCACACCGTCTCTCTCCAGTTCTTCAGACAAATTACAAATAGCTATAAAAATAAAACTGAACTTTAGCTTACCAAGTCTGCAAACTACCCAAAATATACGACAGGTTCAATGTAACACATAAGACAGTGGGCAGAAAATACCTGGCCCAACAAAGCTGAAGTGCCATATGCAGAGTTTTCCTAAAAGCATCCTACACCAGGACTACACTTTCAAGCCTGAAAGCCCCACGACTGCACAAGTTGCACAAGAGTCAGCTAAATATAATAGCCTCAGCAGGACCAATGGCCACCAGTCAAAATGAAGAAAGATGACATTCAGCATAAACCCATTCTGATTGGCCAGAAGAAAGAAAGATAAAGGTTTTGAGTTATTTTAAACTGAGAGGGAAAAAAAAAAAAAAAAGGTTTTTTCCATATTGGGCAGATGACACTACCCCAGTATGCAGAGATAGTAAGGTGGAACATATAAAACCTAAAAATAACAGTAAAATAGAGATGCCTAGTCTTTCAGCATGCCTACAAAACTTTGATTGCATGGGACATTATTTTATGAAACACTGCAGCAACTGACACCTTACTTTATCTTTGGTGTCCCCACAGCAATGAAATACATTTCACTGAAATGTTTCTGCTATGTGGCAGTGTTCCCAGGTATGTCATTTAGAGAAGTCCCAAACAGCTTTGAATTCCATTTTAAATTCTCTACCTGCAGATTTTATTGCCAAGATAAACATGAAAGTGAAAAAAAACCCCACATTTTCTCAGCCATGCACATGGAGACTGAAACACTGGGAATAACCTTTGATTTTAGCACTAAAACAAAATACACGTTAAAAATATGAAAAAGTTGAAAAGGAGGAAGGGGAAAAGCACAGCAATGTATTTAGAGAAGTCTTATTAGCTATTCTCTCACCAGGAAAAAACAGTAGCTTTCCTGCCAGGAGTTCATAAGGCAGTAAATAAACATGTAAACTGGTGGGCTCTCTTCTGCTTTGTGCTATTTTTCTGCCTCAGCTGTCTTTTTGTGTAATAGATCTGCAAATAAAATTGATCAAATTTAAGCTCACAAGAGTCTTCTTAAATATCAAATTTTAAGTACTAAAAAGCTGCCTATAACTGAGTACTATGCTCAAATTAAAGGTTCTACAATTTTTCCTTTATCTGTGGCAGCATTGTGTCCATCACCCTTTCCCTGGTCACTGTGTAATCAGGAAAAAAGTCTTGCATATAAGCAAATGCAGTCCACAAATTACTATAACTCCCACTTCATCCAAACTGCCGCAGGTCAGAGCCTTTCCACTAACAACATATAGTGAAGAGCAGCACTTCTCAGATTCACTCTAGTTAAAAGTTGTCAGCTTGTTGAGATCCAGGCAGCCTTTGAAAATAGTCACAGTGAAAAAGAAGCTTCCCACATACACAATT
Source organism: Chaetura pelagica (assembly GCF_000747805.2). NCBI lineage: Eukaryota > Metazoa > Chordata > Aves > Apodiformes > Apodidae > Chaetura > Chaetura pelagica. Next base: position 436,358 of record NW_009952704.1, read on the forward strand.
CTACCAATTTTCCCTCAATAACACAGAAATTATTCCTAGCCAAACACAAGCTGACTAACCTGAGAAATGTGCCTTTTCTTTGTAAGTTACCAGGAAACAGCAACATACTCAAAACCAGACAGAACAGTTGGGAATGAAAGGTACCTTTTTTCCCCCTTCCCAGTCCAAACCATTGGCAACTCCCTTTTACAGCTCTCCGCCAGGGCTCTGTCCCTCAGTGACTCCGAGAGTCTAACCAGACTGCTAAAAATAACTTCTCAACTACAGGACATGTACATTATCAGCGGAAAACATTTCTGCAGACCTAGTAACGGCCCCACAGCTCACTCTGATGACATGAGAGAATAAAAAGGCAGACTGAAGAATGGTTTGTCAAGTCAGGGAAGCCTTTACTGCATGCCGTCAGAGACAGAACGTGATTTTTTTTTTTTTTCCCCCAAGGTGATGAGATACTTTATAGGCAATCTATAAAAATTTTATTTAAAATGTTTTGGAGTTGGATTTTTTTTGTTTTCTTTCTTTTTGTTTGTTTTTCTTTTGTATTGTAAGTATCACTGATTGTAAAATCTGAATATTCTAGAAACATTAATAATCTGAAGTACTTATATACATTAGTTTGCAATTCAGCAATCTTCCGTGATTGTTTCTCTAGAAGTCTTTATAAGCAACAGGTAATAATGTAGGCAAGGGCAATGGTCTCAACATTCCAACTTATTTTTCTCACTATAAAAGAGTACTAAAAAAGACAGAGGGACTAAAAGCCTTGCCCAGGTCACTTCTGCATAGCTACCTATTTTGTGGGTCCTGTTGCTTCATTGCATGCTATGATCACTACACGAAAAATGCATATGACACCCTCCACTGTTCAAAGATTTGAGCTACAGAATTAAAGATCAGTTACTCTCAAAAAGCTATGCAAGGCATGTTTCTACCAAACCTTGAGAAGGGAGAATAACTTAGATAGCCCTTCATGAAATTAGAGTCCTTTCATACAACAAATACTCAGTTGCTTGTTCCTTTCTTTCTTTCTTTTTAGAACTGAGTTTTCTAGTTTAACAGCCAGAATTTAATGGAATAAAGGATTTGTCCAATGTTCAAATAAGTTAAACAGAAAAACACTCAGTTTACGTTTTGAAGGTGGCTGTAAGAAAACCTACTTCTAATACAAATGAATCAGAGAGATTCACATAGGTATTCACTTAAAAACTTGAAACAGTCATTTCTTGTCAGCAGCAAAGCAACACAATATTGTTCAAAGAAGACAAAAATGTCAGTATTTTCCTCTTTCCCCCTTCAAAAAGTTAGTTTTATGCTAATAGACTCTAATTATTTTAAAATTACAGTAATTACAAACGTTAGAGACACACAAGAAGTAGCTCATCTTCAGACATTGCATAAAATGGTATTTTGCAGTGTAGATTTATGCTGAAGTGGCATCCAAAATTTTTAAGACATCTTAAAATAAACCATCTTGACTCATAGCATCTGTGCTTGAGATTTTTTAACTAAAAAGGAACTTGCCATCTCTTAGAAAGACGTAAAAGTATCTAGAGAGACTTTGAAACTTCACACACAAAACTGTCTTCCCTGTATAGAAGACAAACTACTGCAACTTCCACCACACACTGCTACAGAGGACAGTTCTGTTACTTAATCAACATGGATAGAAGTAGAGTTCCCGTTTTACTACAGAAAAAACTCTGTGATCCACCACAAAAAGCCTTGATCTGACTCTTATTCTCAACCTTATGTTATCTCGTTCATAGAAGTTAGCTTTGTTCACTGAAAATTTAAGTGGGTCGGGGGAGGAGAAGTTTTTTAATCATCAAGGTATCCTACTTACTCCAAACCTCTGCATTTGTAAGGAAGTTGAGGTATTTCAATTCTTCGCATGAAAGACAACAGTATCTTTCATCCCAAACGGAATCTCTGGTTATGAAGTCATAGACCCCTAAGTACAGTTACATGTAATAAAATGTGATTGCACTAAGAGCTGTAATTTTAAGTCTCACAGTGATATCAACAACAGCAACTACAGACTTTGAACACATGCTTCAGAAGCGTTTTAGCTTGTACCATCAAAATCCCCAGCTGCTTCCAGACCAGCAGTTTGATTTTACCTCAAATAAATTCCCATGCAAAGCTGAAGTGATACCTGAAAGCATCCATTTTCTAAAGTAAAGATTTGGAGTGTGGGTGGGTTTTATTTCTACGCTTAATGTAGACTTTAACAAAGCAGAACTTTCCATGGCTACTGTAAACATACAGGAATTCATCCATTTGTTTTTCCCATGACATTTCCATCAGAGGGCAAGTTACATCAGTTACACTATGACCTTCCTACTGATGTTAATGACCACACCAGAAACAAGAAGTTTTCTGAACAGAGTTAAAAAATTACTGTGCTGTTGATGTTGTGCTATAATCTGAAGTTACAATATGGGGAAACATGGGAGTAAACTAGGGCTAAAGTATAATTTTTTTAAAAGTCTAGAAGAGTAGAAATACCAGAGAACTTGCATTTTGCTTTAAGGGGCAGAGAAAAGCAAAGAATTTGCCTGATATAAAGACTGCCATTTCCAGATAAACACTTACACTCAAGTTTGTTTTCTTTTGTTTTACATTGGATGGAGGGTTCTGAGAGGGTGTGTATCTGAATTAACTTAGCTGCTTTCCTCTCCACTTCGAGCCACGAGCATTTTCCCTGCCCATTTGTTGGCTTCTCTTACCCCTTCAAGAAGTTCACTTCTGGGAAGAAAAGGAAGCCAGGTTCAAAAGTCACTAGAACTTCTCGGGAAGCTGAAGAAAATCCTGACCAGAGCCACTACTTATTTCACCTTCCCAGAAAAGGTTACCAGATGCATCACCAAACAAGTTTATTGAAGGCTCCACTGAGAACTGGCTAAACTAGAACAAGTGCCAGTATCAGAAGACTAATTCTTCTTCACTCTGGTGGCGTTAAGTGCAGTTGTGCATTAACAGTTGCCAATTTACTACTATTCCTGAGAATAAAGAGTGGGGTTAAGGGAAGCAAGCAAGCAACTAATCTGCCCAGGAGCAAATAAAAATAAGCTCAAGGTCTCTTATATCAATACATGTCTAAATTAGAGTTCCCACATGATATCTGAGCTATCTATATTAAGCCTCTCAGGCCAGTCTTCCACTAAATTAAGCTCTTGAGTGGCTTGAAGTTCACATGATTTTTTGAGCCAAACTAGGCAGCTATTCTGCACCTCCTGTATTGGAAGTCTCCCTGTCAGCTCCAGTTTTCAACTTCAGTTCCAACTACCTGATGAAACCTTGTATGTGTTAAGTCAAATGGCATCAGAAAGCATATTTCTTCTCTTTCAGAAAAACAAAGGATTTCAGAACGTGGTGGGATCAAAGGGAACCATATCACAGTCGATCAGGAAATACATTCAGTATTTAAAAATCTATCAACATGGAAACCACAAGGTGCAACACATTCCTACCACTTCAAAACCTCAGATTTTCTCAGCAATTCCTGTACAGCCCCACAATGACTAATCATTATTTGAAGGCAAGTTGGACTGCTCTAAAAGGCCACATATCCACCTCAGTCTTTAATTCCAGATTTTAAAGGACTTGCCCCAGAATAATGCCCATTAAAATTCTAATTAGGAAGGCTAGTAAAAAAATGATAAATTAGACGTAATAATTTCAGTTCCATTAAAAGACTTAATTAAACTATTCTGTTTTCTGGCTATTTTGCAAAGACTGCAAGTTTTGGTATACACTTCACTTTTACTCAAGCTCCCTTCACACATTTAGAATCAGAATGCTCACTGAAGAAGACCTCCCAACTACAATGGCAATTCCTAACAGCATGTTTCATGTAAGTTTTCTTCTCAGTATCTGTGAGCAATTCCTAACAGCATCTTTCACGTAAGTTTCATGTAAGTTTTCTTCTCAGTATCTGTGTTAATGCCATGCTTTGGGACACAATACAGCAGAAAAAGAACTATACTGAAACCTCACTGCAGTTCATGTCATAGCAGCATGTATGTTAAGCAGCAAAACCTGGAATACACAGAGAAGGCAGGGGAGGTTTGAGAAGAAAAAGTGTGTTGAAAATATTTCTGATTTAAACATGTGGAGAAAGTCTTTCTGAATCAACAAGAACTGAAAATTGCTCAACACCTATGCAAGTCAGGTGTTCCTCCGTATTTCAGAGATAAAGTGAGGATGCCACTCTGTAATTAATTTAAGTGCAACACTGGAGTAGACTTAGTGAATAGAAGCAGGAATTGTTAAGTGAACTTAGAGAACACAAACTATGTATTCACTGTACTTTTATGTTCTTTATCAGGTGATGAAACAGGAATTTACAAAAGGAAAAGGTGAGCTATACGAAAATGAAAACCAAAAAAATCTACCAGATGTATTTCAATCAAGAACACTTTAAATTCTTTTGTGCAGTCCCTATGGAAAAGGGGTCCAATTAGAATTTAAGTGCCTTTACAGTTGCAATGTAATCCTATCTGAACTAGTAGGTACAGAGAAGGAGAGTAAAAAGAGCTAACAAGAAGAGTATTCTTTCTGTCTGATACGAATTTCTCTGTGCCCAGCTACAATCACTCACATAATCTGCAAAGTCACGTTACAACTCTACAAAAACATCTTATTTCCTTCCCTTTGCTTTCCTACAATCGTCTTAAAACAGCCCTAGCACTGAGATTTTTGAGTGTTTTGGATTTTAGGTATTGCAAGTAGTGCCAGTCCAAAGCATCTTTTTCAGTTTTAAAATTTAAAGCTTTTGATTATTAAATGCCAGCTTCCTACAAATCAATCACAGAGAAAGGAACCGCTATTATGGGCATTGTTCCAAAGCTAAAAAGCTCCCAACCATGGAAAGGCCCTTTAAACTATTTTGACATAGAAATGAAATGGGTTTTGTAACAAAAAGCATATGAAAAATAAAGCTAAACTTGATTTCTTATTTTAACTTGACGAGAAGCAGTTGCAATTTTTTAACAAATTCACTAAATGTACCCAATATTTTAACAGGGTTCTGACAGTCAAGTTGTGGACTAGTAAAAAGAACTAGGAAATTACAGAGTTGTTCCTCATTTTATTACAGCAGTAAAAATTATTACATTAAAATTCATAAATTTATTGGTAAGCAAACAATTTCACAGTAACAATGGAGGGGGGGGGTGGGGATGTAAATAATTTTCCCATCTTCCAGCCACCAGAATACAAGCATATAACTAATATTCCAGAACCATCAAGATTTAAAACAATTATTATTTTTTAAAGTTCTATGAAGAAAATAGTTCATAGCATCCAAAATTCATGCATTAATTTTTAACCATTTTGCTATTTTTTTTTTTCTGCTTTGAAGTTCTGGTTTTAAATTTAAATACAGATAACAAAAGCAAACTCAAACCATATCCAGAAAATGAGCTTAATAAAATTATTATATTCCCAGCATAAGTTAACTTGTGTTTTAAAGGAAACACTCAAGTCTAAGCTGCTTATATTGTAGGAATTTCCATTTTAATAACAGAAAGAAGCCCAGGATACCGGAGACTGAAAGTTACCAAAGTATCAATCAGAATATAAACAGATTAATACATATAGCATATAAATATTAATACATTTCCTCAGTTGCTCCAGGATAGCCAATAGATAGCAGTGACAAATTAACTGTCCTACGAATACAGGACAATGTGATCATTCTAAATAACTGCAATTTCTTTGCAGACAAAAGGCTGCAAAACTTTTCGAGTTATTCAACTTGCACTGATTTGCCTGCTCCCACCACATTTGTTTAATTATATCATAACTGAAGATACTTGATGACCAAAGCAGTTTCATTTGTAACCTTACAAAAATCAGATATCAGATTCCTTAGGTTTTATTTTCAAAATAAAACCCTAAACTTATGGTGGCAGCATTTTAAATAACACACAAGTTTACTTTAGACTCTGAGGTATTGAGGAAGAAAGCAGTCACAGTAAACAGTGATACTTGACCCATTAAAGCACAGAACACCACTGGTGCCCTACTTTTGTACATCAAAGTGTAAGTCTTTCCTCCTGCCCCACCATAATAAAAGATTAATATGACCAGAACAGCAGCTCAGCTCATTTGAACTATTTGAGAAAGAGGCCAGGCAGTGTTTTGCAGTGCAGTAGCTGAAAAGCAGCATTCAACTAAACTGCAGAGTAAGGGAACCCGAAAATACTAAAGCAGCATTTGTCACATTCCCTTCCTTTGCCTGAGTTAACTTAAAACATGGCTAGCGATGCCTCTGCCTACACACTACATATACACCACACTCAAATTTAAGCTCTTAAGAGAGACAAACAGTATCAAGGGATTACAGCTCCGCAGCAGTAATTGCTTTACCTGGTTTTCAACTCCTTTTGCTCTCGATCATCTGCATAGCATTCTTCCTTTCTTGAGTCTCCTTTCCCCCTCCAAAATTCCACCCTTTGGCTAGCAGGCTCTCTGTAAGTGCTGCTTCTATTTGCGTTCCCCCCACATGAACAGCTCTCCCCGCTGTAAGGTCATTTGAATGCAATTGTAACTTTGGCTCTCGCACAAGTTCCTCGCCCTCTCTTGGCAGAGCAATTAAACAAACTACCAAACTGAGTCAAGGGGAGAGGGTTAGACTACCCCTCTCTTCAGTCTGCTGTATCAAAACCTTGATTATTTTTTTTCCAGTGTGTTTTACAATATCTAGGTTCTTAACCATTTTTAACCAAAATGTTTAGTTTAAGCACTGAGTAGTAAAGACAACTGTATGCAAACTTCCCCTTCTGGACAGAAGAGATACCAACAAATCTTTTTATCTTAAATATCACATAGAAAGCATAAACAGGGACGTGTATGCCATTACTACAAAATGTTTCCAGGTTCTTCACAAAAGTGATAAGGTTTATATACAGAACAAAATAAAGCAGTACTTTAAAACTGCCTGCATCTCAAAAGACTCGCAGCTTTCTGCAGCAAGTCGTGAAACACTGAGAGAACAGAGCTATGAGCTCATCTGGCAATCACACAAGTACTTCCACAAAATTAAAGCCCATTTTGCTGCAATTACCTTCCAAGGGAAAGCCAGTCATAAACTTTGCCTTCCTCAAAATGTCATTTTTATATAGTGCATGAGCAGTCACCTCAGTAAACTCTGAATTTTAAGAATTTGGAAATAATTTATCATTCCTCAAGAAAACTATTAAGCAATTTCCCTTATTAATTTCTCTTCCAAGACATATCATAACAGGTCTTCTCAGCCTCCTGTCCCCTCACATTCAGGTCAAGTCCGCAATTGCATCTCTCTCTTCTCCTAGTGGCAATTCTCTTGGTGGACTGATCCAGCTCTCAGTGTTAAAACAAGCGTCTTCCAATGAGAAACTTGAATATTTGCTAACATTAAATGCAAATCCCCCCCTGCAAAACCTCTCCAAAACTAGATGCTCCTTCAGAAAAAAAAAATAAGGGATCATGCAATTTTAAACATTTGTCAACCGATCTTACTTATTAGCAGTTACCTTCCCACTCGTGTCTAATTAACCAGATTTTTTATAAGTTCAATTGCAATCATTCAAAAGGCTTACACCTGTATCAATGGTTATTTACAGAGCTTCCTCTTGCACCAAGTTCTTGGATGCCAACTGATGAAGATTCCTCATTTTGGTCTGTCTTCTTCCTATAGGAACCACTAACACTTGCGCATGTCCTCAGATTTCCACTCAATCATTGTATTATTACTCAGTTCAAGACTGAGCATAACTGCATACCTGGAGAATGTTGTACCCTTTAAGACACATACACCATTCTTAATCAGTGGAGCTGCAGATACTCCCACTGCCTCTTCATACCACTTTTCCTGCTTCACAACACTACTGACTCATGCTGTTCCAACATACTCAAGTGCAAGAACTGTTACGAGTATCAGGCTGTGATTATAGAAGACTTGAATTCACCATATGGTAAACAGTGAATTTGATGAGGTGATTTACATTTGCAAATATATTTCTATTCCCATGCTTCTATACTTCATCTTAAACTTGAAAACAAACACCTGCAGGAGAAGAAAATAAATTTGAGCCTGATAGTGAAGTAACAAGATTTAATGTAATAACAAATAAAAATGTTTTACAGAGAGCTTTTCACTGAGAGAAGCATTGTACCTATTTCAAATAATACATCTTCCCATCCTCAAGTTATTTATACCACTTAGTTCCACTGTTAAGGAGAAATTTTTTCCAGTACCATGGAATTTTAAAAGGCAGAGATAAAGTAATTTTTAAAATAAAAGTTTCTTTCCCAAGAATGCAAAAAAAGAAAAAGAGAAGGAAAGAAATACAGCAGTAGGCCTTTAGCAATCTCTATCTGTTCAGGACAATCCAGAACTAACATTCAGAGCAATATACAAAAACAGCATTTTAGTGGTGAGGGAATGGAATAAAATAATCTTTTAAAGGCTGAAATTTCAGAGAAAACTGTTTCTTTTCACTAACATGCAGAATAAAGATTTCCTCTTTATACACTTTGTGTATGAGTCGGGATCTTCCCCCAAAATCACAGCAGATAAATATCTTGTGAAAAACATTTTTTGTTTTCAGTTTTCAGTAACAAAAATTAGTTTTTCTGAGAATGGAGAGGTTTTCAACCAATGTTTTTCTCTTAGACTTCACAATGAGTCTATGTAATTGCCACCTTCCATCTGTCTTGCCCATGGATCTTTAGCAGCAGGAAGATTTATTGACATTATAATCAAGAATGAACTGACAGTAAGATTATTTATGCTTTGCCAGACTGTGCCACTGCTAAGTATTCAGAGCGATAAATTAGGATCAGACTCTACTGCTGACTGGCTACCAAATCTTGTATAGATTTGCTTGGGTTTATTATTTGGCAAAGCTTATTCTAAAAGATAAACCCCTGCTTTCTAGGCAACTGTGGATGTGAATTGCCAGATCAGTACACCTCAGACCTTCAAGATGTTCTACTCCATTCCAATTTAAACACTTGATTTGCTGTTAAATAAAGGAATAATCAACTATTCACCTCACTTTCAAAGGGGAAAAGTAGTTTCTGCTAAGACATTTTGTTGAGCAGCACTTGTGTAAGCTGTTACTGACCAATCATCCTTTCTTTTTTTTTTTCCTATTCATTTACAAAAAAAACCCTCACACATTTATAAATCCCCAAGTCCACTTTACTTAAGATACTTGCAGTACATCCAGTGAGATCAAATTCTCAGAGTGAAGTCACCTTTGCTCCTGAAGGGCAAAGAAAGATAACAACAAAAGGGAGAACACCAAATGACAGATTTGATACCTGAGAGTTATCCTAGATTTTGCAAAATATAAACACAGGACCTTTATAAGCAACAAGCAGTTATTGGGTGCTGTTGACACAGATTTTTTTATGAAGTATACCTTTCTGATACTATAAGATCCCCAATGCCGTAAGACATTAACTAGATGTCTCCTGCCATATAACTGTGACACCCCAACAGGAACAATCCAGTACCACATGACCTACATCATCCATTTACTCATAATGCATATCTTCAAGATTCTCTGCTTCATAGGAGAACTGCAGTAACTCAGGTCTACAGTCTGGCACGTCTTTGACAGTCTGTATTCTTTGACAGTTCATTTGCTATGGGTGAAAAAAACAATCAACAGGAACAAAAAAACAACCAGCCTCAGAATCTACACATAAAGCACAAAATGTATTGATTTCTTTCACCTCCCAGTGTCTTCCAACTCAACATTTCTAACATATTTTATTTGGTAAGTTTGTAATATAACTTTCAGTACCATCTTTGCTTGGTGGTCATAAAGGAAAAGTTCATTGTCTTTTAAAAAATTTTCTAAAGAGACTAGAACAGGCTGCTCATGGAAGCAGTTGAGTCACCATCCCTGGAGGCACTTAAAAGTAGATGTGTAGATGTGGTGCTTAAGAACATGGTTTTGTGGTGAACTTGGTAGTGTTAGGTTAAAGGTTTGACTGGATAATCTCAAATGTTTTTCCAAACCAACCAAAACAATTCTGTGGTTCTATAAGGAAGGGAGTAGTTGTCTTTGCTAATAACTAGGGTTGCTTTACTAATGCATGGTAACAAAAAGTTGTCCTTTGTAGTTACACTCACAGTGCCTAATAAGAGTTAAGATCCAAACTTAAGTCACTTGGCCCATCACAGGCCAAAGTCTACAGAGAAAACTGTGGATAATTTTTCCAGAGAAGGATATTCCCTACACCACCCTTCACACCCACACAAGCAAATATGCCTTCAATCCAAAATCCTCCCCCTACAGTTTCTCTGAAAACACTGTATGTAGGCAGGATAAATTATTCAGAACCAGAACATTTGGAATGTGTCTCAGCTTTTCAGATACCCAAGCACAGTTAGCAAACAGCAGATCATTTTCACAGCAAATGGGCAGAGTAGTAGACTGCCTTAATATAAAAAGCATAAAATAAGTTATGCAGCTAGTATAAGAAAGCTGTAACCCACAAACTGAAGCTTAGAATTCAGAAAGATCTTGCAAAAATAGGATTAAGAATTGTAACACAGGAACTGTTTCCATTTTTGTCCTTGTCTAGTGCACATTTGTGCTCTAGTATTAAAAAAAAAGTTTCAAGTAATTCAACCTCAGAAATAAGAATAAAACAAAACCAGCTTGTTCCTCAATGAATTCTTTTCTGCCCTGGCAATCCTGCACCACAAAAACCAAACCAGCAACCATCCCTCAAATGCACACACTGAGGAAAAACATTCAGACCTTTTAGCAATCTGCATAATATGCATAAAAAAACCCTGAGACTAGAAGTAGAAAGCAACAGATTAGGAAATATCACTCTAAACCTCAGCTGTTATGGTATCCCTATGGCAGGATCCTCTCATGTCCAGCTGACAAGTTACACAAAAAGATCACACTGCTGAATTCACCTGTTCCAGACACCAGCAGAAGTTTTATTGAGTACTAAAACAAACCAGCCGAAGAAACCCTGAAGTCTTCTCCCCACCTCTGTCCTCTTTCTCTACACACAGGCTACACAAGACACTGGTAGCTGCAAGTGTCTCTCCACACCATGCCCCAGGTAAACAAGTGCTTTCCAATTTGAATAAACAACTATGGCTCATTCTTTATATTTAAAGATGGAAAGAACAAGTTCTTTCTTACTCTAGAGTGTACAAGCTTTCTTCCTTTGAATTACATCAAACAATTAACAGTTAGGTCTTAGAACATACACCAGCATCAAGAAAGCAGTTAGTTTACATTTAAAAGGAACCTTTCCGTTCAGTATTAATGTGAAAGGACAGATACAGAAGAAAAGCAATGATGCTCACTCCATGTATCTGGATGAAAATGGCTCTTAAGGAAAACAGGAAAGAAAGAAACTTTAACAATTATTTACTAGAGAATTCAGAGTACATTTGATAGAACTACATAGACATCCATCCCAGGGGCTGGCAAGGACTGGCTGGGGAACAGAAACCAAAGCCAGGTACAACCATCCTGTGGGGCCAGGCAGCAGCTGCAGATGGCTGTATCAGCCATTCAGTACATCTGCCTCTATCCATACGGGAGCCTGCTCTTCCAGATGGCAAACAGGTACTAAGGACTATATGGCTTCTTTCTGCAATCAGTCTCAAACTGAATAGATTGTCAGCTGGTTTTAAATAAGAATTGTCTTGGTGTCATCCTGATTATGCTAAAATCCCCCAAAACAGTGTCAGGAGGTTGTCAGCAGAAGAGCAGACAGAGTACAGTGTTACCCCTCCCTCAGGCCCAAATTTCCTCTGCCTCCAAATCCATTATTAAATACTACTTGTAACTATTAAAACCAAAATCTTTCACAATAAATGTCAGATTAAAAGCAAAGATAAGAATACAGCATTTACGCTTTCTCTCCTAATTCCATGAAAAATTAAGGTAAGTGTGCTTTTGGGGGCTGATAACTTACACAAGCACTCAGTTGCTACTTATATTTTAACATCACTGAAGACAATTCCATCAAGCTCCTGTACTCCTCTGGGCAGCACAACCCTTTGTTCAGCTTGCTTCTGCCAATCCAAAACACTAGCCTGCTCCCTTCATTTTTCAAATGTCACCATTTAACCATCAGGACTGTAAGACTAAGTTTATGTAGCCGTGAAATCAAACCAAGGGTCCAATTCTGCCCTAAATTATGCTCTAGTAATCTAGTTAGTCCAGCTGCACTACTTTGGATTTACACAGCTATAGAATACAGTAGAATATGAAACTGAAAGCCACAAACTGAAAGGCAATTTAACAGTTTGGCCAGCTGTTTAAGTGAAAACTTTTTGGGTTGGGACTCATAAACACAACACCCCCACCAAGAAAAGTAGCCCTATCAGTGAGGCAAGCTAAGCTACATTACTTGTACTCCAACAATCCTCTCCAACCAGAACATCTAATCTCTTCATTTGACAGCCCAGTGTTGTACTCAGATATGGCTGCATTTAATTACAAATTGGATTGCTAGAAGAGAATAGGACAGTTAACTTAATGCTGTTTAATGAGTATGTTCTTGTTAGTTGTGAATACATTCACTGTACTCATTAAATCGGGAGGCACTGTAGTTCTGAATACATCATTAAAAGGATCCAGGAACACTGCTGCTTTGTTCAGCCTGACTACATGCTCTGCTTGACAGTTGGAAATTGAGTAAGAAATGTAAGCCCCCTCCTATTGGGCCAGCAAACCTAATTTTAAACTAGGAGGAGGGAGAGAGAGTGGGAGATCTGCTTCTTCAGAGTTTCAAACATCTAGAACACAAGTTTCTCTTTTTGTTGCTGACTTGAAGCAGTAACATGCTCAGTACTGCATGATATCAACAAAAAGAAGTGTCAAGCTAGGGGGGTGGAATATTAAAAATTGAAAAAAAAGAAAAATCACAGCCCATTGAATACACCCAAGGAACAGAAGTGTGCATTAATTTATCAACCTATCAATGACCAAAATGAACCTTCATAAAACAAATATGGGTATGCTGCTAACATGGCAGGGGGGTTAGATATTCTCCAGAAGTCCCTTTCAACCCCTAACATTCTGTGATGGCAGTTCCCACATATTTTACAATGTATCAATTAAGGCTGAAGAGGAAGATAAAATGGCTAGCAAGCTCCAGTACATTCTCACAGAAGGGATTTAAAACGTGCTCAGTGAGAGGATGAGATTTTCACCTGCTAGGGGTTGGTCCATCTACGCACAAAGATACACACCCACAAGAGAATCTGTATGTCTAAAGCATTCTAGAGTTACAGAGAAATTAAAACCTAGCTGGCAACTGTTTATCTTGAATCCACTGAATGAAAGTGATTTCTGCCAAAAGAGGCATATGAACCAGCATCACTGATGGCATCATGGGAGTTGCAGAGAATCCTGGAAGTTATGATTTAACAAGCCCAACTGCTTCCTCCAGCACGCCCTCAGGAGGGGAAAATGTGTTTCTGAAACATGTTTATAACAAATCCTCTTCTCCTCTCCTCCCACCTCATGCACAGAAAACTGGACAGGTTGCCTTTGAAATTGAGGGGGGGGCCTGACCAGAGCTTAATACTCTCAGTGCAAGACCCTACCTCTTTAATCTAAGCAATTATCTTACAATCAGAAGGTTGTTGATACTGTTAGAAGCTACATAAATTCTCATTAAACAAGGCCTGCCACCTCTCAAGTATAATACCCCAAACACATTTACCACTAGTAGTAATAGATAGTCTCCTCCTATCACACAAACACATTACCTGTGAAAAACATGTTCTTACCAGTCACATTAGCACATTACACCTTTGCTTGCTCCAAGCCTTCAAAACTCATCAAGATCCTGATTTTCTTAGTTTTGCCAACAAAATAATCTTCAGGAAAAAAACATCCTTGTGATTAAGCAGCCAAGCTTAATGCAACACACTGCGACTAATCCTCTTACACTTTCTCTGGGTCCTGCACTGTAATGTCAGTAACCCAGGAGGCACTGTTCTTTTCATGGGAGCTATATGACTCAGTGGACTGTTACAATCTTATTCAAGTAGCAATTAATTCCTCACTGCTAGCAACCTGAGTAATCAACACCCTGGTTTCAGTGCACAGACCAGCTTACTTAGGGCACAACCATACAGCAGTCCTCTCAGATGTCTGGATATAAGCTGTAAAACAGCACTCATCCATCCACATGAACCACCAAAGACTTCTGGGGTCACATCCCATGACTCTCCACACTGCTATAAATAGAGGCATTTAGTTCTTTTATATGGCATTATGGGAACAGCCTGAAGGACTATCTGGGTCTACAATGTTTTAAAACAACATTATTACTGGAAAGTAGAAAGGTATAACAGTTTGGGGATGTGGAAATAAAAGAAAGAATCACATTCAAACTACATCTGGAGGTGCATCCCTTGCCAGAAACATGCACCCGAGTGGGTCCTAGCATTTGACTGAAAACCCAGTTCACCCAATAAAAATAAAAACAACAAAACCCTTTAGATGACCAACATTGTTTTTTTCTCAATTTCAGATAAAACAATGCATAGAATGAGCATTCAAATTTTCTCATTAAATGTATTGTCTGTACCTGTAACATCTGGAAACAAACACACATACAGAAAATGCATGAAAGCCCCAACAAGAATTGCATGTTAGATTTTTTATGTTGGTTCCCATTCTCTTCAATCATATTTAAAAACTCTGTATAAGAGAGCTATCAGAAGTTAAGAAGTTGAGAGATAGATATAGAAAAATAAAAATGTATAACCCATGTTGAATTTTCTTCCATTTGTGTTTAGCACAGGGCAACTCATGCAGCGTCAAAGACGGTTTAGCTCAAAAAAAAAACCCCACACATGAGAGGAAAAGATGATATCCGGGGAATTGTTTAAACATTTGTTGTTCTGCTTAGCAACAACATGCTTACATGGTTGAAAAACAAGAGAAATACAGGGACATACTTGTCACCCATTATAAATAGTTCACATTCTTCAGCTCCTCATATACCTGTGGTTTGCCATTTACTCAGTCATGCAGCTCCCTGGTAGATACCTTTCTTTTGCATTTTGTAGGAAAATCAGAAGTTCACAGAATATTAAGCTGCTTGTGATATATATTTTGAGGATATTTAAACTACTTAACTGACTTCTAGAAGGGATACAAATTACATTCAAAACAAGACACATATTCTTCCTAATGTGAAAAAAAAGCATGCTTTTCTCAGTGCTTTATGCTATATCACTGTAATAGAAGAAGCAATAGCTCTGTTCATAGATTTTAATCACCACATTACTAATATCTCTTTTTTTTCTGTGCATATTACATCTCATCTTATGTCCCAGCACATACATTCAAAATCTTTGCAGGAACAGCTTTACACAAAAAGTGATAAAACAAGAGCACTGTCTAAATAGCAGCATCAAAGAAAACAGAAAAAAAAAAAAATACATGAATGGCAGAACATGTGTACCTACAGGCTTGAGTCCTGGCTAGCCCTCATACTTACCAAACAAAGCACTTGTATTTATTCTTATATGACCACTTTTTTCACTCTTTCAAATATTTCAAACTGTTTTCTGATACATGCAAATTAACTAAAATATCTTGCCCAGTTGCATGGGGAGAAAATAAATAAATAAATTTCTTTGCTGCATGGAAAAACAATTTGCCAGACATTTCTTTTTCCATGCACTGCACCATATGTGGGGGCTGGAAGAAAGCCTAAGAACATCTGCCACAGACTTTAAAACCCCTAATAATAGCACAGCTGGTGTCCCCAGTCTAATGATCTCAGCACAGACTCATGTGACCACTCCTGACTCTGGCCCCCAACCCAGGCAAAGCCCAGAAATGCTCAAAGGTTGGACACGTTCATTCATTCTCAACTCAATTTGCATTTCATGAAAGAACCAATGCTGAAAGCAAGTTGAAATGCTTACATTTTGAGTAGTTCAACAGTCACTGTTTCCACAGGATTTCCTCATGCTCCTTTCACTAAATTCCAGCTCAGCAGAGCACTCCCTATTCCATAAAATGAAACTACTTGAGAAAAAAAACTGCGAATATCAGTGATCCAGGGTCAGAAACATAAAATTATTTAACTGCACTTACCTATATTACAGAGCTTTTGGGTTGTTGGGGTTTTTTTCTTCACTAAGCTCACAGAGTATCTTCCATTCCTGTCCATTTAGTTTACTTACAAATACAAGTTTCTAAATGCTTTCTTTTAAAGATGTTCAAAAACTGGTTTATAGAGGAGAAAAACCTATTTCAAAAAAACAAACAAACTCAACAACAAAAACACCCAAAACAAACAAAAAAAACCCCAAAACAAAACAAGGAATGCAGAAAAGCAGATAACTCAGAAAACTGAACTATGTCTTAGCTCACACAGAGTCAGCATTGGGATTTACAGGGATCTGTCTTACTGATGTTGAAGAGAAACAACTGAGATTTCCAAAAGATATGGCTAATAAAACAGTATGATTGACTCTTTGAAGGTGAGAACAAAGAAAGGGATGTTTGGGTAAGGTGAGGCACCCAAGACTTTCATAACACGGCAGTCCACCGTCTCTCCTCTTTACTCTTTCATCTACACAAAATCATAGGTAGCTTCCAGCAGTCAACCAGGCATGAGTTCAGTTTATTATTTTTTATGAAAAGCTAGACCTGACCCTGTAAATGACCATCTCTAGCTCAGACAGGAGAGCCGAGCATCCTACAGTCAAGCTCAGTCACTGGCAAAGCAGAAGGGGTGGCTAGTTTAGCAAATTACTGTATCCACAGGAACAACAGACTGAATACTGAGCTTCAAATTCCAAGGAAAACCCATTAATCAGCCCACTATAAAACGCTAATATGTGACACTAACATCCTCATCAAATAATGTTTCCATTCTCATTTCCGATGAGGGAGTGAGGGGGCAAAAACCCAAAAGCAGATAAAGGCAACACTTTATAAATTCCCACACTGTGCAACAATGTTGGCCCACTTTAAAATAAGACCCACCTAGCAGATAATCTTTCTTAATTTGCACCACATCACTGAACAACAAAGGGAAAATAAGAGAAAATACGGAACAAATTACTTCTTAAGTGCTTTTATATAAAACTAAGTCTGAGAAAGGCTAATCCACGAGATTAGCCCAGTTACAGTACTCAATTTGGCTGTGAAAAACACATCATCATCACAGTTATATGCCCTACTTCTCTGCTAGCCCTCTATTTGTTCCATAACTTTTCTTGTCTCAGAGCTAGAAGATCAAGATTTTTAGGCAGCATTTTTTCCTCAAGTCTCACAATTAGACTACTAAACTATACACATGCCCTTCTTTGACTTCACTATAAAAACAGTATATTTTAAGAAATTAGGCAAGCTGTCTCACTTTTTCAGCCAAAACCTAAACTTTAGCAAGAGCCAGGTCAAAGGAGAAAAAAACCTGCAGCAGAAGAGCATCTACAGAAAGAAGAGTTACATCCTCAAACAATGTAAGTTTGACCATGAATTCTTAACTTTACTGAAAACTACACAACACAATGGCCTACAGAAAGCTGTAGGTATGCAGTCATGCTGTAGACTACTGACAGTGCAAATAAGGCAAGCCCACTTCACTCCCACCTTAAACTGCAACTGGGGAGCTAACTATGCAATGGCAGCAACAGCTGTGGCACAAGTGTTGACCGTGGCAAAGATCTGGGCTGGCACCAATAATGAATGACGCTGCTTTTTAAAAATAAATTCGACATCAGACACATTAAAGAAGTTTCCTGTTGCTGAGCTGATGCCCTTCAACTTGGCAGAAAAGACCACTGTTCACAAAACAGGCATCATCTCTCAGGGGCACACTGTGCAGAACTAACAAAGTTCTCCCATGTAAATCAGCCCACAATTGCTGGCTCAAAGTGGGCACATAAATACTGTTGTCTCCAGATTTTGTGTCCTCACTTGCTACAGGCCCAAACTCCTCTCCCTCTCTGGTGCCACATGCTGTAGCTCCAAGTCCCATGTGAGAGAAATCAGGTAAAAACAAGGAATCCTTCTACATGGGTTAGTAGTTCCATACTTCAAAGAAGCAGAGACAGACCTTAGCCATCTATGCTGCAGCCACCCTGCACTGCATTTGTATTATTGGACCAGATGATCCTTGAGGTCCCTTCCAACCTGTTATTCTACAATTCTATTTCATTCAATACAACAATATCTGCATGCAATTTGCAAGTGCTCAGCCTTACTCTACTAACAAGATCAAGCTGTTGATCAGGAAAAGGCCAGGAATACTAACCTGCATGCTTTCTAGCCCACCTGTATGCTCTGTCCTATCTCTCAGCAATTTGTAATTTAGCCAGAAAATAGTTTTCCCTCCCTATTTCATCATATCCCTCACTAAGCAGCTGTCCTGATACAACTTGTACTTTGCTATTCAGGAAATTACAGAATGGGGTGTAGGACACATAAGTACATAAGACAACAAAGACAGACATAATGCAAACATTGTATAACTGCAAACTACAGTCACTGATAGACACAGTTACCACAATCTGTAATAATTCCTGCTTGGCCCAATTCCCATCTTTCTGGAAATATGTTTCTGACAGGCACTTCTGCAATGCAGTCTGGAGAAGATTGGGTATGGAATGAGAGAGCTGTTTTACCATTATAAACTGATCTCAACACTCATAAATAACATAGTGTCACAGACGTATGCAGCTATAGGGTAGTCTAGAGGTCTTCCAAACCACAATTAAGCTGGGATAATGAGACAGTTCCCTACCTTACACAGCTTTAACATTCAGAGTTACAGTTTGATTTACACCAGCTGAGCACTTTATATAAACAGGTGATAGGCATCAGTGGAAGTCACTTAGCTAAACTTAGCTCAAAGGGTAACAAACCCTAGAAGCACACACCATGGAATGACCAGCTATTTCACTATGTCTGAATCCTGTGCCAGTTGACATCCCTGTTGAATAAATATCAAAGCAAGTGTTAACAGAAGTTAATATAACATTCACAAAATTGGAATTTTGTACTGATTTCTGAGTTGGGCATGCGCTGTAGGCAAAAGGCAAAACTTGAACAAAATATACAAGACAGCATCACTATGCTCAGCTGCATTTACCAGCACTGAGCTGAGGCAGGTTAACAGACTAAATCTGCCCTCCTGTTTACACCACCTCCCAGGCAAACTCCCCCATTTGCAAACCCACCCTTCTAGGTGTAAATGGGAACTGCTTCAAAGATAGTGTCAGCATTGCCAAGAAATAAATTTACTCCTTTTCATACCTGCTTCTCATCTAAAACGCACATGTACTTCCACAGAGTATTATACCCCAGGGCACAATGAAAAAGTGAAAGCATTAGTGTAAAAGTATTACAAGAGCCTTTTATGAGTGCAGAAGACAGTTGTTTCATGCTCTCATTTGCTTTGCGGTCATTTAGAAGTATGGAACTACAAAAGCTACATACAGATTAAAACAAACATACACTGGGGTAGAGCTGATCTCAGCAGGGATCTCCTAACCTGAAGGTCATACTGTCAGTGCTCCTGCAATTATTTCCCAAAAGAGGAAAGATAGCCCCAAGGCAAAAAAATAATAATAATTTTAAAAATTAACCAGACAAACAAACAAACGCACACAGGGAGAAAAAGTAGAGAAGATTTGCCAAGATGTCACAATTCATAAGGGCATGTAGAGATAGGACAAGAGGTAATGGCTTTAAACTGGAAGAGGGGAGATTTAGGTTAGACATCAGGAAGAAATTCTTTAGTGTGAAAATGGTAAGACACAGGAACATCAGGTTGCTCAGGGAAGCTGTGGCTGCCCCATCCTTGGAAGTGTTCAAGGGCAGATTGGATGGGGCTCTGAACAACCTGGTCTAGTGAGAGTTGTTCCCTGCCCATGCAGGGGGTTGGAACTAGACAATCTTTAAGGTCCCTTCCAACCCAAACCATTCCACCATTCTATGACAAGATGCTTGCAAATGTCCTTATTGCACTTCAAGAACATCCAGTGCCTTAATACTTGGAGATCTCAAGAGTTCAAAATCCTTTAACTTCTCCAGTGGTAAGTGATAACACCACTGAACAAAGCAGTGTCCAAAATAGTCCCTCTCAAAAGTCTATCCTTTAGCTTCACTTACAATAGATTCCAAGCTGCCACACAGCTGAATTCTAAGTTTTCTACCACAAAACAAACAACAGTTTCTAGTTAGAAATCAGGGCAACCAGGAATCACCAATTCCCATTCAGAACAGAAATTAATTGCCTGTTGTAGCATGCACATCAGAGCCAGAACAGATTGTTCTTCCAGAACAGAACTTCTGGAATTTGAAATAACTATTCTATAGCTGTTCAGTTTAAGAGTTCATTAAAATAAAAAAATTAAGTATTTTATTGCCCACATCACATCAACTGCTTGGTTTTCTTTTCCAGAGGAAGATCTGAGAAACAAAGAAACCAACACAGTATTACATCTGCTATAACAAGTCATAAGCTGATCATTTTCCTGACTATGCAGCCCCTCCTATTTCCTTTTACTCATTTCTCCTGCTACAATATCATATAATGTTTTTATCTTCAAGTTATTCCTGCTAGTCATAGGATCAAAAACAATAGGCTTGATGCTAGGTGTATTTAGGAATTTCCTCTGAGCCTTCTTGACGAGGCAATTAGTGCTAATTTACCATCTCAAAGAACAGAAATGTGACAGAGTATCTTCCCCATGCTATTCTGCTAACCAAAATTACCAAAATTATGATTGCTGCTTTCTTTTATTTAAAAAAAAAAACCAAAACAAAACAAAAAAAACAAACCTCCCACACAACTAGCAAATGATACAATCTTGATAAGTCTCATTTTTAAAGAGAGCTAGGTTACTTAACGCACACATGATAAAAGGTGTGGTGTTACGCACCTTAATCAAACTACGCACCCATTGGCCTTGCCTGCACACTCCTGCCTTGCCTTCATGCCATATCCAGCATTAATCTAACCCCCTGAGAAATACAAACTAGCAAAAAACTAAAGCCAAGAAATAATACTATTTTTTCAAAACATGTTTTTCCAGTTTGCCTCCCTGGCTTGTTTTCCCACTGGGTAACAGTCAGCAAGAAAGATGTGTTGTACTGCATTGCCCACACAGCTGGTGACAAGACAGGGCTACTCCCACCTGAAAAGGTAAACCACAAGACCAGAAAAACCACTCTGCTTTTAGGAGATATAGTAAGCATCCATGTCAGCATCCATACCCAAAATGCAGTTGCATCAACCTGCCTGCTCCACCAGGGCCAACAACTTTTTCTTTAGTTAGGTATCTAAGTGAACTGTTGGTTCTGTATGTTTACTCCCTTCAAACTACACTTTGTTATGACCTTTAGACAAACATCTCTAGCTCTAATATGTTGCATATTACACAAAAGCAGTTCTTTAAAATTTCAGGTTTTTAACAGAGAAATCAGTACTCCCATGAACAACACAAAAAAAAGATTCCTGTACAGACAGTTCAAGTCAAATTTCTTATTTCCCTCCTCTCTTTCCTCCTATGCAGTATATCAGTACGGTAGGACATGAATAGCAAAACTTTTCGTTTTTCTTCCTTCATGTCAGCATACAGCAGGTATCCTCTGCAAGTTTATAAAATAGGTGCAGTGCTTACTTATGGAAGGGGCAGGTTAGTAAGTCAGGCTCAAGATGCTCCGAGACTTCTAACTTCCGTAGAACTGTCACCAGTGAGCAAAACAAGATGACAGAGTGTGTTGGATGTACTGTTTTCCCAGACTGTCAAAATCCCAGACACCTCTTTTTAACACTGACCTTTTCCTAGCAATACACCATGGTTAGCTTAATAGTCCATCAGTTTCACATAGAAATTTCACTAAAATCACCACTGCAATACTAGCATTGTCTTATCCTGAGAAAACTGTCTGCCAAACATGTACTTAAAACTTTCCTAAAATGCACTCAAATTACTCAAGCAAAGCATAGATTCTTAAAAAAAAATTTAAAAAATTAAAAAAGAGAGAGTTTTTCTGTTGTAGGAAGGTTAGTAATGTACTCTTACCAACCTTACTACTGCCAATAAAGTGCACCTATAGCACACATGTCAACTGAGGAGTCTGCCTGGTTTGTGTACTCTACCATGCCAAGCCCTAAACTACTAACACCACAAAGAGTGTGCATATATGCTGATCCTAAAGAAATTGATAAGCTTATAACATTGATTGACAAGAACTGGATTTAATTCTGGTACTGCCACGAATTCCTGAATTACCTCAGTCAAATTGTTTGATCTTGCTGACCCCCTTCATCCTTTGGAAAGTGAGAGACTGCTTTTTGTGACTCGTCAGTGTTTAAAAAAAAAAAATAAATCTCAGTTGATCAGAAGTTACATTGAATGTTTTGCAGATTTTGCAAGGTAAAAGGGCAATGTGTTCAGAAAGACACATTTGCCTGAGGTACAACAGTCCTTTAATGAAATCTCATTTAGTAGATAAAAGCAGTATAAGTTACTGTCACGGAGAACTCAAAGTTCTCTATAGAAAAATGAGAGCACAACATCCATCCAACAGCATGACAGTAGAGACCACTTTGGACTTTTGGTATCTAGCCTTTCTCAGCCTTTTCATTCTAATGGTATTGGACACCTTGCAAAGTATTGTTTTTTAGAAAGCCATTCTGGAGTAAAACCGTAGGCAACAAACACAAGAGTAATCAATGGTTATAAACATTTCAGACAAACAGAAAAAGCACTTTCAGTTCAGATTACTTTATATCAGAAATTCCTGGCTCTCAAGTCAGTCCCAAGTCCCCTGGGTCAAGTCACAACACCCTCACCTACCACCTGACAAGATTACACAATCCTCAGGAAATGCAGCCACAAAGGGCTGATCTTGCTATGACCTTCACACACTTGGGTTTGCAGAATTCATTACAAGATCGAAGCCTTTAAAGAAAGTAATGTTTTTGGCAAACATTGACCTCCACCCACTCCATAAATTCCTGTAAGTGATCATTACTGTAGTCTTACCACAACAAAACACAAGTCTACCGTTGCTTCTGAAGGTGGGACAATTTGTGACTACAGGAGATGATCTATAATAAGAAACAATAATACCAGGAAGATTTATTTCCTCCTCATCACCTTACAGCAACAGTGCATAACTCCTCAGAAATACAGCTAGTATGATCAGTCACCACTGCAGAGAAAGAAATTCCATTCAAGACAGGATTAAAGGACCGTCTGAGGACTTTAACACATCTTCCAGTTCTGCTCATTTTACAGATACTACTCGGGGAACAGGTTTGCATGGCTGAACTGCAAGGTTTCTGCTTACTGCAGAGGAGTGGACAGTGACCCCTTGAGAAGCACGCTATCGTGCAGTAACAGACAGTGAAACTAGGCTTTCTGGGACAGGCAATGCTGTTAATAATACAAGGTCCACTTATGCAAATATTGAAGATGTCAGTAAGTGTAAAAATCTCCCATTTCCCACAAGCTGCAGAAATCAATGTAATTTTTTAAAAATACTTCTCTCTTCAAAGAAAACTGCAGTTCAGTATTCTCTAGGACATCAAATTATTGTTGCTGCCAGACTATAATCAATGCAGAGTCCAAAACTGCATTAAAGTCCAGTATGACATTACTAGCACCTGCCTTTAAAAAGAAGAATAAATTATACAAATATACAATGCAGAAATGCATTGATTGGTTCCAATTTACAATACTCAACTAATCACCTCAGAGGTGTGTGTAACTATTTCAACGTATCCATAGTTTTCATCGTCCTCTCTAGGCCATAAATGTTTCCACTGTATGAACATTTTCCTAACCTTTGCTTCCTATTAAAAGATATGACAAGTAAACTCAGCATTATTTCAAACTTTACTGAAAACTCATAAGCAGTTTTACTACCTTTTGTCTAAAGCTCTGGAATTATTACATAACAGGGTTTGGAGGTGGTTTTCTTATGTTTTTCCTTTCCCATCTGTAAGACAGATGGGAAACTATATGACAGAGGTGATCCTTCACCTCTGCTCAGCACTGGTGAGGCCACACGAGGTACTGTGTTTAGTTCTGGGCTCCCCAGCATAGGAGAGACATGGACATACTGGAGAGTCCAGTGAAGGGCTGCTCACACAGTGAAGGGAGGCAGATCATCCCTCCTGTGGGGAGAAGCTGATAGAGCTGGGACTGTTCAGCCTCAGGGGGATCTTATCAAAGCATATAAATACCTGAAAGGAGGGGGCAGAGGGGGGAGGCAGGCTCTTTCCAGTGGTGCCCCATGACAGGACCAGAAGCAATGGGCACAAATTGAAACACAGGAAGCTCACCCTGAACACAATAAGTTTTTTCACTGTGAGAGTGACCACACGCTGGTGCAGGCTGACAATGGAGGTTGTGGAGTGTCCATCTTTGGAAATACTAAAAAGCTGTCTGTACATGATCCTGGGCAATCAGCTGTATATGGCCCTCCTTGAGCACAGGGGATTGGACTAGATGACCTCCAAAAATCTTTTCAAACCTCAACTGTGCTGTGATCCATCAACCACAAAGTGGCATGCTTTTCACAGAGCTCCTGTCTTCACACAGGATCATGAACTCAACTATGCTCTTTTACAACACAGTGCCTGCAAAATCCCAGAAATGCAAACTCTTAATCACTTTTTCTCTTCTTCACACTTTCTCTCTACACCAGTCATTTCTCATCCTGGTGTCCACTGACTTCCTTAAATGGTCTGTAAAAAAGAAACTAAGGAAATAACTTTTACATGTGTTACTACAAATTAGACTTAAAGATCTTGCAGACCTCCTGCAAAGTTACAAGAGATTCACATATTAAAATCAGTGGGGGTGCGGGGGGGCAGAGGGGAGGAGAAGTGACTGTCTTAATAAAATCTCTCACTTCTACTTTCCAAATCCTTTAGGAACACACCACATAAGAGAAGATTGGGTTTTTTTTTTAAAAAAAAAACAACACAACACCAAAAAAACCCCACACAAAACAAAACACTCCTCCCCCGTGAAAAAAAACAACCCTAACCAAACAGAGCATCCCTGAGCAATTTTCACATG
>NW_009952704.1:461476-466429 GCF_000747805.2 Chaetura pelagica
CCCTACAAATGCAACACTTAATGAAAAATACCTGGATATTTTTCCACAGAGTAATTACAAACACATATAGGAGTCTAAATTCAGATCAAAATACTTCAGAATGCAGCCCAATGCTCATAGAGTCAATAATCGAGCTAAATCACGTAGTAGTTCTGCCTGGTCTTATGGTCTATGAAAAACATTTACCTGCTGATGTTACAACACCTACAGGAAAAAGAAAAAATAGCTCTGCTGATTTCTTATGATTTTTAAAGAGAGAAAGCCTTTGCAAAGAAGCCTGCTCAGAACAAACAAGTGAAGAAGGCAGAAGGAAAGCAGTTGTTTTTTTAAGGTTAGTTCATATTGCTTCATAAATATAAAATCATACTGGTTTAGACATTAAATTTTGAGGATTGCATAATTCACAATAGAGACTATAATTTGTGGGCTCAAGAAAGTGCACTTAGTAACGCAGACTGAACTGAAAGTTAGCAAAAAGAAAATAATCAAATTTATTCTTAAGCATATTCTTATTCTGTATCATAAAGGACAATGTCTCTGCATATCAAAAACTACTCAATATTTCCCTATTTTGTTTAGAGGCCCTGAGAGTCAAGAACATTCCACAAATACGTAGCAGGTTATTATCAATGTTAGCATTAGCATCTCATCTATCAGTACACAACTGGTGTTGGTTATACCAAAGCTTGGAGTGCAGCAGTTTCAAAATCAGCTTATGCTCAATGAAGACTTTCCCTCCTGACACCAAAGCCTCAGCCACTTACTTAATCCTATTGCTTCCTTTGCCTCACTGCTAACAGCTGCACAGCTGCCCAGACAACAGAATCTGCTTGAAAATTAACCTTAAAAACAGTTCTCAGCTAAGTCATCAAGTTTATTCCCAGCACCATAATGTGGGAGAGGACAGCAGAAGGGAAAGGAGAAGGAGAAGCCAGGGAAAAATCTGCTCTGCTGGGCAGCAACACAGTCTTAGGTCAACAGAAGCCAATAATGAAACTTTGCAAGAGCTTTTAAACCAAGCTCTTCTCACATTTCCTTCCTTCTTTCTACTTCTCTCACTGCCACAGTGTTCTAAACTTCTGCTATAAATGTAAGGAAAAAAACAACAGGGTTCTAATATGTACCAATCACCCAGAATACTTAAAAACAAGACAAAACAAAAACCAACACAAAACCAACACATACGGAAATATGACAGTTAAAAGAATAGCAGCATTATTTGGGTTTATGGCATCTAATGAACTGCAAGGTTAGACAATCCTATCCAGTGAAGCTACAAGGTAAGGCAAGGAATCTACTCCAGTACAGTCACTAACCAATTTAACTAAAGCAAATCTGCCAACATAATTGAATCTAAGAATTATCTCTAGGCTAATCTGTTTGTGTTATCAATAAGCCTCTTAGCTGGACAACCATAAGCAGGATGACTACACAGCATTACTTTTTGCACTGTAATCAATAGGCTCCAATAAAACCAGAAATATAGATTCAACAAAGTTCAAACAAAGGGCAGTTTGAGTACAATGAGTACCAGCAGTGAACTCCTGAAATTTATTTAGGAGACATCATAACCATTTTGTTGTTATTCACAACAAAATAAAGTAAGAGTGCTTGTAAACTCTCACAGCTATCTCAGTCAAACCACAGAGTTAGCAGGAAGGCTTTGAATCGGACACCAACTGATATCTTGGAAAGCCAACAGTAACAGGAAGTTAATTCTGAAGATTTTTATCTCTTTCAGTAGCACTGATCTCAAAACTGAATCCACAAAACTGTGCAGCATTCCAAGGAGGCAACAGCATTGCTGATGAAGTTTTAATGATACAAACATGACTCAGAAACATACCTTTACAGCACAGACATTGTAGACCATAAATCAGTTTTAGTTTCAGCACTACAAGGCTCCATAAAGTGAGCTGCCTACAACTGAGATGCAACAGTTGTCACTTAGTGAATAAAAAGCATTTCTCCTACTTTGCACACTTTTATGGAAACACTGAAAGCCACTTGTTGTGCAGTCACTACTGAAATGTATTCCTTTTAATAGCTCTTATGTAACATGCAAGTGACTGTCTCACAGCAGAAACAAAGAACAATACGTCCATCACACAGGAAGATGCCAATATGCCTGTGGTTACTTTGCATGCAATTGAAGTGTATTCGTTCTTTAATCTTGCTCTTGCTGGCATCACTAAGCTTCCTACAGAGGCAGAACAGCTGTACATCTAGAGACATGGACAGTTGAAAAGGAATACAGAACAAGTTATAACAGCCTACCTATCAACAATAGTTCTCTGACCTTCAGGCTAAAACACGGCTCCTAATACCATATTCCAGTTATCACATCGTACTGCTCTTGCTGTTCTTGCAGTAATATGTAAGTATTGTGAAATAATCAGTGCATGAAAGCAACTGACAGTTTCACAGAGATAAATTTGTTATTCAAAAAGTTACACTGTTGAATAAGCATCTTGCCTAATATTGGAGACTTGATAGAGAGGCACCCATTTCTGCAAACAGAACAGTCATTATTTGGGCAGAGTGGAAGGTTTCAGTTTCAAAACGTAAAACAAAGAACACACTACTTTTTGCAAACTAACAAGAAACACTTCACCCACCTTGAGTACCACTCATAATGTACAACATCCAGACAAAGCAGAACAAACTATGTCCCACAAATGCTACTTCTAATCTAGCAGTAGCACTAAACCACCCCAGTTCTGGAAATCAAGGAAAACTATTTTAAAGACTTTGGAAAGAAACAGATTTCAAACAACTGTAACTCATACATTGCCTTCCCCCTTATTATCTCTCCCAAGGGAATTTTTAAGTTACAAGGGAAATTGTTAAGAAAAACACATCTTTTAGAAAGGGTGAAAGGTTTGGTTTTAACTTCTTGCCTTTTGAAATTGCAGATGCTGCCTCAATAACTCTGAGAATTATTTCTACTGAGCTACTAGGAAAAAAAATCCTGCATACAGCTTACTGTCTTATCATAGCAGATACAATGGGAAGTTCTAGCATTTTTCCTAGTCCTAACTTCATATTTATACAGTGACAACACTAAGAAACAGTAGCATTGATCAAGTGCACATTTAAAACAAAAACATTTAACCTGCACTCGTTTCTACAATACTAATCTTATTCCTCTATCCCAAAGTAGATTGGCTAGAATATTTTAAAACTCAAAATTAAACCTTCAGAGGACACAGAAAGGTTATATCATGTTACTTATACAAAAGCAGCCAGTAATCCATTAAACAGGAGAAAGAATGAGTGAAGCAACAAGGAACTCCAGTGTGAGATGCAGCAGAGAGAAACAACACGACCTCTCCAGGCAAGTCTTCATTTGATCTTACTCGCTGGTACATGCAAGTTCACTTTGTCCCATCAAATCTCGCCAGAGTTCCACAGACTGATACAGTGCCAACTTAACATCCATGAATATACATGGCAAAACTTGCAGATCACATGCTGGTACTGCTTCATTAGTCAGGACTCTGGATTAAACCAGTCAGATGTTCAGAGATTGCAGCAACAACTTCAGATTTCACCAAGATGTTATGCATATGCAAATCAACCACAGAACAACACACACACTTACATACATGCCTAATCACTTTAATGCTTCCTTAACATACCAGCGTGCTACCCAGTGCTCTTGAACAGGTATCAAGCTCAGTTATGAACTACTAGATTTTCGCTTGGTTGGGGTTTGTTGTGCACTAGATCCAGAGAGACTCTACTTATTTTCACTAGTCATCCAGTTTTAACTCCTCTAGCAAGTGGCAGCTCATTCACACCAGTGACAGAAACTTCTGTTTTATTTCAACAGAAACTTACTATCCACACACATAGCACATAGGTCTTCCCTTAATTCACTAGCTGACACTAAAAGCTGAGAACCCTTGCCTTCCATTAGGATTTTTTCCCTTCTGTATTTCCTCCTTTACAATGATGCTGACTGAAAAACAGAGCAATAATAGCTATAATCATGGCTTAATTTAATTTCATATGTGCTTCTAAAATTATTTTCTTATCTGTTGTCATCACAGGTTGCACTGGCTCAATTAAACAGGTTACAGTGCCTCAGAGAAGGCAGAGCTTTGTGAATATGGCTCCTGGGCTGGGGGACAACGCTCCTTCCTCCAGGTTCCTTCCTTATGGAACTCCAGTAGTGCCCTACTAGGAACAACAACATTTAAATGCAGTTAATTTCCAGTATGGCCAGAAGCCAGGGCGTTACTTACAGTACGTGAAGCCATATAATGCACAGCAGTAAAACATGCACATATGGCAAACTAGTCATCATAACCGTTGTTTGTTTTAGCTTGGGTTTTTTCCTGTTGCTTTCCCGATTGCAAAAACCATTGCACTTGTGCTTTAATCTCGCCAGACTGAAAGGTTCAAATAAGGTTATAGATTGCACGACAAAAAAAAAAAAGTGTCCACATGGGAGACTTCTCCAAAAGTCTGAGCAAGGGAGGAAAAGCCTGGGCTCCCACTCTTGAATGAAACTGATGTTTCACTTTTAGGACATCTCCTAGTCTTTCCCAATTTTACGTGAGAAGAAGCTCATCTAAACATTAAGTTTAAAGTTACCCGCTGCAAACCAAAGCAGGCACTAGGATTTCAAACTTGCAGCAAACCACAGTGAAATACTGCAGCAATTTTAAACTCAGGTATACCTCCAAAAGCTACCTGTAACCCCTGACATTGAATAAACCAAGTTAGTGTTGTTATGTCGCTCCTCGAAGGCTATGAAAGCTGCCTCTACAAGCCGGGGTCCTCCCCACCGGCAACAGCAGCAGCTTACCTGTAAATAATTCACAGGCCAAATTTTGCAAGCGGTTCTTGACTTTCGGTAAATAATCGCACCCAACCTCCTCTTATTCTTTAAGGGGGAGGAAGGGACAAAAAGAGCACAGGCCTCCGAGCCGCGGCGCTCCGCCC